>NC_080092.1:9297470-9600288 GCF_950005125.1 Chionomys nivalis | reverse complement strand
TAAACACCTATGGTTCTCGTTCTATGTACCCTGTGAGGTTTCAGTACACATGTACTGTGCAATGATTAAATAAGGTGATGCATACGCATTTCATCTTAAATGCTTATTATTTTCTTCTGGAAACATTAAAATCCCCCCTTCTAGCTATCTGAAGTGCCAATCTGTTATTATTAGTCACCCCACTGCATAGTCGTAGCCCCAAACTTGTTCCTTCTATGTGTTATGCTGTCAGTCAGTTTTTCCCTCTCTGTCCACCCCCTGATCTCCTAAGCCTCTAAGCACAGCAATTCTCTCAATTTCTGAGAATTGAAGCAATTAATTAATTGTGTGAAATATATATATATATATATATATATATATATATATATATAGAGAGAGAGAGAGAGAGAGAGAGAAAGAAAGAGAGTGAGAGAGTGAGAGAGAGAGAGATGGGGGGGAAGGTCAGAGAACAGCTTGATTCTCTCCTTCCATCATGTGGATTCTGGGGCTTGAATCTGGGTCATCAGGTGTGGCACCTTTATCTACTGAGCCATCTCCCATTTCACCTGTTTTTTGAGACTGGTCTCTCACTAAACCCGGAGCTAACTGATTTATTGAGACTGGCTGACCAGTGAGCCACAGACATCCCTCCCTCTGTCTCTATTCCCACAGCTCTGGAACTAGAGGTGCACATATAGCCTTGGATTTTTATTTTCTAACATTTGTTTTTATTTTCAGTGATATGTATTTGTTTGTCTGTGTGTGCCTGTGCCTGCAGAGTTCAGAAGTGGACACTGGATTCTATGGAGCTGGATTGCTGGTGGTTGTGAACAGCCTGATGTGGGTGCTGGGACCAAACCAAGGTCCCCAGAAGGAGCAGAACATGCTCATAACCACTGATTTGTCCCTCTACACCGCAACAGCGCTAACATGGGTTCTGAGGATTGAACGCAGCTCCTCAAGCTTGCACCTTACTGACCGACCCATCTCCCCAGTCTCCTCCTTCATCGCTTTTTAATTGCGTACATATGGAGCGGGACTTTGCAGAGTAGTAAAACACGAGAGAGGCAATTTTATTCAGGTTTAGCACATGTTCAGAGATGTCCGCAGACACGAGAAGTCGCAGCTTCTTCTACCCATGGAGGTTTTATTTCCTTGACAGACTGTGTTGGCTACACATGACTCTTTCCTTGAGACATTTTCCAGTGAAATAGGGGTCAGACATTTTCCTGCTTCTTTGATTTCTTTTTTCTTTTTTCGAGATAGCAATAGCAAACTAGAAAAATCTTAGCGGCTGTAGTCACAGTTTGCTTCCTGCTTTCCTCCCAGGAGTCAATTTTAAGGATGCCTTTCTCCCATGCCCTTCCTGCTCTGCGCAGCCATAGGCAGAGTACATGGAGAAAGTGTGGACTTGGGAACCGCAGTGGGGCATCTTCCAGGTGTAGAGGACGTGATCACAAGTCTGAACAATCCTGTCTTCTTCCCTGTACGTGTGTGAGAGTTCCTTGGACCTGGCCTTGTCAGTGGCTGGGCTGGAGATCACAGGCAGATGGGTCGCCCACACCTGCTCCTGGGTTCAGGTGGTTCACAGAGCCGGACGGTCATTCTCTGTTAGTTGCAGCATATGTGCACACGTTCCTTCTGAGAATAATGCACACCCTGTGTGTGCTTTCTGTGTAGCCCTGGGTGTCCTGGAACTCGCTCTTTAGACCAGGTTGACCTAGAACTCAGAGATCCTTCTGCCTCTGCCTCCTGAGTGCTGGGATTAAAGGTGTGCGCCACCATCTCCTGACAGCAGTACACATTCTTAACCACTGAGCCATCTCTCTCCAGCCTAAGTTCATGAAAGACAGAAAAAAACTGGCTGTCATCCCCACCAAACTTTTAGGACAAAGAGAAAAATTTTAATTCACGATAATGACATGTTCCTTAAAAAGTTAAATTGCACATTTATTTGTTTTGGGTGCATGTGTGGGGTGTATGTGTGCCATAGTGCATGTGTGGAGGTCAGAGATCAAACTGCAGGAGTCTGTTTTCTCCTTCCACTGTGACAGGCTTGGTGGCTAATACCTTGGAGTGTGTGTGTGTGTGTGTATAAGAGTATGTATGTGTGTCTGTGAGTAAGAGTGTGTGTGTGTGTGTGTGTGTGTGTGTATGCCATGATGCATGTGTGGAGGTCACAGTTTTCTCCTTCTACCATTTGGGTCTTGAGGATCAAACTCAGGATGTTAGTCTTGGTGGCAAGCGCCTTTACCCACTGAGCCATCTCTCGAGCTCTAGAAATGTATTTTTATTTTTGAAAGAGTGCAGTGATCTTGGGAAGCACTGGGGCCCCCGGGGAGTGGTGTTTCTGCCTTGGGTGCTTACTCTGGCTCTTGAGATCCAGGAACAGTGGAGTCACTTGGGAGGGGTAGAAAAGCCTGGTGGAATCTAGAAGCCCTGCTGCTGGGAGGACTGGGACACTGGTGGGGCCCAGACTTGCAGTGCTAAAGGAGGAGGACTGTGCTGCTGTGTCCAGGTGAAGGTGCACACGTTAGTGCTGACACACTGACCCCTCAGAGCTCCCTCACAAGCTAACAGTCATGGTCATAACGTGCTTGGGTCAGGAGCGCTCCTCTCTGGGAACAGAAACAACAGTACGGAAGGCTTCTGCTCAGGTTCTCAGTTTCCACAGCTCCAACTGTCCGCGGCTCTGTGTGGTGGTTCCTGAAAACAGCATCTACAGAGCTATGTCTTTAGTGGAGCAGTGTGGGATAACTCCCCTGCTTCGGGGTCAGGTGATGGCTGGGGACAGGAGTCCCTATTACGCGTGACATTTGTTTAGCAGGACCCCATTTGTTGAGTACAGTGAGAGCTTTGCAGGCAATTAATTTCAGGCCTGTTTAATTTGCTCTGCTGCTCATGTGCTATGAAAATATCAGGAAGGCAGCTGCGAGGCTCAGCTCTCCCTGACTCTTTCTGCAGGCTGGGCAGGGAGGAGGTACTTCCAGAACCAGACTGGGCAGAGAGGAGGTGTCCCCAGAGCCAGGCTGGACAGGGCAGCGGGTATCCCCAGAGTCAGGCTGGGCAGGAAGGAGGTACCCCCAGAGCCAGGCTGTGCAGGGGAGGAGGTATCCCCAGAACTAGGCTGGGCAAGGGAGGAGGTATCCCCAGAGCCAGGCTGGGCAGGGCAGGGGTATCCCCAGAGCCAGACTTGGCAGGCAGGGCAGAGCAGGGCAGGGGGTATCCCCAGAGCCAGGCTTGGCAGGCAGGGCAGAGCAGGGCAGGGGGTATCCCCAGAGCCAGGCTGGGCAGGGCAGGGGGTATCCCCAGAGCCAGGCTGGGCAGGGCAGGGGGGATCCTCAGAGCATCCTGGGGTGCCAGTCAACTCCATATCACCTAGGATTCAGCAGCACTTGTGGCATGAGCATAAGGAAGCCATACCCACTGGGGGTGCGGCTGAGTTGGTAGGATCTTATCCAGCACTCATTAGGCTCCCTAGTTTTATCCCTAGTGCTGCATAAACCAAGTGTGGTGGTGCATGGCCGCAGTTCTAGCTCTAGGGAGGTGGAGGCAGGAAGATCAGAAGTTCAAGGTCATCCTTGGCTACTAGTGAGTGTGAGATACCTGAGACCATCTGTTTTAGTTTTCTGTTGCTGTAAAAAGACACAGTGGCCAAGGCAACTTACAGAAGAAAGAGTGTGTTTGGACTTATGGTTCCAGAGGGACAAGAGTCCATGATGGCTGACCCGAGGCATAACAAAGGCAGGCACGGTGGCAGGGACAGGAAGCTGAGAGCTCACATCTTGAGCTGCAAACCCAAACAGGGAGGCAGTTATGTAAGAAATGAAATGAGTCTTTAACTCTCAAAGACTGCCTCCGGTGACAAGCTTCCTCCCAGAAACCCATCCGCTAAGCTTCCCCAAACAGCACCAACAACTGGGGACCAACTGCCCACAACAATGGAAGACATTTCTTATTCAAACCACCACATCATCATACACACGTATGAACCCTGACCGAAGTTACTGGCGGCAGATGTCGCCTGTCCCCTGAACCTCACAAATCCAGCCCTTTTGGCTCCAATCCTGCCTGGCTTTTCTCTTTATGCCCCTGTTTCTGCCGGGTGTGTAGCTTTTCAGCTTCTCTGTCAGTGAGCTTTCTGCTTCTGTGATAAAGCACCACGATCAGCAGGAAGCTATGTGAGGAAGAGTTTATTTTGGCTCACGGTTCTAGAGGAGACGTGGCGGCAAGCAGCAGGCACGGAGGCAGAAGGAGGATGCCGGGAGCTCACATCTTTAGATGCAAGCAAGAAACAGAGCGAACTGGAGGTGCAGTGAGGGCTGTGAACTCTCAAAGTCTGTTCTCAGTGAGGTGCTTCTTCCAGCAAGGCTGCAGGCCCCACAGAACAGCTCCAAACAGTGCCACCAAGTGGGACCAAGTGTTCAAATGCCTGAGATTATGGGGGACATTTTAATTCAAACCATCACAGGCCCCACCACGGGATTTCTGCTTATTGCACCCCTGGCTTGGAACTCTCTGCCTCCTTCACCCACACGAGGGGTGCTCTGCAGTGTGCACATGCTCAGATGGGTGGAGACCCAGAAGGAAATCACAGAGCTCACTGTGGTCCCCCAGAGGAGGATATCTGGTGGGAACAGAGTCATAGTCTGAGGCTTGAATGATAAGTAAAGCCGAATGTTCTAGAGATCGGTGGGTGGAATTCTAGAGTGTTGGCGGGTGTGCGCTGCGAATGAGCAGCTTGGGCGTTTGGGCAGGAAGGGGGAGCCGGGAGACAGTGGTGGGCAAGGTTAAGGCTTGTTCTTCTCACTACTGTACAAACTAACAGACAGGAACAACTTAAGGAAGGGTTTATTTGAGTTCACAGTTTGAGGGTAGGAGATGCAGCAGGGCATGAGGCTGCTCCTCATACTGTGTCTGCTGTCAGGAAGCAGAGAGAGGTGGAAAGGGGGCTGAAGGAGTCACCAGGAAGCCTCAGAATGACCTGGGGCGTGTTGTGGGGGCCGCCGAACCATTCCATTGTGTTTCTTGTTGTGGAGCCTTGTGGCTGTTCTGCCTCTGGCACTATTGCCATTGCTGTGGGCTGCCTGGGTATGGGTTCCAGTGGACCTGGAAACTGTAACATCTGAGGTCAAATGTCTCAGTTTCCAGGTCCAATGGCTGAGTTTCCTAGGGAGGTTGCATGTTTGCCCCTGAGCATTGGGGACTGGGTGCTTTCGGCTTATAGCATTATTGACCTCAGGGTTTGGATCCTTCTTGGTGGCAGAATGGGGACCAGCTTCTCTGGCCTTTCACTGATGAACCCCAGAAATAGCCCAAATAAAAAGAACCACCCAAATCTTGGGTCACACCCTCTTGAGGCAGCCTATATAAAGGGCAGGGAAGAAAGAAGCTTTTGCTCTTTTCCTGCTTGTCCTTGCCCTTCCTTCCTTCACTGAAGACCAGCTGAGACATCTAGCCTCCTGGATTCTTGGTTTTTCTGTTGGGAGACAGCCATTGTTGGACTAGGTGAACCACAGCCTGTGAGCCACTTTAATGAATCTCCTGTCTGTCTGTCTGTCTGTCTGTCTGTCTGTCTGTCTGTCTGTCTGTCTGTCTCTCTGTGAGACTTGTGGTACCAGAAGTGGGTCTTCTGACCTCACATGATCCAATTAACTGAAAATTCCTCATAGGTATACATAACGACTTGGGTTTTTAGTTATTCCAGATGTAGTCAAGTTGAGAACCAAGAGTAAGCACCCCACCACCCAAAATGTAAGTGTTGGTGGGATTCCTTAGATTGTTCCTGGGCCTGCTCTATCACTAGTGCAGTTCCTGAGGCCGGGGCAGTAGAGGTGGTTAGCACAGGTGTGTGCATATCTAGGGCTCGGGTTGGACAAGCCCTCCAACAGCCATTCTGCCTGCAGTCCTGAGCAGCAATTCTGCAATGCCTTCTTGTGGGGACAGCAGCCGAGACGTCCTCAAGCCCTCAGCAAGGTCAAGCCACACAGGCCGCACAGGCTCCTGTCCTTGCATTTCTCAGAGGTCACGTGTCACAGAGCACTGGAACTTCTTTCCAATCCTCCCTGTCCTTCAAGGATCAGCTCCTGTACCAGGGAGAGAGTAGCACCTGCCTTATAAGGACTGGGATGTCTAATGCCTCAGAGTGCTGGGGGCGATCTTGGCAAGCAGCAAGAGACTGCAGATGCATCCATGGAAAGAAATGCAACCAGGTGCCTCAAAGCCAGCCTGTGGCTTTGGACTTGAGTAGATTTCTGTGAAACTTGATCACACTTGATCACACCTGCCTCACAAGGCTCTCTCTGAAGGCTGTACCATCACCAGACTGCTGTGACCAGATCGGGGATAAAGGCCTGGCTAGAGATGCCGGATGTGGCATGTATGTGGGGCTGATCTGCTTTGGGCTCCCTGGCATCTCAGTGGATGCTGATAGATGCCATGTTATTATTTTTTTTATTTTTAAGGATTTATTTATTTTTATTTTATGTGTACGGGTGTTTTGCCTGCATATACATCTGTATACCGTGTATATGCAATGCCCAAGGATGTCAGAGGAGGGCATCAGGTTCTCTGGAACAAAGTGGATAGTAAGCTTCCATGTGGGTGCTGGGAACCAAACCTGGATCCTCTGCAAGAGCAACAAATGCTTTTAACCTCTAAGCCATCTCTCCAGCCCTGTCATATTATTTCTTATTGGCCTTGTAACCAGAGTTTTAAAGGTAAAACCCAGGCTACTCTTGGCCACCTGTCCCAGTATATCCACCAGAGACTAGTGACGGTGAACAGCAGGGACAGATGTATACATGTGGTCCTACCGGGAAGAGTAACAGATAAAGGGTCCAGGGATCCAAGACCATGTTCAGAGTTCTTTATTGTCCTTAAATTTAAACAGAGGAAGAACTGGGCAAAGGGGAAGTGGTCTGTGTCTGTGTTAAGGGTTTTTTTTATTGCTGTGAAGAGATGTCATGACCACAGCAGTTCTTATAAGGAAAACATTTACTTGGGGTGGCTTACTTAACAGTTTCAGAGGTTCAGTTCATTATCATCATGGAAGGGAGCACGGTGGTGTGCAGGCAGAGGTGGTGCTGGGGCTGCGAGGGCTACAACTTGCAGACAAAAAGAAGTCGACTGACTGTCACACCGAGGAAAGCTGGAGCAGAAGAGATCTCAATGCCCGCCCCCAGAGTGACACATTGCCCCCAGAGTGAGAGTCATGCCTCCTAATAGTGCCATTCCCTTTGGGGGCCTTTTTCTTTACAACTACCACAGTCTGCACCATGAAGGGTCCTGGTCAAGCTGGCCTATCTAACATTGCCTTAACTCTGGTTCATACATAACAAGTCTGTCAGTCCCTCATCAAAGGGGTACTGATATGGCCCTCACAAGATGATCTGCTGAGATAAAGCCTCTCCAATATATAATTGTTGGGGTGGGCTCTGCTGCAGGCTCACTGTGGCCCACGGGTGTTTTTGCGTCAACCATGCTCTTCTTGGAACCCAAAGTGATGTAAGAGGAAAGGGAGGGGGTGATGGCTCATTTCTGTGTGTTTAGCCTTGATGGGGTTGGTCTGGTCAGGTAGACAGACACCCCTTGCATGAATAGCATGCCTGTGCAGAGTCCAGGCAGGAGTCTGTACCGATATCAAAAGGTCTACAGTCTCTAGACTCAAAAGGGAGGAGGACAGGGCAGAGATTGCTTTTAGTGATGGTATTCACCAGGGTTGTGGTTACTGGAATGAGAATGGCTCCATCAACTGATATGCTTGAATACTTGGTCCTCAGCTGGTGAAACTGTGAAGGATTAGAAGGGAGGTGGGTTCCTGGGTGAGGGATTTGAGGTTTCATAAGCCTGACACCTTTCTCAGTGTGCCCGACCTCGGGCTTGTGGGTCAAGATGTGAGCCCTCCTCTGCTCCACCGCCATGCACTCCAATCCTCTGAAACCGTAGCCCAATTAAACATTTTCTCCTGCAACTCACCTTGGTTTTATCACGGCAATAGAAAAGCAACTAAAATAAGCAGAATGGATGACTAAATGTGTGTGTAAGTGGGAATTTATTAGATTGGTTTGCGGGATGCAGACTGGGCAGTCCAGCCATGGCTGTCATTCACTGGAGAGACTGAGGAGCCCACAAAGCTGGATGCTTTAGTAGTCCCAATCTGATGCTGAAGGCATAGCAGATTCCTGAAGCAATGCTGGTCTTCGTCATCTATGTTGGAAGCCTAAAGAAGCTGGTTCCAAGGTCAGCAAAGGGATGCCCCAGCAACAGGCTGGATTTGCTAGCCTGTTGAAGGCATGCAGACAAAAGCCAAGTTTCCTTCTTTCAACTTACTTTTATCTGGGTTGCCACTGGAAGGTGCTGCCCCTATTTACGGTGGGTCTTCCTGCTTCAAATAATCTAAGAAAGTCTCTCCCAGGATGTCTAGAGGCTTGCATTTCAGTTGATAACAGAAACAATGGAGCAGACACCCAAGAGTAGTGTCTTAGGGTTTCTATTGCTGTGAAGAGACATGACCGTAGCCACTCTTAAGAAGGAAGACTTTTAATTGGAGTGACTTGCTTACAGTTCAGAGGTTTAGCCCATTATCATTATGTCAGGAAGCAGAGAAGCATACAGGCAGACATAGTGCTAGAGAAGGAGTTGAGAGTCCCACATCTTAAATTATAGGCAACAGGAAATGATCTGAGACACTGGGCATGGCTTGAGCATATATGAGACCTCAAAGCCCCCCTCCACAGTGACACACTTCCTCCTAACAGTGTCTCTCCCTTTGGGGCCATTTTCTTTCAAACCACCACATTCCACTCCCTGGCCCCTAAAGGTTTGTAGCCATACCATAATGCAAAAATGCATTCAGTCCAACTTCAAAAGTCCTCATAGTCTGTAACAGTCCCAAATATATTTAAAAGTCTAAAGTTCGAAGTCTCTTCTGAGATTTATGAGATCTCTTAACTGTAATCACCTGTAAAATCAAAGTCAAAAAGCAGATCACATAATTCACTACTGTTCCAAAATGAGGGACGGGAACAGAATGAGGAAATACTGGACCAAAGCGAGACTAAAAACCATCTGGGCAAATTCCAAGTTCTACATCTCCATGTCTGATGTCAAAATGCTCTTCAGATTTTCAATTCCTTTCAGCGTTGTTAACTGCAACATACTTCTTTCTTTTGGGCTGGTTCCATTACCTGTTAGCAGCTCTCCTGGGCAGGTACCCCATGACTCTGTTATCTTTAACGTCTTGGGGTTTCCAAGGCAATCCAGGTTTCAACTTCACAGAGTCATGAAATGGCCTCTCTAGGCCTCCAATCAGGGACACACCACTGACACATGCTTGGCCTCAGTGGTTTTAGTTAGTTCTATTCTTAACTCCAGAACCATGTGGCCTAAGCTGCTGAGTTCTGTTGATTGCTGGGGCTGGAACATGGCCATCTCTTTCATGTCTTTCAATTATATCTTCATTATCTTTCTGTTTTCACCGCCTAAGCTTGATTGTCCTGAAACTGACCTCAGATTCAAAGATCTGCCAGCCTCTGCCTTCTGAGTGCTGGGATTAAAGGTGTGCACCACCACACCTGACTCAAGTTTGCCTTTGATTCCTTTTCACAAGTTCAAAATTATCTGGGTGGAATCTTTCCCTGAAGTCACCATTCCATTTATTTTACTTCTTAATCTGTTTGTCTCCGTGAATATAGGACTTAGCTTCAGCCACTTTCTTGTGGTTTTTTTTTTTCCTCAAAAACTTTTCCTTGCTCAGCTTGCTCCTTTTCATTATTGATCGTCATTAGAATCAACACTAGTAACTACACAATGGAGTCTATGCTAGGCTGTTTTGAGATTTCCTCTACCAAGGGAATTAATCCAAAACTCCTCACTTTAGCCTCAGGCAGGTTCCTCAGGCAAGGACAAAAAGCAGCCACATTCTTCATCAAATATCACAAGACCAGTCCCTAGGCCACATACTAACATTCTTCTCCCCTGAAATCCCTTGATCCAGACACCCACAGCTCAAATCACCCTCAGCACCATTGTCTTCTGTGCTCCTACTAGGATGGCCCATTACATAATACTTAAAGCATTCCACTGCCTTTCTAACCTACAGTCTCAAGATCCACATTCTTTCAAACAAAAACATTGTCAGGTTTATTACAGAAATACCCCAGTCCCTAGTACCAACTTCTGTCTTGGTTAGGGTTTTATCACTGTGAAGAGACACCATGACCACAGCAACTCTTTTTTGGATTTTCTTTTTTTTTTTTTTTTTTTTTTTTTGATTTTTTGAGACAGGGTTTCTCCGTAGTTTTTTTTGGTTCCTGTCCTGGAACTAGCTCTTGTAGACCAGGCTGGCCTCGAACTCCCAGAGATCTGCCTGTCTCTGCCTCCCGAGTGCTGGGATTAAAGGTGTGAGCCACCACCGCCCGGCTACCACAGCAACTCTTATAAAGGAAAACATTTAATTGTGGTGACTTGCTTAAAGTTCAGAGGCTCAGTCCATTATCATCATGGTGGGAAGCATCGCGGCATATAGGCAGACATGGTGCTAAAGAAGGAGCTGAGAGTTCTTACAGCTTGACTCACAGACAGCAGGAAGTGATCTGAGACACTGCTCAAGGCTTGAGCATATAGGAGACCTCAAAGCCTGACTTCACAATGACACACTTTCTACTGTAAGGCCACACCTACTCCAGGAAAGTCACACCCCCTAATAATGCCTCTCCCTTTGGGGGTCATTTTCTTTCAAACCACCACAAGTAGCCATCACAGTCACCCTGTGGGCCCATCACATTCTTCAATAAAAGCAGCTCCTATGTGTCTATGACAGCCGTTTGTCCTGTCACTTATGTGTGGCACTGAATGGATTTTGCAAATGTCTCTATATTATTGAGTACCCCATCTCCCAGGGCCTCAATATGTAGTCCAAGCTGGCTTGCTACTTATGGTTATTTTCATTAGGTGTTATTTCCCTAATGTTGGGGTGACAGACCTTTAGTACAACCCCACCCCCACCCCTCATCAAGCTCTGAGTCTCTTTGCCAAGCGCTGGCAGTCCTTCTACCCCATTCCTGGCTCCTTGCAGCAGAATCCTAGGCCAGTGGCCTCAGTGTCCCCTGGAAACTCTGGACATGACCTCTTCAGAGTCCATTTGTCACCAGGCAGTTTATGCACTGGGTCAAGTTGGGGAACCACCAGGTCCCCGTAGCTGCTCCTTACCCCCTCCCCTTCTCCTGTTCCCCTTAAGCTGGAGAACCTCCAGTTCACCATAGCTGCTCCTTACCCCCTCCCCTACCCCTGTTCCCCTCAAGCTGGGGAACCACCAGGTCCCCATAGCTGCTCCTTATCCCCTCCCCTTCCCCTGTTCCCCTCAAGCTGGGGAACCATCAGGTCCCCATAGCTGCTCCTTACCCTCTCCGCTTCCCCTGTCCCTCCCTTTCTTTTTGCTATTATTCATGCAGCCCCTTGTCTCGGCTCCCTTCGTTGCTCGGGTGCGTGGGAACAGAGACACCCTTTAGTCCTTGTCTGTGCTCCCTTTCTTTTGACTCCCATCCCCTCCCACACTCTACTGTGAAAACTAAATTTAGTACAATCCGGTAAATTTTCCACCAAGTTCACTTTTCATTTTTTTTAAAATGAAAAAAAATTCAAATTGACTTTATCTTGGGTATATGGCTCTTAGGATTTTCTTTATGTATGTGTGTGCATCTGTATATGTGAACATCGTGTGCAGTTTCCCAGGGAGGCCATAGAGGCTGCCAGGCTCCCTGAAGCTGGAATTAGAGGTAATTTTGAGCTTCCTGATATGGGCTCTGGAAACCAAACTTGAGTCCTCTGTGAAATCATCAAATTAAGCCCTTTGTTTGTAAATTTTTTTGTTCTTTCAGTTTTAGCACATATCTCAATGTATGTATATGTCCTCACAATCCAGAGACAGGGCGGCTTTTCTATCCTTGAGAACTCCTTTGCGATGGGTCTCTGTAGGCACGGCCCCTTCCTCTCCCAATGTCCTCACCTGTATTCTGGCTCTGTGGCTTAATCTTTTCCAGACAGCCCTGTAGATGACGTCAGTATGCGGCCTTCTCATCTGTGCTGTTTTCTTAGCGTAACACGTTTGAGGATCCTGTGTGTGGTTGTGTGATCAGTAGTGTTTTAACTACTTGTCTGTGGCTGTGAGACAATACCATGGCCAGAAGCGGTTTACTACAGAAGAAAGAGTTTATTTTGGCTCAAGGTTCCAGAGTGAGAGTCCATGATACCAGAGGAGGCGTGGTTAGCGGAGGTCATGTCTTCAGTTGCAAACACAAACAGAGAGAGCAAGGTTATAAACTCCCAAAACCCACCCTCAGGATGTAATTCCTCAAGCAAGGTTCCACCTCCTAAAAGTTCTATGACCTCCTTCCGACAATAGCACTAATCAGGACCAAGGGTTCAAATACTTGAGCCTATGGGAGGGACATTTCCCGTTCAAACCACCACACGCAGTTCTTTCCATCGCTGAGTGATATTTTACTGGTGGATGTACTCCTGTGTGTTCATCCACTTGCACTCTCTAGCACATTTAGGCTAGATGATAGGTTTTGGCAATTTTAAATAGAGCTTGGCTGTGCACATTTGTGTTTACATTTTTTTGTATAAGGTTTCATATCTTTAGATACTTCAGAGCAGAATGTTAGGTTGTGTGACCATCCATTCAACTAGTCAAGAAATGCCCAAAGTGTTTATCATTCCCATAGAAAACGCATGAGTTCCCATTGCTCTGCATCCCTGTCAACATCTGATGATGTCTGTATGATCTCGAGCTCAGCTGTTAAAAAGTAACCTTTAACTCCCTATTCCTGGAGACCCACCTCCTTTCTGCATCCTGGTGCCTACTGTGCCATGGAAACCTAAATCTAGAGAGAACATGGCCAGTACTGCTTCAAGTCTTACAGGAGTTGGGTTGTTTCCCTGCCCCCACCACTCAGGCTTAGAGAGAGGCAGACACAGCCTCTTGCTGATGCTCTGTTAGCACCCAGGAATATCACTATGACCCCTTCCTGTACTTTCAGTACCACCATACTCTCGAGGATGAGATGAATTGAGGGAACTTGGGAGGAGCGGGATTCCCTTTGTCTGGCGGGAGTAGTTCCCATGCTTAGACAGAATCCCTGATACCGCTCTCCCTACTCTTGTTCTAGGCTTTTCTATCACAGAAGATGGGGGCAGACATCTTCAATTTCTTTGTATGTGTGTATGTGGGGTGGGGTATGGTGTGGAGGCCGGAGAGGGTGTTGAGTCACCTGCTCCATCACTTTCTGCTTGAGACAGGATCTCCATTGACCCTGGAGCTAGGCTGGGGACCAGAAAGCCTTAGAGACCCTATCTCCTGCCCCTTCCCCAGGGCCGGTGTTACTGGTGCATGTCGCCATGCTTGGCTTTTCTTTTCTTTTTTTTTTTTGTATTGGAGTGTAGCTCAGACCCTCACATGTGGGTGGCTATCACTCCCACCCACTGATCCATCTCCCCAGCTGTCATAATAGTTCTTGGCTTGGTGTCAGAGGGCTGGGACTCATCCAGTATCGGCAGGCGCTATGGCTTGGTGAGTGAGCCCTAAAGGACTCCATGTTGAAGGCTTGGTTCCAGCCCATGACTCCTTAATGAAGTCACTGTGATGTGGGACCTAGTGGGAGGCAGGCAGGTCACAGGCAGAGTGCCCATGGAAAGGGATTTTGGGACCCCAGCCCCTCCACTCCCTCTGCGTCCTGGTTGACATGATGTGAGCATTTCCTCCGCCACATGGGCTGCTTTGATGCTCTTCCTCCTCATGGGCCTCGAGGCAGCGGACTCGCTGGCCGTGGACTGAACTCTGAGACCGCCAGCCAAAGCACAGAGTTTGTCTTTAAAAGTAGTTACTCAGGTGTTTAGGTGCTGTCCCAGAAAGCTGGCTGCCACAATAGGCGCCTCTCTCCCGCGTTATCTGCCCATCTCAATGAAAATAAACCTAAGCGGAATGGGTTCATGTGGAACCCAGTGGCCTGGGTATCTCTGGAAGTCAGTAGAGGAGGGGGCATGTCAGAAAGTTCTCTGCCTGGGAGGGGCCTTCTGCTAGTTCTATTTTGATATCAGTGAAGGTATAGCATGAATTGCCTGGGCAAGTATGAGTCCTAGGTCCTCAGGCTTGGAGGGACACAGGGACAGGTGAGCATGCTGGGAAGTGAGTCTGTGTTCTGGGAGGGTGAAGGAGGGCAGAGGTAGAAAGCCGCCATGGAGGCCCATGTTCATTTCCACTTAGAAAATAATGGAGACCTTTCCGAGTGAGTCTGTGCCCTCCCCATCCGAGCTCATTTTCGGCTGTGGTAACAGAATCGTCAACACCGTGTGGTTTGTCAGCAGGGTTTTGTTTCAGCTTCCAGTCTTAAGAGTCTGGAGTCTAAGAGAGTTCAGTCCATGGCTCCTCACCTTCTAGGCATGGTTGCAACACAGGGTGAGACATGGAACGGTGAATGGGCACGCATGGCGGAAAAGAAACTGACAGACCCCTGTGGTACCAACCTGTACCACAGAGAGCACAAGAGTCCAGTCCTAGAGTGTCCAGCGGCACCAGGACTCATCTAACACTTCATACTAAGGAATAATGTTCCTAGTGCGATAGTCTGAGAGATGCTCTCAAGTCATACAGCACCTGTGCCAACCTGCCACAGGGATCTATGAAACTGGAAGGCTTCACTCCCCCTGCCCTGTCCCATGGTGCACCTGAGTGGAACTGGGGAATCTGCGTCTTCCACTAGTTTTTTGGTATTCTGAAGCACTCTATAGTCTCTCTCTCTCTCTCTCTCTCTCTATCTGTCTGCTTGTAGAGGTCAGAGATAGAAGTTGATTTTTTTTTTTTTTGGAGACAGGGTTTCTCTGTATAGCTTTGAAGCCCATTCTGGAACTCACTCTGTAGACCAGGCTGGCCTTGAACTCACAGAGATCTGCCTGCCTCTGCCTCCCGAGTGCTGGGATTAAAAGTGTGTGCCACCGCTACCCAGCTGCTTAATCGCTCTCTACCTTATTTTGAAAATTGCCTTTACTTATTTGTGTGTATATGTATACATGTGTGAGAACATGCATGTGCCATGGTCTCTCCTTTCACCACGTGGATCCTGGATGTCAGGTCCTTAGGTTCTGCATGAGGGCACCTCTACCCACTCCACCAGCTCACTGGTCCTCCGCGTTGTTTTTAGAGAGCAGTCATGTGTCTGAATCTGCCATTTGCTCATTCAGTGAGGCTGCCTGGAGATGAGTTACAGAGATCCTCCTGTCTCCGCTTCTCCAGCGCTGTGATGACAGGGGCCCACTGGAGTTTCCATGGGTTCTGGGGGATGGGACTCAGGTCCCCATGAGTGTGCAGCAAGCCCTTCTTCCGAGAGCTTTGTATTCCCACCCCTGCAGCCCACTTTCTCAAGAATCCAAGTTTAAAATAGTCTGAATGGTTTGGTCCCAGGAAATGAATGACGTTGTCAAGCTGGGTCCAATTAAAAGAGCATTCACTGGTCTCCGCATCCCTTGGCTTGCAAACCGGTGAGTGTTTACAGTGCAGCTGCCTTCAGCTAATTTTAGCTGCAAGGAGCAAAGCTGGGTCCTTGACTATAGGTTCCCTAGACCCTGCTTGGCAGTGCTCCTCCTCTCCCTCCTCCTGCCCACACCATGCCCTTAGCAGCAGGTGGCCTTCCTCTGCAATAGGAGTCTGTCACCTCACTCCACCAAGAAGAAAATCAACTCTGAGAGCTCCTGGTACTCGCTGGAGAGCCCTCCAGGACACCCCCCTGGAGCATCCTCTGATCACCCACTGGAGCATCCCTGGAGTGCCCCAAGGTTCTTCTTGGACCCTCCACTAGATCACCCTGTCCCACCGGTCTGAAGCAGATGCATGGGCTGTTAACTCTGTGGCCCTAGATGATGGTGAGGTCAGGGCTGGGTCTCTCTTGCTCATCATTTCTTTCTGAGACTGAGGGAGAGCTTGGCAACATGGAGAGATTGCAGAAGCGCCGTACGCCCTGCAGGATGGAATACCCAGACCCAGTGTCATTCTGTTCCTTAGGAGTCCAGGTGCAGGGACTGGGGGACAGCTTCGATCTGGTGCTTGCTGAGTAAGTGTGAGCACCTGAGTTTGAGCCCCAGCTCCTACGTAAAAACTGGTGTGGTCCACACCTTCGACCCCAGTAATGGACAGTGCATTTTTCTGCTCACTGATCAGCCAGGGTGCCACTTGGTAAGTTCCAGGCCAATGAGGCCCTGTATACACACACACACACACACACACACACACACACACACACACGCAAAATAATTCTTAATGAGTTAAAAAGAAACAGAGTCTGTGGCCATTCCACTCACTTATACTCGGGTCCATTACCACGTCTGAGCCCATTTCTAGACGGCCTCTAATTGGTCAACTCCCAGCGCTCTTCACGGAGCCCCTGTAATGCAGTTACCCTAGGTGCCCCCTGGTGCCTTCTGGATAGAGGGCGTGTGATATCAATATGTGGGGTTTTGACCATCGAGAAGAGCAGGATTACATAATTTGCAGGAAATGGATGAAATCGGAGAGCCTGTTAAATGAAGTAAGCCAGACTCCAAAAAATAAGTATCCTATTTCCTCGTGTGTGTGTGTGTGTGTGTGTGTTAGAGAGAGAGAGGGAAAGGGAGAAGGAGACGGAGGGGGTGGGACTGTTTGAGATGTAAGAGGAGAGGCAGAAGAAGAAAGGAGGCAGAGAGGTGAATATGTCCAAAGAACACTGCATTCAAATATGAGCATATTGTAGCCACAGTTAATATATGGAGCAGAAGCTGTGGAGCAGTGGTTGTCTGGGGCTGCAGGAGTCATTGTTCTCTTGGTGTAGTTTTACTCATGTCAGGCAGGAACATTCTAGATTCTTTTATAGATGCCCAAACTGCCTTGTGCACTTAAAGTTTTGTTGGGAGCACTGACAGGAGTTAAGCATTCTTATCACACATGAAAACATTAGAAAAATTGAGGCTTCCAAATAATATTTCAAGCTGGCACTGTCTCTGGGTCTGGCGGGGACCATGGAAGTCACACTGGGAGGAGGAAGCCTTGGCCTGTGACTGGCACTGCCCACAAGTCATGGGAGCATCCTGTTTCTGGGACGAGCACAGTTCCTCCTGGGTCAGAACCCCAAGCTCTCCTCATCAGCTCCCACTTTCCCGAGTACCTTCACTGGGAGATGCCTCTCACTCTTCTGTAATTAAAGCTCTAATTAAATTAGTTGATCTGCTGATGGATGCTCATTTTCATGTTGTAATTTGACTTTAATAGACCTGATGCTTGAATGAGAGAAATGTGAGCTCGGTGGAGAACTGGAACCTTACAGTGTGCAGGGAGAATAATTTCCTCCAGAGACCCGCGTTGGCCTGCATCTGCTTAGCATGTGCTGTCTGTCAGTGCTAACTGGGGGGCAGCTCCCGGAGGGAGGAATAGTTCCTGAGAATTCACATGGACTCTTTGAGTCCTGGCATGAAGCTCATAACTTGGAAAGCACATGGGGCTTGAAGCAGCCTGGGACTCTGTTGGCTGGCTTCTGGGCCTCTCCTGCTGGCTCTGGGTGATACATGTGGGTGTGTTGGGGTGGTGAGCACAGGAGGGGGGCTTCCCTGGACTCTGTGGTTTGGGGTCCAATACCAAATTGCTGTGCTTTTGTGAGTGGGCCTCTTCGACTCTTAAGTTTACTCTTACAAAAGACAACTTGCAGGACTAGGGAGAGAGCTCAGTGACAGATGTGTGCTTGCTGTGTGTGTGAGGCCACTGTCCCAAGCAAAATACACCAGAAGAAATGACCAAAGCAAGCACAAGACTTCCCTTGGCTTTATAGGGGCTTTGAGGACAGCCTGGGGTACGTGAGACCATCTCAACAATAACCAACCAACTCACCAATCAAAGCTATAGCTCAGTCCACGGGGTATTTACTTAGCGTACGTGAAGGCCTGCGTTCAGTCCATAGCATCACATAAAATTGGACATCACATCACACAAAATTTCTGATTCTACTCAGAAAGTAGATGAAGAATTTCAAGTCTTTTAGCTACATAGTGAGTTCAAGGCCACACACACACACACACACACACACACACACACACACACACCACATCCCACCTTGCAGGATTGTGGAATGATTGAGTTTGGCCCACTGCCCGGTATTTGGTGAACATCGTAGAGATGGAACAGGTGGTGACGCTGGTATCAAAAGCAATCTGTCACCTGCCTGGCACTTATGAAGCAGTAGTCTTGAGCAAGGCCTGTGGTGAGCCAGGGCAACCCCAGGCAGATGTCAGCCTTGTGACAATGCTGGCATCCACTGTGGTGTCTGCTGCCTCTTCCCACTGTAGTGGAGGTCATTGGCCTGGCTGCATTGGTC
Source organism: Chionomys nivalis (assembly GCF_950005125.1). Taxonomy (NCBI): domain Eukaryota; kingdom Metazoa; phylum Chordata; class Mammalia; order Rodentia; family Cricetidae; genus Chionomys; species Chionomys nivalis. The sequence continues at coordinate 9,581,917 of NC_080092.1, read as the reverse complement.
TTCACTGTGTAATGTGGCAGGTTCTGTCCAGGCCTGTTAAACCGTATTTGCTGTGTCTAATTCTCTGCTTCAGCCACACGATATGGTTTGTCCTCAAGTTGCTCTATGAGGCAGATACATTCATTGACCACTCCTTCAGGGTCAAGGCCGGTGAGGTTCATAGAACATCATGATGGGGAGAGCTGCAGGACTGGAACTTAAGGCCAGCCTACCCTAGGTTTTGAACCATTTTGTCTGATTGTTGCTGCCTCATGGTGGTTCTTGGTGGGGTCACATAGCTCCCTTCCCAACTTCTGTGAGTGGGCTCAGTTCAACTCAGAGACGTGAAAATGCAATGACAGACCCCACTAGAAATGTCTTCCAGGGCCCCGAATTCCAGATACAACATGCCTGTGAACTCGAGGCTTGATCAGCATCTATGACTGAGGAGGCTGGGGAGGAAACAGCATGGGCCTTTTTGTATCTCAGTCCTGAGGCTTTCGTGTTGGTAACTAGATATATTTGTAGCTATCTTTAATCCTAATGTTTTATCTGTAAACATTACAAATCTGCAGAAAAGTGACAAGCATAGAACAATGAAGACCTGTATACCTTCACCAAGGTTAGGAGTGTTCCTGGCTGGTTGTATCTCCCCTTCCCCTGCCCGCTATCTCATTACACATGCCCATTTTACTGTGGTCACGTGTTACTGAAGATCAGGAACATTCTCGTACATAACCATAACTCAGCGACCACACTCAAGAAGTTAAACGAAGAGGGGCTGGGGAGATAGCTCACCCAGGAAGGGGCTGGCCTCACAAGCACAGGGACCAGAGTTCAGTTTCCAGAACACACAAAAATGTTGGGTGTGGTGGTATGCAATTGTAATTCCACTCCCAGGGAGGCAGCCCTAGTATCCCCTGGCCACCCAGCCTAGCCTACTTGGTGAGCTCCAGGTCAGCGAGGAACCCTGTCTCAAAAGACAGGGCACCTGAGGAATGTGACCTGAGTTGTGCTCCAGCCTCACATACATGTACACACACACACACACACACACACACACACACACACACACACACACACGACGTTCCTGCCCATCACTGCATGTACTCCTTACATACACAAAGAAGCTGAGTAGTGGGGCTACACTCATCTAACCTGGAGTAACTCCATAGTCACTCCACGACTGTCTTTGTAGCCTTTGCAGCTGCTCTTCCTGGAGTATAATGTCCAATCAGAGACAATGCATTGCATTGAGTTTCCATTTTTCTTAAAACTTCTTTATCCTCGAGGAGTCCTGAGCGGCTGTGTGAGTGCTGCGTGCTTTGTTGTCGAGTCTCTAAGCAGCCCTTGCCCTTCTCTGATGTTTGGCAGAGAGTCCTGTTGCAGACGCAGGGTGGATCTGTCTGTCACCTTCTGATGAGACTCAGAGATCGCGGTTTTGGCAGTTGTGCTAAGGAAGCCACGTAGTGTCCTTGGTACATCACACCCAGATCGGATGATGTCAGTGTCCTCTGTTGGTGGTGTTAGAGGAGATGCGTTCTAAAGTCACTTTGATGAGAAGAGTCACTTCCTGTCTGACACCCAGACTGAAAACTGATTTCTCACTCAGGAAGCAAGTGCCAACAGTGATCTGTGAGACCTCACTGAGCCAGGGCTGGGATGGCTAGGCATGTCCGGTACTGGCTGGTGGGCACTGCTATGTGAATACTGTCTGGGCTTAGGCTGTGCCTAACACAGGGTCTGGTATTCTCGTAAGAGGAAGGAGAAGGAGCCCAGACACCCAGAGGCAGGGGAGGAGCCTTATGGCACGGGCAGAGGGGGAAAGGATGCATCTAAGCTTTTCATCCTGCTGTGGTGAAGATACCACGACAAAGGCAGCTCAGATGTTGTGGTGGGAATGTCCCCCGCAGGCTCAGTCATTGGAACTTTTGGACCCCAGCTGGTGGTGCTATTGGGGAAGTTTAAGAGTTATGGCTTTGCTGGGAGAAGTATGTTACTAGGGGTGGACTTTGGAAGTTCAAAACCTCTTGTTCTTTCCACTTTTCTCTTCCTGCTTCTTGATTGCAGTTTGAGACATTGTCCCTCAGCTTCTGCTCCAGCTGCCATGTTGTTGCTAGTTACCATGCTTCCTTGCCATAATGGACTCTGGAAATAAGCCAATAAACCCTTCCTTCTATAAGTTGTCTTGATTATGGTCTTTTATCACAGCAAGGTACTGAGTACATATGACTGAGTACATAGGACACAACATTTATGTCAGCTCACCATTCCAGTGGTGAAGTACATATGACTGAGTACATGGGACACCACGTTTATGTCAGCTCACCACTCGGGGTTGCAGAAGTCACAATGACAGGGCTTGAGGGAATTAGTTGTATCATGTAATAGGTGAGGCGGGCTGAGTTCCTGCTGCCTGCCTGGTGGCCGCCTGGCTAGCCTATGCCCCAAAATAACAACACACAAATTGTATTTTTTAAACACTGCTTGGCCCATTAGCTTCAGCCTCTTATTGGCTAACTCTCATATCTTGATTAACCCATTTCTATTAATGTGTGTAGCACCACGAGATGGTGGCTTACCAGGAAGGATCTTAACCTGCATCCATCTTGGGGAGGAGAGCTATATCATCTGTCTGAATCTGCTTCTTTCTCCCAGCATTCTGTTCTGTCTACTCCACCTACCTAATTTTCTGTCCTATCAAAGGGCCAAGGCAGTTTCTTTATTAACCAATAAAAGTAACACATAGACAGATGACCCTCCTCCATCAGTATCACGTCCATAGTCAGGAGAAGAGAGCAAAACATGCATACATATTTGTTCTCAGCTCACTTTCTCCATTCTCACATGGCTCATGTAAGTATTAGTGGAGACTGCTTGTTTGTCTCCTGGCTGCCCAGACTAATTACAACATTGTTTGGCCAATGGCTTAGGCATTTTTCTAGTTAGCTCTTTTTTTTTTTTTTTTTTTTTTTTTGAGACAGGGTTTCTCTGTAGCTTTGGAGCCTGTCGTAGAACTAGCTCTTGTAGACCAGGCTGGCCTTGAACGTACAGAGATCCACCTGACTCTTCCTCTGTGCTTGGATTAAAGGCGTGTACCCACTGCTCAGCTCTAGCTAGCTCTTATATCTCTAAATTAACCCATTTCTTTTAATCTATGTATTGCTACCAGACTGTGGCTTACTGGTAAGGTTCCAGCCTGGTGTCTTTCTCCTTTGGCAACTACATGGTGTCTCCCTGACTCTGTCTACTCTCTCTCTCTTTCTCTGTTATGATTTCCTGCCTGGCTTTACTCTGATAAGCCATTGGCCTAAACAACTTTATTCATCAACCAATAAAAGTAACATATATGCAGAAGGACATCCCACACCACCTCCCTTTTTCTGTCTAATTAAGAATAAGATTTTAACTTTAACATGATAAAATTACATATACAAAACAGTTATCAAGCAAGAATTATAGTTACAATATTTAGTCCATTTACATTTGGCAAATTACGGAAAATACTCTATCATCTATTCCATCTTTGTGAGTCTAAAGTTTTATATCTAATTTATCCTTTATCATAACTAAGGAAAACTATAACTATAACTATCTGTCTTCAACTCTTCAAAGGCCCCAGAAGGATAGAATATTGCCTAAGTAAACAGGAAGTTCATTGTAAGAAACTTCCAAAGTTCTAGAATTGACAGAGACATCTTGCTGCCCTGACAATCACCCAAAGTTCTTCTGTAATGTTGGGACATCCATCTTTAGCCTACAGGCCCATAGTATCTAGTAGACTTTTTCATGAAGCAGGGAATTTGCCTTATAATGGCAAAGTTCATCAGTTGCCTTCTTCTGTGTCTTGCAGAATGTCTGGCAGTTTCCTCTGTGAAGCAGGAACCCTGAAGGACCATCTCATCTTTTGGAAAGTTTAGTACTCACTTTTCTTCAGGTCCTGCATGTCAAGTTCATGCAGCATATCATTTAGTAGTTCAAGAGCAGTTTCTTGCCCAAATGGCTAGCCTTGTCACATTGAAGGCAAATTCTGTAACGAGTTTCTTCAATGCCCATTGACCTCTCTGAAGTAATTGATGCTGGCAGAAGCTGACATGTCTCACAGTCAAGAAAAGTCCAAGTTCTTAAAACATTTTAAATGCCATATTCCTTAGGTCTTTAAACTGTTGAAGATTATCTATCTAGTTGAAATATGTCTCTTTATATCTAGAAAATTTAACTAACATGACTAAAAGTTTGATTATTATAAATGATTACTAATCTGTATTTCTTATATACATTATAGTTTTAAATGAACTGCACAAACACAATACCTTAAACAAGAGCAGAAATACTTATACACAGTGGAACAAAATTGACTTTAAATTTATATCAATATACCAAGATTCATACCAATGCAAAGTATTCATCTGTATGTCATATCCATTCCCTCTTTTTAAAGAAACTGACTGTGACCATTTAGCATTTATAATCAATCCCCTTTAAATGAAAATAAACATTTATAAAGAAATCATTTTGGAAATTTGGAATACTGTCTCCAAACTGCTTCCTGCTGTTTGTTGGGTGAAGTTGTTTTAGGGGTTCATGGAGACCTTTTAGGGGCTCTTGTTCCATCAAACTATATTAGCTTGAAAGGAATTCACAGGTTCTCATCTTCTGTAGAAACAAAAGCAGAACTTCTTTTCCAAAGTAACATATCCTTAAACTCAAATTTTGAAGCCAATATACCTTTAGAATATATATATATATACATATATATATACACATACATATACACACACACACACACGTACACACACACCCACACGGTTTAACTTAGCAGCCCTCAGAATTAAATCTCTCTCTCTGCAGTCAAAAACATTCAAAGAAAACACAATAATACATATAATCCAGACTCTCTGTGTATAGTCCATCTTCGCATGGCTTACTTTTCTTTACTCCTTCAATCTATGACTGTCTGTACTCTTTTATGTTACTTTTTTACTGTCTCTTTTAAGATTTGTTTTATTTTTTTTAACTGTCTATACTTTTTTTCCTTCTCTTTCCCAAGCCTACATACATTTTTAAAAAACACATTGTGATCCATTCAGAGGTTTATTTTTGTCTGAATCTATCTTTATTGCATATCTGTAATTATTCTCTGACCAGGAGCACCTTTTTAAAAAAATAGTAAGTGGGCATGGCTAGAACCAACTCCAAGGTCCTGCCTGTTTGCCCCACCTAGTCCACCATTGCGGAGGTGTGTTCACTGCCTCTGTGAGTCATTCTCACTGCCCCAGCTCCAGGGATGCAGTGGGTCTGTGTCGCCATTAAGCAATTTGTAACATGCTGCTCACAGACCCCATTTAAGTGCTCCATAACAGAACCAGCATGAAGTAGGAAGCCGGCTCTTAAAGGAGCCATGCAGTTTTTGCTGCTAATGCTGAATCAGGAAGTATTCTTTTAAAGGAACTTCTTCCCACTTCAGTGAAGGTAAGTAAGATGAATTACCCACAGGAAACCCAATCTAGACAATCCCTCATTGAGATTCTTCTCGTGGGTGAGTCTAGACTATGTTAAGTTGACAATTAATCTAACATCACAGACACCAAGGTGGCCAGCAGTCATTAGAGACTGGGGTGAGGCTGGAAACAGATGGCCTCTTGGAGTCTCCAGAAGAAACCAGTTCTCCTGACCTTTGTGTTGGCCTTTTGGCCTTAATATTTGTAAATACTTTTCTCACTGTTATGACCAAACACTTGACAGAAACAGTTTTACAAATGGAAGAGTTATTTGGTTCATGTTTTCTAAGAGTTCTGTTCACAGTATCTTGGCCTTATTGGTGAGAGTGTGGGACAGTGTGTGTGTGTGTGTGTGTGTGCATGTGCGTGCACACACACACACGGATGCACACACCAAATGTCAACTTTGGTTGTATAGTTGCTCAGTAGGTATCAACTGTATTATTTTTCTTTTGAGATGGAATTTCTGGATGGGTCCTAGGACTTGCTTTAAATTTTTTATTTATTCATTTTTTTAGGCTAGGCTGGCTTGCTAGTGAGGTCCAGATAGCCTTCTGTTTCCAACTTCTGTCTGGGTTTCCAAAAGGGACAGCACATTGATAGAATGAAGATGCCTGGATTTTACAAGATTGGCTTATAGGATGCTGTCTGGGTACTCCAACAATGGGGTCTCACACTACAGGGGCCAAGCATCCTGTACTTGCTCAGTCCAGGAAGCTGGATATCGGAGCTTTCAGTCAGGAGGATTCCTGAAGAGCTACTGGTTTGCAGTCTACACTGGAAAGCCGACAAACTGGCTCTGATATCTGTGAAGAAATCCCACAGCAACAAGACAGATGGGCTTGTCAGCGAGAGCGAGGGCAAGCAGGCAAAGGGCAAAACTCCCTTCTTCCATGTCCTTTTATGTGGGCTGCCACCAGAAGGTGCAGCTCACATTTTGGGTGGAACTTCCTGTTTCAAATAATCTTACCAAGAAAGTCCCTCACAGGAGTATGCAGAGTCTTGGGTGCCGGTTGATTCCAGATCTTGTCAAGCTGACAACCAAGATTAACCATCATACCCTGCAAGTGCCTGGCTTACAAGCATGTCCCCTAGGCTTGGATAGGTGCTGGGGTATTGAACTCAGGTCCTCATGCTTATGCAGCAAGCATTTTACGGATCAAGCCATCACCTATCCCTTTTCTTTATTTTTATTATTAACTTTCATTTCTAGGCTCGACGCCAGGGCTCTGTGCATACTAGGCAAGGCTCTATCACTGAGCTATGGCTCCAGCTCTCTTTTCACCTTTTATTTTGAGATAGGGCTTCACAAGGTTGTCCAACCTGCCCTTGAATTTGCGATATCTTGCCTCAGCTACATGTGTTTGCCCATGGGAGTGAGTGGGGAATGTGTGCTTGCCGTGGAGCTTGTGTGATGGTCAGAGGACAACCTTGGGTGTCGTTCTTACTTTCCTTGTTTGAGGCAGGGTCTCTTGCTGTCTGCCACCGTGTTTAACAGGCTGGCCAGCCCATGGGCTTCTGGGGAGTCTCCTGTTTCTGCTTCCCATCTCCCCACTGGAACACTGAGTGACAGAGGGACCCTGCCTGTATACGGCTTCTTGGCATTTGAACTCCAGTCCCCATGCTCGTGTGGAAGTGCTTGCGCACTGAGTCATTGCCCAGCCTTGACTCATCCTGCGAGTAGCCGGGGTGATGAGCCTGTGCCACCATCACACAGCAGGCTAGCTCTCATGTTTGACGTCTCTTGCTTAGTCGTCTTCTATTTGTTTGCATTTTGGATGGAGCGTGGAGTCCTGTGGAATGCGAAGGCAATGTTCTACTGCTGAGCACAGCCCAGGCCTCACGTCCTTTCTCTTTCTGTCTTCATCACAGAGCGTATGTTCTGGCAGGAAGGCAATTTACAAAACACACCCACACAGAAGATGAGGAAGACATTCTCTCTAGGGCATCCGCTGTCCCAAGGGCACTGCGAGGATTAGGTAACTGTCTTCTAGAGGAACAGTGGGCTCCCCTGGGTCGGAGGCAGTCTGGAGACCTTGCTCTTTGCCTCCCACTATAGCTGCAGAGAGGGCTCAGCCTGGCCAGTGTGGTGGCTGCTGACAGGTGGGAGAAGGCTGCAAGGTGAGTTGTGAGAAGAGTGAGCTGCCTCCCCGGGGCTGCTGACTGGCTCCTTCTGCTCCCGGGGCCAGGAAGCACACTATCTCTGCTCCCCATTCTGTTGCTGCAGTTGGAATATGGGCACATGTTTGTGTGGGGTCAGCACACCACCCTGTCCACCTATATGGGGGCTGGGTCAGAGTAGCTCCTTGGCCAGAGTGATCCACACCTTTGTGCCACCTGGGCTGGGTGCAATGCCCCAGACTGGACTCTTGTGGGTGGTAGGAAATCCATAACTCCACTCACATTTCCCGATGAATAGGTCCCCGATTAGTGCCGTAGTGACAGGCAACCACTGTGAGCAACAGGAGCAGGAAGGGGGCTTCCTGGGAGAGCTCAAGGGATGGGGAGAGCTGAAGAGGGGCTGGCAGCTGATTGGTCCATATGGAGCCCATCCCTCTGGGTCAGACACGAATATTGCCACCTTGAGGCAGAGCAGCTCTGGACACCTGCATGGAGACCTGGGGAGACTGGGCCTATTTACATGCCCTTGTGAAGAGGGGTGGGGCACTCGAGGCTGGGGAGGTTCCAAAACCTTCGATAGTCATGAAATCTGCACCCAGGCCCTTTCCCTCTCAAAGATTAGTGCTGCATAGCTTACTGTGGGGTCGGAGGGACAGGCCTAGAAGGGACTCTTTTTGTGAGCTGTCCCTGCTATATCTTTGACGGTGTGGCCACCCCCTCTCATGCTCTCATGGGTGACTCCAATAAGCTCACCAATTCATCTGAATTCAGAAGATGAGAGAGCTCTGCAGTGTGGTTGCCCTCCCTATATGAAAGTACAGTCATTCCACACTCAACACCTCTTCTCTGGTCATCTATGCGCTTGATGAGAACATTCCAGAATGTCTCTTGTCCTTGCCTGTCCCTCACTTAGCTCTGAAGAAGCATGTGACTGGTGATGTCATGTTATTATGCTACCATTATGTGAATGCACAAGAGGGTGGTCCAGGGGAAGACGAGTCTGGAATCCTTCTTGTACTAATGGGGAGAAATCGTGCACCCAGCTGGTATCCATACCAAGAGGAAACACTGTGCTTGTTTCGAGAATTCCCTTCCTGAGGAGGTAGCAGCAATGTCTATCCCACCTTACAAGGTGCCATTGATAACCCAAAGCACAGATCTATTAGAGCTCACCCCCAGGGAACTATGTACAATTAGGGCAGAATTGTCTACAAATGGTGGAGAGGTACAGGAAGGCAGGGTGGGCTCAGGTGAGGGAGCATCTCCATCCCCTCCTTCTCTGAAGACTCTCAGTCGTCAATACAGCCACGTGTGGTGCCTTTTGCAGGCAGGGACAGCTGATATGAGGAAGATGGGGGCCATTCGCTGAGAGAACTGTGTTCTACAACAGCTGGGGAGGCAGAGGCCTGAAGAGAGCTGAATAGCAAGCACTGTGAAGAGCAAGAACAGCACCCTGCATAGGGCGCATCCTCTGCACGGAGTCCTCTGTGTTTATGGCTATTTAGTCTCCACAGTTCCTGGGTTCAAGGAATATTATGGTTATTATGGTTTCATAGGTGTTTCCCACAGGCTCCTGTGTTTGAATACATGGTGTCGAAATGGTGGCACTGTTCCTGGTCACAGGAGGAGATGTCTTTAGGGTTATGACATGACCCAACTTCCTGCTCTCTCTCCCTCTGCCTCCTCATTTATAAAGATGTAAGGTGTCCCAGATATACCCTCCCACTGACATGGTGTCTGTTCTGTTGTCTCTGCCATGATGGAATGCCGTCCTCCAAACTGCCAGCCCAAACAGATCCTTTCTACCCGAAGTTCTTTCCACCGGTGCTCTGTCACAATGATGACAAGAGTAACTAAGTACAGAGAGGTGAAAGGTTAGAGTCAGGATCTGAACCCATCCCGTGGGGTCGGTGCAATTGCTCTCGGAGATGTGGTCTTATCTGTTGAGGCTGTCAGTGTGCCCAAGGCAGAGATGCTAACACTGCTGAGCTGCTGTCCAAGGATCCCAGTGGTTCTTGGTTGCAGAAGTAGGTTAAGGAGTGGGCCAACTGGATAGCTGCCCAGAAGCCAGGTTGTGAGAGCCACTGGGGCCCAAGAGTGTGGCTGGACAGGAAGGCCGTGCTGATTTGACTTTTTCATTCTTATGTGGGGAGAGGCTGTTAGTGATGGGGGAAAACGTGGCTAAGCAGCTCAGGATGTGGCAGGACCAGGTGTGTGTCCCAGAATTGAGGTTGTCAGTGTAGTGACAAAAAGCTGAGCATAGGACCTGATGTCGCTGCACTAGGTGATGCCCTTGAGGCCAGCTTGAGGATGGAAAGGAAGACGCCTGGGGCTGACCTGCCAAGGGAGATGCTTTGTCTTGTGCACCTGCAGGTTTTCTCGGCTCTGTTTCTTTGTGTGTGTGTGCCTGTAGAAGATAGCTCTAATTGTGTGTGTGTGTGTGTGTGTGTGTATGTACTCATGCGCATGTGAACTTATGTGTGGGTGCCTATAGAAGACAGCACTGTATGTGTGTGTGCTATTGGTGCATGTGAGCATGTGTGTGGGTGCCATTTTTGTTCTGCACCAAGTTAAAATATTTTTTATATTTTAAGCTATGTGCATCTGTGTGCGAGTGTGCATGTGAGTGCAGCTATCGTCAGAGACAGAAGCGGGAGTTGGATTCCCAGGGCTGGGAACTACAGGCAGTTGTGAGCCACCCAGTGTGGGTGCTGGGAACAGAACTCTGGTCCTTTGCAGGAGCAGCAAACATTTAACCACTGAGTTAGCTTTCAAGCCTCCTACCTTATTTGTTTCTTCAAGGAAAGTTCTCTTCCTGAAGTTAAACTTCACCGATCCAGCTAGCCTAGCTGCCCAATGAGCTCCAGGGACCCCCTGTCTCCACTTACCCAGTGCCAGGATTATAGGCCCATGCTGCTGTGCCAGCTCTATGTGGGCATGGGGGATTGAACCCAAGTTCTCATGCCCATGTGATAATCACTGCCTGGGGCATCTCCCAACCCCCAATTTGTTTCTTGCCTTGGTTCCCTGATTGTCTCTGTGAGCAGGCACAGTTCTTACACACAGGGGAGGCCCTCAGGGATCCCGGGAAGGGACTCCAGGGGTTGGAGAGTGTGGCCATAGCACACCATTCAAGGTAATGAAAATCCCTGAGTGCCCTGAGGCTCAAGAGGGTGGCAGGTAGATCATGCCAAAGTAGCATTTCGTTAATAAGACTAAAATAAATTAATATCCCAAGCAATATTCAACAACTTAATTTAGCAGTGCATCTGGCATAATATGAAGATCTCAAGTGTTAAAACCATATTCAATAGTTAATTAGTATTAACAAACAAATTAATATTGAGAGATTAATGATGTCAGGTGTGTGGCCTAACTCACTGCCTTAGTTTCTTTCTGTTGCTGAGATGAAACACCCTGACCGAAAGGAACGTAGGGGAAGAAAATGTTTATTTGGCTCACAGTTCCACGCTCTAGTCCACCATTTCAGGGAGGAGAGGGCAGGAGCTTAAACACCGAGTCCTATCACATCCACAGTCACGAGGGAGACGGATACAACCTCCCTGCCTAAAAGCTGGTTTGCTTTGTCTAGGTTTCCCATCTTGATAGCTCAGGAATGGTGCTGACTCTTCTGATATCAGTGAATAATTAAGACAATTCCCCCAGACATGCTCGCAGGCCGGCCTGACCTAGACGGTTCCTCAGCGGAGGCTTCTCTGCTCTAGGATGTGTCAAGTTGATGTGTAAAATTATCTGGCACACTTGCATTGCTTAATTTTTTTTTATTGAATTTAATACCACTATCTACTTTTCACACAAGATCTAGCCTGTTAAACATTTGCGTGAACAATGCAGTATTATTTTCTCTAGGCACTGTGTTATGTCGCCATCTCTAGAACTGATCCCTCCTAACAGAAGGGGCGTTTCCCTCTTCCACCGCCAACTCCAGACAGCCATCATCACTCTGCTCTCTGCTTCTGTGAGTCTGACAAACATAAGGTCCTTGTGTAAGTGGAGTTTTACTCAGCCTTTTGTGAGAGCTTTATTTCATTGATGCTAACACACACAGGTGAGCTGCCGTGATATTGATGCTAACACAGGTGAGCTGTGGTCCATCTGTGGCATGCTTGTTACAGTGTACGCTCATTAAAGGCCAAGTACTATTCTGTCACATGGATTTGCCACACCGACTTTATCCTCTCCTCTTAGCTGTGAAGAGCAGAACAGTAGAAAACGCAGGAGTGTAGATGTCCTTTTGTGACTCTGTTTTCTTTTCTTTTGTGGATGTCTTAGTCACAATTCTATTGCAGTGAAGAGACACCCCAACCAAGGCAACTCTCATAAGAGAAAGCATTCAATTGGGGCTTGTTTATAATTTCAGAGGGTGAGTTCACTGTCGTCATGGTGGGGCAGGGCAGGCGCCATGGCACTGGGGAAGTAGCTGAGAGTTGTATCCTGATCTGCACGCAGAGAGAGAAATCATGGGTCTGGCATGGACATTTGAAACCTCAAAATCTACCCCCTAGTGACATACCTCCAACAAGGCCACATTACTCCAGCAACACCTACTCAAGCAAGACCACACTTCCTAATCTTTCTCAAATAGTGCCATTCCCTGGCGACTAAGCATTCAAAGACATCAGCCTACGGGAGCCATTCTTATTCAAACCACCACAGGTGAATAGGATTGTTGGAGCTCTTGGTAGACTATGGCCAAGGTTTTGAGGATCTGCTACATTCCTTCCTTGGTTTTCCTTTGTCTCCTATGATGGTTAGTTTTAATTGTCGGTTTAACACAATCTAGAGTCACGCAGGGATTTTCTAGATCAGACAGGCCTGTAGGCATGTCTGTGAAGATTGATTATGTTAACAGCTATGGAAAGACCCGCTTACTGTGGGGGGCACCATCCCCAAGGCCGGGGATTCTGAATTGTGTTAGAGGGAGCAGAGAGAGGGAGAGCTGAGCACGAGTGAGCATTCATTAATTCGGTTTTCTCTGTTCTTGACTGTGGATTGATGTGACCAGCTGCTTCAAGTTCCCGCTGCCTTGCCTTCTACACAATGACAGACTGTAACCTGCAATTGGGAGACAAATGAATATTTTCCCCTTAAGCTGCCCTTGTCAGGGTGTTTTATCACAGACCGGACACAAAACTAAGACCCTCCCATCCTCAGCTTCAGGAGAGCCTTCTTTCAGTCCCTTACAAGGTCCTAGGACACTGTGGCTTCCAGGCTGACTCTCTCTGTTGTCTGAAACAATCTATTTTTGTCGCCCCCAGGCAAATCCTCCCCTTAGGTCTCAATTGATGGCACCTTTCTAAGCTCCTAAGATGAAGCATCTGCGTGCACTAATCAATTGCACAGGTAGGAAATGACTTACACAGCTTCTGGCTGTGCGCCCTCCCCGTCCCCCATGCCTGCATCTCTGCAGCAGGGATGTATCTGTCTTGTTCATTGCGTTTTCCCCAGGGTTCACAGAATTATGGTGCCCCCAGGTTTCCTGGGGCTCCCAGGGTCGTTATTTCTCTGTCTCTTGACTGGTCCCCTCTGTGCGTTTCTGCCAAGGCACTGGTCTGGGTGGACGGCACATGCTGCTAAGCTCTCTGCTGGAACCATGGCTCTCTGCTGGCTTTCATGGCCGTTTGGTAAAGGGCCTTTTCTACAGCTCACAGTCACTTTCCAAGGGAAGCCAAAGCCAACATGGAGCTTCTTCCTTCCTCCCCCAGCAATTCCTCAACACAGGTTATCAGCCACAGATCCAGCCACCAGAGCCCCTAATTAGGAAAGAGTTGGGAAATGTTTTAAAAGAAAGGACAGGGGGGAAAGAACGGTATTGGTCCTCAGGTTGTTCATAGCTTCATTAATTTTTCAAGTTTCCCTCACGGGTGTGGAGACTGACTCCTTCCAGAAGTTTTGTATTGTGCCTGTGCAGGTCTGAGATGCAGATGTGCTGACAGTCCCCAGGGAGGACGGCAGGGACGCTCGTGCACATCCCCGCTCTGCTTCTTCTCTCTCCCCATGACTCAGAAGTCGCTGTGTAGCTGTCACTCATTTTCTGAGAAAACAAACTGAAGAATATTCTAGTTCTAGCTACCGGCAGCCAGTGACAAATATGTCTTAGCCAAAGAGCTGGCTCCCTCGGCCCTGGATGCAAGGAACAGAATCCCCCTGTGTCCCGAGGGAGAAGAGCTTGCTGGTGGCTCCGTCGTTCTCTCCCTAAAATCTTCTCCTGTCTGAGTTCTGCAATTCTGCTCTTTTGAAGCCCTGCACCAAGTGCTCCTTTTTCCAGGCATCTCTGAAATCTCTGGATACCTACTTCTCAAGGAAGCTGCAGCTGCGCCATTAAGAGGGATGGGTTATCAGCTCCTTATGACATCTCCCCATGGGGCATATGTCGCTTTAGAGATGGGTCTGCAGCCCAGTGGCAGAGTACCTGTTTCTTTTCTCCGACATCATTTACAAAATGGTGGGGTGATCAAATCTCATAAAGGGAAGAGGTTAATGGGCTTCCTAACTAGTGAGTGATAGAGTTGGGGCCTGAACGCAGAGGGTTAAATGCTGCTGTCTGAGGTCTCTCCTCATAGACCAGTAGGACAGTGGCAGATCTTGGTCAATGAGATGTGGAGAAGCGAGCTCCACTTGGATGGTCACGATATGGGTTCCCCAAGGACACAGCACCCCTCAGGTGAGAATTCTAATGCTCGGAGGGGGTGGCTGCACATTGAAGAAAGAGGAGTAAGGAAGGAGGCTGGAAAACATTGGGCAGCAGTCGGCCCTCGTGGGACTGGGGCTCAGAAGGGTCACGGGGCACTCCTGAGTACCATGGCTCCTGAGCCCCAGTGGATCCTGTCATTTACAGTTGAGGGTAGTTCCAGGTGCTTCACTTGGCAGGTTCCGGCTTTTCCAGAACGTGTGCCAAGCATGCTCAGTGGTGCTCTTAGGCAGAGAGACACTTGACGTAAATACCTACTGGGGTAGGAGGAGATATCCCTTGAAGGCTTGAGGAGATATGGGTGTCAACCGCATCTGCCATGTGGACACAGGGATCCAGGAACACAGGGAAGGCTGCCAAGTCCGAGAACTTGAGGTTAACTCTTGGAGCCCATGTTGTCAAAGGAGAGAACCAGTTCCTGCAAGTTGTCCTCTGACAGCCACACACATGTTGTGGTGTGTATGAGTCTACATGCATGCACACACACAAATACATACATACATACATACATACATACATACATACATGTGATGAAAAATAAGAACACGGAGAGACACCGACCCTCTTTGGAGTGTTGGATGCTTTCCCCCATGTCCTGGCTCTTTCCAATCTAACTGGCACGAGATAGAGCACACCCTGGCTATAGCGTAGTAAGGGTTTGCTGTGCACCAATCACTGTGCTCTACACTTTGCAGATACCCTTCCATTTAATTCCCAGCATCCTAAGGCAGAGGCTTTCACTTTCTCTATAATGGTGAAGGAACTGAGCCCAAGGAGAGGAGGCACATTGCTTACGATGCCACATCCAGACAGGAGCAGAGTAGGCTCTGTCAGAGTCAAACATCAGCAAGGGGACAGACACTCTGCACCTGGACACTGTACCGTGAGATGAGCCACACTGTGTTCTTCTGACCTCTGGTCAAAGGTTTGGGATGGGTAATCTCGATTGTTGGTATAGCAGGGTCTAGAATCACCATGGGAACCAGTCCCTGGGCATTTCTACGAGGCTAAGTTAGATTATTAGATTAGGCTAATTGAGATAGAGAGACCTACCCTAACAGTGAGTGGCATTATTTGGGCTGGAGCCCTGGACCAAACGGAAAGGAGGAAGTGAGCTGAGCACCAGCATCTGTCTCTCTGCTTTCTGGGTGAACAGCTGTCTCGTGCCTGCCGCTGTGACTTTTCCCACGTAATGGACTGTACCCCAGACTAGGAGGCAAGATAAAGCTTCCCTCTATACATACGTCGCTTTGGTCCCGTATTTTGTCCCAGCAGTGAGATGAACTGTGGAT
Organism: Chionomys nivalis; assembly: GCF_950005125.1. NCBI lineage: Eukaryota > Metazoa > Chordata > Mammalia > Rodentia > Cricetidae > Chionomys > Chionomys nivalis. Next base: position 9,566,312 of record NC_080092.1, on the reverse strand, counting down.
CTAGAGGTGTTTCCCTCCCTTATTCCAGTGAGCCCTCACGTGTTCCACGGGGTCCTTCAGACACAAGGAAGCTCACTCAGACAGTAGATTGTCCGTCATGAGGGTGACGAACGCTCGTGCTCAGCTCACTTTCTCCTTTTTCTTTGGTCCAGGCCACCAGATCGTGGAAAAGTGCCACCCACACTTAGTGGGTCTTTCCGCCTCCGTGAGCCTAATCTAGGAAATCCCTCACCAATGGCATCTGCACTGTATAACACATCCGTCCCGACCATTGCCTTTGTCAGCACTGTGTGATAAACGGCTGTTGTCTGATCTCATATCTAACCTCTGGGGCTTATCCGTTTGAATGATGTCATTGCATAATGCCTTCTAATGCAATCAACGGAATCATCTCGAAACACAAGGCTTGAGCAGCGTTCCCTAATATCTCTCCTCTTGCTCACGCCTTCATTTTTCAACCCTGTTTCTGTCTGAGGAAAATCTCCCGCTTCCTCTGCTCACCTGTTGAATATTAATATCAGTCAGAATTGTTCCGTGAAGGGTGCTCCGGTGTCACAGTCTGTTAGCACACGGCACTTATTCAGAATTGCTCTGCAGTGCCGTGGGCCACTTGGCTCACATGAGCTTGTGTCTCCTACCTCCTCTTCCCTGTTTTTTTTTTTTTTTTTTTTTTTTTCCTTCCTGGAGTAGAAAGCCACGAGGAGAATCAGCCTCCCTTCTCAGTGAGAGAAAATGACATGTATTTAGAGACTTCAGCGGAAAGCCAGCTTCCTTCCCATGTGCCAATCTAACTCTACAACTCTGCCTTGGCTTTTACTCCTCATGATTTAACAAGCCCCAGTCTGTAGCTTCTGAAAAAGCTCACTGTTATCCACATTTCAGAATTCTGACTAAAACCCGAAAGCCTGAGTGTTATCTTTTAAAGGCTTCTGGCCTCTCACCAGGCCAGGAAGTAGCTGTCACTAGGTGCCACAGCCCCACAGTGACCTCTCTAAGCAGAGTGACCTGATTCTTTATTTTAAATCTCATCAGAAGCTTCTGGGTTTCCTTATGCATTTGACACGGCCAAGCTTGGCTGTCTCCCATTAAGGAAGCCTACCCCATTGGGATGACACATTTTGTGGTTCAGGTGATATTTCTTCCTGGCCCATCCCTTCATATTTTCTGCCTTCAGCCCACACCCTACATTGTTCCCAAGAGCTCTGAAGAAGCAGGGAAGGAAGGCAGTGTTTATAATGTGATCATGTTTCTATCTACCTCCAGCACTCCTTTTCCACACAAGGTCCCCAAGGACTCTTGAGATAGTCAGTGATGTGCAGCTGATGAACAGAGCCCTGGCCACTAACACTGACTGGCAGCATGCTTTGTGCAGGATGCCAGGCTAGCTAGCCTCCACAGGGCACCTCTTGCACTGTCCATGGTACCTACCTGGATTGGCTAATTACCTTAAAAAGGGCTGAGTAATACATAGGAGTTCATTGACTTGTCCGAGAGCTCTCATTTCCAGCACCAAGTTGCCTCCCAGGCAAACTGGGAGAACCTTCAGCTGGACCACTTGAAGAGCTAAGTTTTCTTTCCGACTGTACCAGCTTCCAAAGGTAGATTAGAGTCAGCACAGGAGCTGTGATGTCACCCTTCCTCCTCTTATAACTACCTCCTCCTCTGCTCCTAGCAGCTGCCATTTCATCTGATGAAGCAGAGATGCCTGGGGATGCTAGGAGAAGTGGTATTGGCTGTCACAGCTTGGGGATGCTTTGAGCAGTTTCCTGTTAGCACCGCCTGGGCCAAGATGTAGTTTCCTTCTCAGTGGGTCTGTTTCTGCGTCTAGTCACTTTACTGAACACCTACTGTGTGCTGGCACAGTTGCATATGCTGGGGACAGAGGGAAAGGCTTTTCCTGGCTATATGCAACCTCCTCTTAGGGTGGCATGGTTTGCTTCTGCCTGCTGTGGACCTGGCAACTTTCTCTGTGGCACTGAGGGCCAATGGTGGTCTTTTCACTGAACAAGGCCAGTTGCAGGTGAGCCCTATGGACACAGCAGCAATGTCCTCTGACCGTATTAGCCATGTGGTAGCTGGTCTGGCAAGGATGATGGTAGTCTAGGGAGATACTGTGCCTCCTCATTCTGGTATCAGCCTACTGAAACAATGAACCTCAAGAAACTAGACATCCCCTAACAAACCAAAAGCCTGGGCCAGCCACAGGGAAGCTTGTCTCCTAGAAAGAGGTTTACAGCTTGTCAGTGGAGATAACGGAGCAAAATAACAATGAACCAATGATGGGCAGGATCATACCTTGATTTGAACCACATCTAAACTGGGACCATACCTTGCCTGGACCACACCATGACTGGGACCATACCTTGACTGGGACCACACTCTGACTGGGACTATACCCTGACTGGGACCACACCTTGACTGGTCCACACTCTGACTGGGACCATACCTTGACTGGGACCATACCTTGACTGGGACCACACCCTGACTGGGACCATACCTTGACTGGCCCACACCCTGACTGGGACCACACCCTGACTGGGACCATACCTTGACTGGCCCACACTCTGACTGGGACCACATCCTGACTGGGACCATACCTTGACTGGCCCACACTCTGACTGGGACCATACCTTGACTGGCCCACACTCTGACTGGGACCACACCTTGACTGGGACCACATCCTGACTGGGACCACACCCTGACTGGGACCACACCCTGACTGGGACCACACCCTGACTGGGACCACACCCTGACTGGGACCATACCCTGACTGGGACCACACCCTAACTGGGACCACACCCTGACTGGGACCACACCCTGACTGGGACCACACCTTGACTGGCCCACACCCTGACTGGGACCACACCCTGACTGGGACCATACCCTGACTGGGACCACACCCTAACTGGGACCACACCCTGATTGGGACCACACCCTGACTGGGACCATACCTTGACTGGAATTCCCTAGTTGTTCATATCCTTGGTCCTCTATTTAAACCTCTTCAAGATCCTTCAGAAGTCACTGAGTCTCCATCTCTCTTTTCAGTGGCCACACCGAACAAATATTCCTCTTCTGCTTTTCACTATCAACGCGGCTACTTTAATTGGCTTATGGAGGATGGGCAGCTGATCCTGGCTTGTCACCAAAGCCTTGTGACATATGGTCTCTAAGTTCCTCTGTTGAGGCCCTTGACCCTGCACCTTAGAAAGTGACTGTGTGGAGACTGAGCTTTAGAGTGGGGTTATGTTAAAATGAGGTCATCCTGATGGCTGACCTTTGCAATGCTCCCTCAGGAAGAGAAGTTTGGAGGTGACTGTGGTGTCACACCTGTAATGCTGTGGCTGGGTGTGGTGGCACACCTGTAATGCCGTGGCTGGGTGTGGTGGCACACCTGTAATGCCGTGGCTGGGTGTGGTGGCACACCTGTAATGCCGTGGCTGGGTGTGGTGGCACACCTGTAATGCCGTGGCTGGGTGTGGTGGCACACCTGTAATGCTGTGGCTGGGTGTGGTGGCACACCTGTAATGCTGTGGCTGGGTGTGGTGGCACACCCGTAATACTGTGGCTGGGAGTGGTGGTACACCCGTAATACTGTGGCTGGGTGTGATGGCATACCTGTAATGCTGTGGCTGGGTGTGGTGGCATACCTGTAATGCTGTGGCTGGGTGTGGTGGCACACCTGTAATGCTGTGGCTGGGTGTGGTGGCATACCTGTAATGCTGTGGCTGGGTGTGGTGGCATACCTGTAATGCTGTGGCTGGATGTGGTGGCACACCTGTAATGCTGTGGCTAGGTGTGGTGGCACACCTGTAATGATGTGGCTGGATGTGGTGGCACACCTGTAATGATGTGGCTGGGTGTGGTGGCACACCTGTAATGCTGTGGCTGGGTGTGGTGGCACGCCTGTAATGCTGTGATGTTGGGCGTCTATTTTAGGGAGATCTGAACAAACACTACTCACCCAGTTAGGGCGCTGACAACAGACCAAATAAGTGATTCTACCAGTGTTGGACTTGGAGAAGCAGTGAGTTTACTGGGGCCACTTACGGGAGCATGGGTCTCTCATAGGAGCAAGGATGCTTCAGATGCATCTGTATCACTAAGCTACCCCAACACGTGTGACGACTCACAGAACTGCAAGCTTGGGTTCTCTGCATGCTCTGCAGGCAGCTCTGCTGTTAGAACGTCTCCTCTCTGTAGCCCTTGTTTAATGTTTTTACAACTTTGGTCAGGGGCATTGTGAATCATGTTAGCTTCAGGAAGACTGTGTATTTCTGACTCTCATGAGCCTCCTGCTTTCATCAAGGAAGGACTGTTTCAGCTTGGAAGACATTTCTACCCAACATCCCAGGACTTGGGGATGAGGCAGGATGGCTGTCACAGTTCTAGTCTGACCTGAGCTAACTAGTGAGTTCCAGGGCAAAACAAAGGACACAAAACCCAAAGAAGATTCATCTCTAGACTCCAAGAGTATGCACACACAGAGGGAAGTCCCCAAGAGGACTTTAGGAGCAGATGGTCCCTGGAGGGCCAGGAGAGACCTGGGATGGAGCCCATCTGAAGTACGCTGTCTTAGACTTTGGCCTCCAGAGCATGAGGAATGAGTTTATGACTTCTAAAATAATTTCTTCTTCTTCTTTATTATTTTCTTCTTACTTTATGTGTATGAGTATCTTGCCTGCTTGTATGCTTATGTGCCACATGAATGCTTTGTGTCCAGAGAGGCCAGGAAGGGACATTCGATCTCCTGGAACTGGAGTTACAGATGGCTGTGAGCCACCCTGTAGGTGCTGGCACTCTGCTGCTGAACCATGACCTTAGCCTCCCTGGGAGACTCTAGGTGGATGCTTTTCCTATGTGCCATGTCCCTAGGCCACAGTGCAACTCTCCTTGAGCTTGTGCCTGGTAGGTTAAGCATAGAGAACTCTGCTTACAAAGGCACTCGTGATTTCATGAGAACAAGAAGGACCAAGATGTCCACAGTGACTTCAGACCTTCCTTAGAGGACCAAGAAGTACATAGGAAAGATGTCCTTTGTTTGACCTTGAAGTTAGATAGGATTAGACATTCACATTAGAGAGATTCTGTGGGGAATGATCCTGGCTAGTTTCATGTCAACTTGACACAAGCTAGAGTCATTTAACAGAGGGAGCATCGACTGAGAAAATCCCTCCATAAGGTCAGCATATAATGATTGATGGGGGAGGGCCCAGCACTTTATGTGTGAGGACATTCCTGGCCTGGTAGTTCTGAGTTCAAAAGGGAAGAAGTCTGAACAAGTCATAGGGAGCAAGCCAGGAAGCAGCACCCCTTCATGGCCTCGGGATCAGCTCCTGCATCCAGGTTCCTGCCCTGTTCCAGTTCCAGCCCCAAGGGCCTTTGATGATGCATTGCTCTATAGAAATGTGAGTAAAATCCACCCTTTCCTCCTCAGGTTGCTCTTGGCCATGGTGTCTTATCCTAGTAACCTTGAATGAGATCGGAACAGTATCTGTTTCTCTGAACCTAAGCACTGGAGCGATTTGCATGAAGCCCCCTCGATCCCAGCCCTGCCCTCTAGGATGATGGTAGAGGAGGAGATGGAAGAGAGGACAGAAGTGGTCCAGCCCAGACTCATATCCCTGTGTTTGCAGCACATGGACGACTGTGTCTGTCCTGCCGGGTTGGAGCCAGTTCTGAGTGTGAGCTTAGATCCTTCCTGTCTTGCTAAGGGTGGAGCAGAGCTGCTGTTTCCCAGCTGCCAGGTGCCTCTCTGCTTGGTTCTCTCTGCTTCTCATTCATCATATGTGAAGAGGCGAGATTGGTGAATGCTAATTTGCCTGGGTCACCTTAACCTGTGCCAGACCCGTGCCCATGGCAGTTTGAGAGACAGAACATATTCTTTTTCTTTGCTTTCCACTCCTTCCCCCTTGCTTTTCTTTCTTCCCTCTCTCCTTCTCCTTCCTCTATCCCCACCCCAGTGTCCCACCCTCTTCTCCTCTTTCTCTCCTGGGATGGGACCCTTGCTGGACAAGCTCTGCTTCCAAGTCTTACCCCACTGGGTAGTCAGCATTTAAATCCCATCCCAGGCATGGCCTGGCTTGAGCTTTTGTGAAGCTGGGGGACATTCCTGGGCCGGAGGAAAAGGTTTCCCTCCACTCCTTCCCTTCCCTCATTGTCAAGGGTTTCCTAGAGGTTTCCATAGCAGAGGCTAAAACGATTGGGAGATTGACAGAGATTGAGAGACAGGGGGCGGTGCTGAGGACCTACCCGCTTTTCTGGGAACAGCACTGATGGCCTCCCAGACCTTCTGTCCCCACCTGCTGGGACATGCTCTGAGCGTGCTTGGTGGAAGAAAGTGTGTGTGCAGAGACCCAATATGGCAAGCCCGCACACCTGGCATCAGGATTGCCTTCTTGGGGGAGCCGTAGGAAAGGCTGCTCCTCCCACGGCCACAAGCCTCTCCAGACAGCTTCCTTCCTGTCTTTTGCTTTTAAAAAAAGACTCATTTTAAAGCATAATGACCTTTTTGCATTTCCCTTTCTATAGTCTCCCACGGTGAGAACTGACAGCAGCACCATGTTGCACTGCCTGCCAATTTCAGGGGGGAAATGCTAAAAACATCTAAAAGGAAAAAAAAAAAAACCCCTCACATCAGGAGACAGTTGTGCAGAGAGCCTGCAGTTGCCGAGGTGGAGGAGCTTTCTGGAATATTCAACAACTGCTTCTATTTTAATAAGGAAGCAGGGGGTAAGAGCCTGCCTTGGGCTGCAGTAACCAGATCTAGTTCGCATGAAAGGCAGGAGTTTCGCTTGGCTCATGGTTTCTGAGGCGGAGGTTCTGTGGGTTACCTGCCCTGGTCTGGCTGGGCAGCTATCCTTGGGCTGCCCCAGAGAATGGGCCCTTGGGTGCTGGAGGGAGGGGACAGACCACAGTAGGCACCTTGGGCCTGAACTGGCCGCACCGTGGGTAGTTCTGGGACATTCTGTATGAGGGACTCAACAGCTGTGGCAGGAAGTGGTCCTCCGCTCTGAGAAGGCTGAGGACAATTACTCATTTTGAACATGGCCCAAACTGTCATCATCCTTCCGTCCTTGGCAGAGGCTGTGGCAAGCTTCCTCACCCTTCTTCACGCCCTGGGCTGGCTGCTCAGCTTCCCAGATGACTGCCAAGCTGCCTTTGACGTTGACGGCAGACATGTTGGCTCACAGAGGAACAGTGGACATGAAGGAAGTGACCAGCTGTGGGGGATGGTCCAGTGCATAGTGGTGCCACCTACCTGCATGTGGGTCTAGAGAGCTGGAGAAGAATGAGAACACATCCACTCCTTAAAGTAACCCCTAGGTAGGGAGATTGATTGCCCAAGGAAACTGTGGGATCCAGGCTGTGCAGTCAAGGTCATGCTAAATTCACCATGTTTGCAAGGAGAGTGTCTAGGGCTCTGCACACACGGGGTCCCAGCTTCACACCCAGCCTCTAACTGGACTCCAACACCCACTATGTGCTGAGCTCAACTTGGGTGCATCTCATGTATCACATGTTCACTTTCATACTCTTGCTACTTATCAAATATGGTGAAAAATAACTGTCATTTATCATTTTGTGGTAGGAAGGGGGGGTGGGCATGTGCTCCAAATAGTGAGTGTGTGGCGGTCAGAGGGCAACTTCTGGGAGTCAGTGTTCTCTGTCTACCCTGTGAGTTCTAGGGATTGGACTCCGGTCACCGGCCTTGGTAGGAAGAACCTTTACCTGATGAGCCATTTCTTAGGCCCAACTTGCTGAACATTTATATATCGGTGATAAAGTTAGGCATTATTTCTGTAATTAAAAAGGCATCAAGTGGGGCTGAGGTGTAGTTCTGTTATAGGGTGCTTGTCTAGCATGCATGGAACCCCAAGTCTAAACCCACAAAAACCAGACGGCAGAACCAAACAAAGGGAATGACTCTGGAAAGTGCAAAAAAGCCAGAGATTTTAGACTTGTGGAAGAAATGTTAGCATTGGGGCTTCTGGAGGGGGCAGGACAACTCTTGTGGTCCTTGGCATTGACAGCAAGGACTCCCTTCCTTGATGAGACAGTTGGGAAGCGCAGCTTGCCCCCACTCTGCCAGGATCCCCAGGAGAGGTGGCACAAGCCATGAGTCAGGAGTCAGTCACCCCATAGCATGAAACAGACGCAGTGAGAGCGCGGACAGGGGTCTGAGGGAAAGAATAGAGCATTCTGTCCTTTACTTCCTTGTTGTCACCTAGTCTTTCTCTACCCCAGGGAATTTAGTAGATGGTGAGGCAGCCCCCATCTCCCTGGTTCCTCTGGAGATGCAAACCATTATGACCACGCAGACAATTAACACGCACTTCTTGTTTGCTTAGGAACTAGGGCTGTCTCCAGGGTTGCGGCTAAAACTCTTAGTTGCTCATGATTTGGGAACTTGTTGGGGTCCAGGAGCCTACATATCTCAGGAGTTCCCAGTGGAAGCTACAGCCGATGGTCTGTCTGTGGGTCACATGAGGCACTGACTCTGGCTGGTATCTTGTGATGTGGACTGCTCAGCCCTGATCCTGTTGCCTCCTCCCAGAAATGGCTGTAAATCTGGAACCATAATGCACATACTTCAGTTTTTGGCCAGGTGCCGTCTGTCTAGCTCGGGCTCCTTGACTGTGCGTGATTGTTGTTATTAATCTCTCCTCACTGCCTCTCAGCCCTGAGGGCCTGATCTGTGGTGCCCTTTAGCCAAGGAACAGGAGAACCGAGCACAGAGAAGTGAGTCCATCCCCACTCCACGTGTCCTCTCCCGGGACTCCAGGGAAGATGACTCTGATGTGGCCTGCCCTATGTGGGTGCCTGGGTCTACAGGAGTTCAGCTGTGTCTGGACGCGTGCCCCTAGTATTTTCATCCCGAGATCTGCCACCTCCACATGTCCCCTGCGTTTTCACATGAACACCCCTGGGAGGCAAACTCAGCCCTGGCTTGCTGAGGAGCCTCTCTCTGGACTGCTGCCCATGGGCTCCCAGCCAAGTCCTCCTCTGCCACTCCAGCTTTCAAAGAGTTAACAGACTCAGTGCTTGAGAGAATGGCAGCTAATGCGGTGACCGAGGGAGTCACATCTTTTATTTTTCAAAAGATGCTTGAATAGTTCAATTCTGCTGTTATTCAACTACGCTTCAGTCCTTTGAAAATGCGGGGGCTGATGTTACTGCATGCACATTTGAATTGGGTGCAGAGCGAGCAGGCTTTTTTCTTTCTTTCTTAACATTAAAAAAAATTGCATTTTACTTATTTATTGTGTGTGTGTGTGTGTGTACACTTACTTGTGTCATGGAGCTTGTGTGGAGGTCAGGGGACAACCTGTGGGAGTTTGTTTTCTTCCCTTCCACCATGCGGCTCCCAGACATCCAGCTCAGGTTGTTAGGCTCCCTGAGCCAGCTTGCTGCCGAGTCCCACTGTTTTGTTTGTTTGAGACAGGGTCGCATGTAGCTCAGGTTAGCCTCAGACAGCTATGCTGGCTGTTTTTGTCTACTTGACACAAATTAGGGTCCACTGTGAAGGGACTCTGGCCAGCTAGAGCATGGCAAATATGGCTTTGGCAGGCCGTGCCCTTCTCCCATTCTCTCTCTCTCTCTCTCTCTCTCTCTCTCTCTCTCTCTCTCTCTCTCTCAGATTAGTTCTAAAGCTAGCCATCAAAGTCTATTCCCTTATTTGGCTACTTCCTCCCTCTGAGGCTGACAACCAAGGTCCAGCAATCAAAAGCCCCCTTTGGCTCAGCTAATTAACATGCCCAATTAAAATCAAACACCTCATCCTAATACAGGGTTCCCCCCTTGAACCTTTATAAACTCTTTGCCTCTGGGTCATGTCTGTCTCCTCTCTACCCAGAGGCAGCCCTTTGTCCCTCTGGGACAAAACTCCTCCCCCTTCTCCCTTGTCCTCTAGCTCCTGTCTTTGTCTCCTGTTCCCTACCCTTTGCTCCTTTGGGGGAAAAAATCTCCTTTGTTCTGAGACCCTGGTTTTGGGGTAGAGGGGAGCTGGTATTGTTCCCTTTCAAACTGGGAGGGAGGGTCTGAACTGAGGAGCCTCCATCACACTGGCCTGGGGCAGATGTGGTGCAGTTTCTTGACTGGTGACTCACAGGGAAGGACCGGACCCATTGTGGTCAGTGTAAGAAAGCAGGCTGAGGAACCTGGTAGGCAGCAGTAGTCATGGCTTCTGCTTCAGTTCCTGCCTCCGGGTTCCTGTCCTGGTTCCCTGCACAATCAACTGGAAGAAACTGTAAGGTGAAACAAAACTTTTCCTCCCAAATTGCTTTTGGTCGTGGTGTTTATCAGTACAGCAGCAAAGCAAGCCGATCCTCCTGCCTCCACCCTCCTAGTGCTGGCATCACAGGTGTGTATCATCACAGGTGTGTATCATGATAGGTGTGTATCATCATAATAGGCGTGTATCCTCACAGGAGTGTATTATCATCACAGGCGTGTATCATCAATCACAGGCGTGTATCCTCACAGGCTTGTATCCTCACAGGCGTGTATCCTCATAGGCGTGTATCATCACAGGCGTGTATCATGAATCACAGGCATGTATCCTCACAGGCATGTATCATCACAGGCGCGTGTGTATCCTCATAGGTGTGTATCATCACAGGCGTGTATCCTCACAGGCGTGTATCATCACAGGTGTGTGTATCATCACAGGCGTGTATCATCACAGGTGTGTATCATCATAGGCATGTATCATCATAATAGGCGTGTATCCTCACAGGAGTTTATTATCATCACAGGCTTGTATCATCAATCACAGGTGTGTATCATCACAGGCTTGTATCCTCACAGGCATGTATCCTCACAGGTGTGTATCCTCATAGGCGTGTATCCTCACAGGCGTGTGTCATCACAGGTGTGTATCATCACAGGCGTGTATCATCACAGGCGTGTATCCTCACAGGCGTGTATCATTACAGGCATGTATCCTCACAGGTGTGTATCATCACAGGCGTGTATCATCACAGGTGTGTGTATCATCACAGGTGTGTATCATTACAGGCGTGTATCCTCACAGGAGTGTATCATCACAGATGTGTATATCATCACAGGTGTGTATCATCACAGGTGTGTATCATCACAGGCAAGTATCATCACAGGTGTGTGTCCTCACATGCGTGTGTCATCACAGGTGTGTTTCTAAGTGCTGTGCTGAGGACAGAACCCGGGACCTCCTGTGTGCTAGGGAAACGCTCTAACCATCTGAACAGCATCCCCAGCCTGCAGGGTGTACATTGAAATAAAGTCTCATGTAGCCCAGCCTGGCTTCGAATTCTTGATCCTCTTTCCACTTCCCCTCCCCACCCCGGGCTGAGTGCTGGGTTTACAGGTGTGCACCATGGTCCCCGGCTCTCGTTTAATTATTTCTGCACTGTGACTCCAGATTGGTGAGGTTCCGGGTGTCCCTATATGTAAGGAGGCAAAGAGCGGATGACAGTATAGTTTTATGAGCACTGACATTTTGTTATCGCTGTTTAGTTCTTTGCTGCCTCTGCAGCTTTGAGGGAGTGATTTTCTCAAAACTGAAGTGTGCTTTTACGGCCCGACAGCGAGGAGAAAGTGATAGAGGCGGGATTTACATTCGGGGACCTGGGAGTTGGCCTCTCACACTTTTGTGCTCCTACCTGGAGTTAGACCTTGGCCCTACTTGGAGACTGTGACTGTACCTACACAGGCCTGGACAACTACCATGCAAATGTCCTCAGACAAACAACAATCGTTATTCGTGTTTCCTCTCTGTCTGATTTCACAGTGCAACTGCCAAGCCGTCTGGCTGTGGCTGGGTGTCCCATGCCACAGGACCCAGCAGTTCTGCCTTTGTTCCCTCTGGGCCAGCAGGGAACTGTGAGGCTGCTACAGGGGCTGGTGGACTTCTAGTCCTGTGGAGGCATGAGGTGGCAGAGCTGAGTAGGGAGTGGGGGAAGAGGCTGTGTTTGCTGAATGGTCCAGATACAGCCCCAGAGAGCGAGGATGACAGAGGTGCCCAGGCTGGACCAGGACCCAGACCAGGTCCTGTAATCAGAGCTGTTAGGATTGGAGCCTGGCCCTTGGCCCCTAAAGAGAGGCTCTACCATTGATATGCTGGTTAAATAGACAAGTTGTGGAGATAAATAGAGAAGTGTTTATTCTGTGTGGCCGTACTGGAAGTGGAACAGAAAGATTCAGCAACAGTTCAGGTCCATTTCCAGGGTCCTGTCAGGCTTAGGTTTAAATAGAGGGCACAGGTATGCACAGTTAAGCAGAACTGGTCAAGTGTGGTGCTGCCCAAGTTGTTGGAACTGTGTGGCATCTGTTTCCAGCCCCTCCTCTTTTCCTTCCATCTGCATGAGGCCCTTGGGAAATCTCAATTCCTTGGGGTCCTTTGTTTTAATAGTCTAAGAGCTAAAGAAGGGACACAGTTCCTTCAGGGTGGAGACGGTGATGGGGACAGGGTCAAGCCTGGAGTCTGTGCTGCCTCCTTTCCGTGCCAGAGCTCAGTGGTTTCCTCTAGCCCGAGGCTCCAGAACAGCAGGCTGGGATCCTCACCTGGTCCCACAGGGCAGGCTAAATGCCAACTGTGTGAATACTATGCCAAGCATTGGGTTTTCCCCGGACATAGCAGACAGGTTCTAGGGTAATTCAGGGCATGGTATCCAGACCTTTTGGGCTTTGCTTTCCCCTCCAAGTGGGTCACAAGGCCATACACTAAGTCTCCAGATCAGTTGATCTGGGCACTTTGGGACTTCCAGGATAGCTTTCCTGGCAGCCCTGATGTTTCCCGTATGGATGGGTCAGTCATATTTGCTCTTAGTGAGCCTCATTCGTGGCTTAGACAGTGTTCTGATCTGGGGTCCTGCTGTTGCAAGCAACGGGTCCCTGACTTCCACACTAGAAAGGCTATAGATCATGTGGTTGAGATTCTGCAACTAGTGCTGCCTCCAGTATGGTTGGATCCAGACTCTTGACGCTGTCATCCAAACCCCGTGTTTTAACCTTTCTCTTCTCGCTGTTTCCCACCCCTCCATGTGATGTCGCTCCCCACAAGTATCTGTCCTGGGCTTCATGGCACGAGACTTTCAAGCTGCCAACTCTAAGCCCTGTATGAGGGTACTGTGTGTGAGTGGGCGATTCCATCAGAAATCTCGGGTCTGTCCATGTTGACTGGTCACAGGCTCTTCTAAGCGGTTGCTGCCATAATGACCAGTATGTTACTCCAATCAGTTACCTAGCAACAAGTTTATTGAAGGGTTAAAGTCATCCTGTCAATAAACACTCCAGCACTGATGGGGAACATTGACTATTGGGCAGTAACTTCGGCTCCAGGGGGAGTATTCAGAGGGCTTCTGGAAGCAGTGAATTCAAAACTGAATTTTGAAGAATAAATGGGAGATTTTTGGGTCAATCAGGCCTGTGAAAAACTTCTTTATATAGGTATCTGATGACACTCTTAACATTCGGGTTGCTGAAGCTAGGGCCTGTTAAGTAAATGCAGCTCAAAAGGGGTCTCCTTGATTCTCATGCCCATAACTTGTTAGGGATTTCATTTCACTGTAACAGAGTTCCTGCACTCGCAGCCTTAGGGAAGGTTCTAGCAGTTAATAAACTGACAAAACAGCCTGGCAGTGGTGGTGCACACCCTTAATGCCAGCACTCGGGAGGCAGAGGCAGGCAGATCTCTGTGAGTTCAGGGCCAACCTGGTCTACAAGAGCTAGTTACAGGACAGGCTCCAAAACTACAGAGAAACCTGGTCTTGAAAAACTAAAAAACAAACAAACAAAAACAAAACAAAAACCCTGAAGAAACAGACTCTCTCCTGGTACGGCTGGGAAGGAATGTGCCTTGGCCCACACCGGACTAGAGAGCCTGGCGGAAGTGTCAGGGAAGCTGCTGCTCACGCCTCTCAAGGGGCCTTGAGGCAGTCTGCCTGGCCAGCACCTGGAGCCTTAGAGCAGGGGTGGGGGAAAGGCCCAGGGCAGATGCTGGGACTTGTGAGGGTCAGCAACCAAGTCAGGTGCAAAATCCTACACACTGTGGTTTGTGTGCAGTGGGCAAGGTCAGAGGTCAAGGTTGGGGAGCTGGCAGCTGAGAGGCAGGAGGGAGGGCCCAGCCTTTCATTATTTGTTGGCTTCAGCTCCAGTGAGGTTGCTTTTTTCTCAAGTAGGAAAGTAACCATGTGTGGTGGCACATGCCTTAAACACTAGCATGTTGAGGCAGAGGCAAGTGGAGTTCTGTGAGTTCGAGGCCAGCAAGAGTTAAACAGCGAGGCTCTGTCTCAAGTGGATTTCCTGTCAGGATGTTGGAAAACCAGCCGAGGAAGCAGGGAGGGGCAGAGACTTTGAGTCTGGCATGTTGTGGCATTACCCAGCTGCCGGGCATCTCCTGGGCACCATGGCAGCCCCTGCTGTAATTTCCACAATTCCAGATGCCTCCAGACACTGTCCCCTGGGAGGCAGAGTCACAGGTTAAGGTGGAAAGGGGCATTTGGAGGAAGTTTCCCTCTATCATCCCTCCTCCTCTCTCCCTCCCTCCTTCCTCTCCCTCCAGTCTTCCTTTGTCTTTCTCTTTCCCATCCCTTCCTCTCTCTTCCCTCCTCTCTCTGCCCTCCTTCTTTCTGAATTTCTTTGTATTTTCCTTGTCCCATGTTAAAACAAATGAGTGATAATGTACAATCCTTTTCTAGAGTTTAAAAGCCTTGTTGCTGAAGTTACAAGATGCAAATCAGTAAAGGTCACAGATGCTAAGGCACAGTCTGTGAGTTATCAGATACACCCACAGTGGAGAACTGTCATCATTAGCCTTGTGTTTGGCAATGTATTTTTATGTAGTATATAAAATTTATATAGCATGTGAGTTAATGAAATGTAGATGTATATGAACTATTATACATATGTAGTTTTAGGTATTATTTTGTTTTTCTGAGACAGAGTCTTGTCATGAAGATCAGACTAGCCTAGAACTCATAACCCTGCCTCAGCCCATGCCCCTGAGGGCTGGGATTTTAGCAACCTGCTGGAATGTTCCAGGAGAGCCCTCATGTTGTGTAACAGTTTTCTTGGAAATTGAAACAGTTCTTCCTGCAGGGAAGCTGCTCATGCAGGAGGGCAAGCCACTCAGAAGAGCTCCAGGAAGTCTCTAAAACTCAGCAGACTTAGTGGGCCCCTCCCTGCCAAGTGAACAACCCAGCCTGCCGAGAGTCACACTTAGAGAAGCCAAGCTGCAAAGAAGATGCTCCCAGCTGCACGGAAGACCCAGAAAGCAGCCTAACTGCCTGGAAAGGGTCGAGAGCAGGGTCACCTGGAAAGGACACTCCCAGATCTGTTGAGCTGCCTGCAGGCTGTGCAGTGAGCTTCAGACTCTCAGCTTTTGAGATCGTCACCCAGGCTGGGGTGGGTCTTGGTGATGCAGCTGGCTTTGAGTTATTTCAGTTCTTGTGAGTAACTGCTTACCCATTTTCCTGTAAGTAATCTAAATAAAGCTCACTGGTTCACCAAGTGGGACTTTGGCATCTGTCCTTTTGTCTGTCATGGGCTCCCTGTCTGGGGGAGTAGATGTGCGTGTTGTGTCTCTCCAGGGAAAGTTTTGTCACACATCTCATTTTTGCTCTGTTTTCTGCCTTTCTTTGGTTCCATAATCCTCTGTTTGCTGCCTTTCTTTGGTCCCATAATCCATCAACCAATCATACCCCATTACCTACCACCCACACAGGAGCTGACTCTGAGCTTCTTTTTTCTGTTTTTCCTGGAACCCTGATTTCTTCTCACAACTCTACCTCATCTCCTTTTGGCCCAAGGCAACAGCAGCCTGTGTGCACATCTCCTGTGCACCCAGACGTGGTCCCGTGAAGCCTCACCTAAGAGTGCTGCCCTCTGCCTTACACCTTCACTGGCTCCCTACTGCCCAGTGCCCCTAATCCCTGATGAATTCACATGGCATTGTCAGCCTTGCATCTTGTCAAATCTCTTCGATGCCATTTAAGTTTCAGCACAGAATGGATCAACCTCTTGGTTGCTCAGCCCTCCATGTAGAGCCCCTGCAACCAGGCATTCTCTCTTGTCACCTCATCTTCCACCTCCGTCTTTAACCCAGGAAGAAGCACATCATCGACACCTAGCACCATCCTCCCTGTTACCTGCATTTTCTCCTGCTGTCCCTGCTGGTTTATCACTAGGATTGTGATTGGCAGGAAGGCTGTAATGCTGCACGGTGGCTCTGGGTTCTGAGTCATGTGCTGTGCCTGGGGATAGGACTGGGGGCTTGGAGTTCACTGTGTTCTGTTTGTCACTTAGGCCTGTGGGTGGCCACATGAAGATGGGCTCTCTGTTCCTCCTGCCTCCATGCTGCTGCCTCAGTGTGTACCATTCAGTGTGCACCATTCAGTGTGTACCATTCAGTGTGCACCATTCAGTGTGTACCATGCATGGAATGTAGACCTTTGGGTGTCTTCGTTGTCCCTACCTCCTAAGGCTCTGACCTCCGGGGACCCATTTCTCCAAGTGTGACAAGTGACAATGAAGAGATGCCCTGTCCATCGCACTGTACACGCAAAACTGCCTGAGGTACTTGCTTCACTGGGGTCTCTGTGAAGCAAGTGGCCAAGGGCGAGGTGCCAAGTGGCAGAGAATCAAGGACTGTCCCTGGGAGGCCATGCTGGAGATGCTAGAGCATCAGTGACATGGACAGATTCTGGGAGCTAAAGTGACCTACAGCCAAAAACAGATGCCACACGTTTGTGGCTTTTCCCATTGCAACGATGGAATTCCTCATAGAAGGGAGGAGAAGATTATTTTGTCTCAGGGTTTCAGAGGGATTTCAAAATGTCTACAGTGATGGGGAAGTCAAGGTGGCTAGAACTCTTTCTGAGAGTTGGAAGCTTAGCTTGTCACATCTGGACAGGTGCAGGAAGCAGAGAGAACTCAGGTAGGAAGCAGAACCTGGCTGTAGCCCCGAAGGTTTGCCTAGCATCCGCACTGCAGACCCACTGCCTCCAGGTAGGCCTCGCCCCACGAGTGGTCCATGAACTCCCAAGACAGTGCCATCAGTGGAATCATAAAGAAAAGTTTTCCATAGTCCAGGGGATGCTGAGTATGGGTCTTCCGCACATAGCCTCAAGTTGTATGCAGCCTGGCTCAGTCCTGAGCTGAGGCCTGCAAGAGCCGCAGGTGTAGCGTGGCTAAGCCTGTCTGACCAGACAGGTGGCAGTAGGCAGGTGTTGTTTTGATACTCCCATTACCATAAGATGGATACCTAGAAAACTGCTGTTAGCTGCCATTCCTGTCCTCTGGGCCCACCCTCATTGCCATGAAATACAGCTACATGTCCAGCAGGAAGTAGTGGGCATCACTGTTCACAGCATCCCTTTGTTTCCTCAGCCCTTTCCCTAATGCTGTATTTTCACTGTGCTGAGGGATGTAATCCAGGGCCTGGTGTATGCTACGCAAGTGCCTCACCTCTGAGCAAGGCCCAGCCCTCACCTCTGAGCAAGGCCCAGCCCTCACCTTTGAGCAAGGTCCAGTCCTCACCTCTGAGCAAGGCCCAGCCCTCACCGCTGAGCCTGTGACCGGGACAGTCTCTCCCCTTTCTTGGTGTAGTAGAAGGTCAGTGCAGGTCTTTAGCTATCATAGTTTGTCACCCCTTTGAAGTCAGTTCTCTAGTGGGCACACCGCATGGGTTTTGTGTATCTGCTTGGCTTACTGTGGGGAATTTTGACCACATATCATAGGTTCTTAGCTGGAGCAGAACTTGACTGCTCAGCTTTAGTATTCTGGGCCTGTCACCCCCTGGCTTCCCCAGAGCCAGCTCAGCCCCCTGTCTTGGTGTAAACTATCCTTACCCAAGGCTGCCACTGGCTCTGGGCATGGTGCATGGCATGCTTAGCAGACCACCTTTGCTTGGGCAAAAGGAAAAACAGTCAACTATCAAGGTCAGACCTTCAGCTGCAGCCCTGAGTGACCTTGAGTTTATATAAGGGGAAAAAGTTTATACAAGAGAGGAGACAAAGAGGGACATTTCATATTTGTCACAGGAAAAATACATCAGGAGGAAATCTCAGTACTGAACATCTATGCCCCAAACACAAGGGCGCCCTCATATGTAAAAGAAACATTACTAAAGCTTAAATCACACACTAAACCACACACACTAATGGTGGGAGACGTCAACACTCCACTCTCACCACTTGACGGGACTGCTAGACAGAACTTATCAGAAAAATAAGGGAGCTAACAGATGCTATGACTCAAATTGATTTAATAGTCATCTACAGAACATTCTATCCAAACACAAAAGAATATACCTTCTTCTCAGCACCTCATGGAACCGTCTCAAAAATTGACCACATACTAGGTAACAAAGCAAACAGATACAAAAGAATTGGAATAACCCCATTTATATTATCAGATCATCATGACTTAAAATTAGATTTCAATAGCAACATTAATTTCAGAAAGCCCCAAAACACATGGAAATTAAACAATGCTCATCTGAATTATCAATGTGTCAAGGAAGAAATTAAAGACTTCCTAAAATTCAATGAAAATGACCGTACAACATACCCAAATTTATGGGACACAATGAGAGAGAGCAATGTTAAGTGGAAAGTTCACAACACTAAATGTCTACATGAAGAAGCTGGAAAAATCCCATACTAGTGTGTTGACTGAGGTTTCAGTCCTGCCCTGTTCCTGCAGTTGTTAAGTCCCAAAGAAATCACACAGAGGTCTACATTAATTATAAACTGATTGGCCTAGTATCTATCTCAGGCTTCTTATTAATTCTTACAACTTATATTAGCCCATAATTCTTGACTGTGTTAGCCACGTGACTTGGTACCTTTTTCGGCGAGGCAGTCACATCTTGCTTGCTCTGTGTCTGGCTTCCTCTCTGTCTGGATGATTACTGCATACTGAAACTTCCCTCTTCTCAGAATACTCATTGCCCAGCCTCTACTTTCTGGCTGGTTTCCCCGCCTCTACTTCCTGCCTGGCTACTGGCCAATCAGCATTTATTTAAAATACAAGTGACAGGGCACAGACCATTGTCCCACAACACTAGTGAGTTAACAGAATACCTGAAAACTCTAGAACAAAAAGAAACAAAGTCACCCAGGAGAGCTAGATGGCAGGAAATAATCAAATTGAGAACTGAAATCAATAAAATAGAAACAAAGAAAACAATACAAAGAATCAATGAGACAAATAGTTGGTTCTTTGAGAAAATCAACAAAATAGACAAATCTTTTTTTTTTTTTTTTTTTTTTTTTTTGCTTTTTCGAGACAGGGTTTCTCTGTGGTTTTGGAGCCTGTCCTGGAACTACCTCTTGTAGACCAGGCTGGTCTTGAACTCACAGAGATCTGCCTGCCTCTGCCTCCCGAGTGCTGGGATTAAAGGCGTGCGCCACCACCGCCCGGCAAAATAAACAAATCTTTATCCAAACTAACCAAAAGGCAGAGAGAGAATATCCAAATTAACAAAGTCAGACACAAAGAGGGAAACATAACAACAGATATGGAGAAAATCCAGAGAATCATCAGGTCACACTTTGAAAACCTGTACTCCACAAAATTGGAGAATTTAAAGGAAATGGATAATTTTCTGGATAAATATCACTTACTGAAATTAAATAAAGACCAGATAAACAAATTAAATAGGCCTATGACTGTTAAAGGAATAGAAACAGTCATCAAAAGTCTCTTAACCAAAACAAACAAACAAACAAACAAACAAACAAAAAAAACAAAAAAAACCCCAAACAACTACAACAAAACAACAACAAAACAACTCAGGACCAGATGGTTTCAGCAAAGAATTATACAACGTTTTCAAAGAAGAACTAATATCAAATAGAAGAGCTAATACTCCTCAAATTGTTCCACACAATAGAAACAAAAGGAACATTGCCAAACTGTTTTTATGAGGCTACAACTGCTCTAATATTCAAACCACACGAAGACATTACGAAGAAAAAATCCAGGGTAACAGAAACAATCCTGTACAATAAAAGAACTTCTGGACGCATCACAAGCCCTGACTTTAAACTTAACTATAGAGCTACAGTACTGAAAACAGCTTGGTATTGGAGGAGGATCAATGGAACTCAGTTGAAGACCCAGATATCAATCCACGCACCTACAAACATGTGATTTTTGACAAAGAAGCAAATAAATAAATAAATAAATAAATAAAATGGAAAAAAGCACATTCAACAAATGGTGCTGGCATAATTGGATATCAACATGTAGAAGAATGAAAATAGATCCATATCTATTGCCATGCACAAATCAAGTCCAAATGGATCAAAGACCTCAACATAAAACCCACCACATTGAAGCTCATAGGAGAGATAGTTGGAAATACACTTGAATACATTGGCACAGGAAACCACTTCCTAAATATAACTCTAGTAGCACAGACACTGAGAGTAACAATTAATAAATGGGACCTCCTAAAACTGAGAAGCTTCTGTAAAGTAAAGGACACAGACACAAAACAAAACGGCAGCTTACAAAATGGGAAAAGATCTTCACCAATCTCATATCAGACAAAGGGCTGATCTCCAAAATATACAAAAAACTCAAGAAATTGGTCATCAAAAGAACAAAAAATTCAATTAAAAAATGGAGTATAGATCTAAACAGAGAACTCTCAACAGAGGAATCTTAAATGTCTAAAAGACACTTAAGGAAATACTCAACATCCTTGGCCATTAGAGAAATGCAAATCAAAACAACTCTGAGATTCCATCTTACACCTATAAGAATGGCCAAGATCAAAAACACTGATGACAACTTATGTTGGAGAGGATGTGGGGTAAAGGGAACACTCCTGCATTGCTGGTGGGAGTGCAAACTGGTACAGCTGCTTTGGAAATCAGTATAGCAATTACTCAGAAAATTAGAAAACATGCTATCTCAAGACCCATCAATACCACCTTTGGGTATATACCCAAAGGATGCTCAATCATACCACAAGGACATGTACTCAAATATGTTCATAGCAGCATTATTTGTCATAACCAGAATCTGGAAACAACCTAAATACCCCTCATCTGAAGAATGGATAAAGAAAATGTGGTACATTTATACAATGGAGTATTATACAGTGGAAAAAATAACAACATCTTGAAATTTGTAGGCCAATGGATGGATCTAGAAAGAACCACATTGAGTGAAGTAACCCAGACTCAGAAAGACAAATATCATATGTACTCACTACTAAGTGGCTTTTAGACATAAAGCAAAGGAAAACTAGCCTACAATTCACAATCCCAGAGAACCTAGATAACAAAGAGGACCCTAAGAGAGTCACACATGTATCTAATCTACATGGGAAGTAGAAAAAGACAAGCTCTCTTGAGTAAATTGGAAGTGTTGGGATCATGGGAGAGGGTAGAAGAAGTTGAGGGGAGGAAGGGAGGGGAGCAGAGAGAAATATATAGCTCAATAAAAACAATAAAAAAATTTAAATAAGAGGTAGAGTCACCTGGGAGGACAGAACCTCAGAGAAAAAATACTTCCATAAGATCAGCCCATAGGGAAGTCTGTGGGGCATTATCTTGATTAATCATGATGGGGCAGGATTCAGTCCCCTGCTCATGGTACCCTCTCTGGGCAGGTGGTACTGAGCATGAGCCTGGAGAGCAAGCCAGTGAGTGCACAGTGTTCCTCTGTTATGCCTCCAGGTTCCTGCCCTGCTTGAGTTCCTGCCTTGACTTCCTGTGATGGACTGGCCAGGATATATAATCCAAATAGTATATATTTTCTTACTCAAATTATTTTGGACATAACTCCTTATCATAGCAGAGAGAATGAATTAAGACAGGGCCCGAAGGCTTCTCCCTGGAAGGAGGCTCCTCCTTTGCTTGCACAGTGAACTAGACATGTTAGGTGTCCTCACATCTTTTCCTAGAGCAGCAGTTGCCTGGGTATCTGCTGGGTTCGGGTAGCTTTGATATCTGTGTGCTAGGATTTGGCACACACAAGACCAGAGTTGTGCAGCCACCGCTAGGCATGCCTTGAGCATCAGATGCAGGTTCTGTGGCCATCCTAAACCTAGAAGCAGGCCAAACATCTGGAGTCCTGGCAAGCAGGGCAAGTCTCTGTGGGGTCAATAAAAGAATGCTGAGGAGATGCAGAGCCATTTTTGGAAATGAAGCATGGGAGAATAGATAGCACCATGTCCTCAGAAAACAGAGGAGTGAGGGGCAGGAAGGGGCCTCCTTGGGTTGCCAGACACCAACGACACTCTTAGTACTCAGTACCTGGCTCTCTCAGAATCACCAAAGGGGTTTTGCGAAGGGGTCTTCTTGACAATAGACAGACATTGGATTTCATTAAGGCATCATGGGTCATCGTGACATGCTGTCTTTCAAAATATCCTCTGTTGTTGGGGAAGCACACAGTGCTGTTTGTGAGCAGATGATGTAATGGCTGAGGCTAACTTGGAAATGGAAAACAGCCAGCAGGGTCCAAGAGGGAAGCTGGGCAGTAGAAGATGCACCTGAGACTCTGAGCTACAGTGTCAGTAGTTGGACAGCAGATGTGGGGGTCTGGTGTATGTCTATGATAAATGGTAACCAATGACACGCATGGCACCTCCCAGTCCTGAGAGAGCTGGGTTCTGGTGACAGCTGATTTACAGGTGGGTCAGTTTCTTATCTTTAAAATGGGTATAGTGTTCCCTTCCTGCACATTTTTTTTTTTTAATGTGGATGTGTTGTGTTCCTGGTATAGAAGATAGGCATGATTCCTGTTTCTATGAGACTTATTGGATGTCCAGAGAGGCTTTCTTTTTTTTCTGAGACAGAATCTGACTTTTTCCTTTCCTTCCCTTTCCTTTCCTTCCCTTCCCCTTCCTTCCTTCCTTCCTTCCTTCCTTCCTTCCTTCCTTCCTTCCTTCCTTCCTTCCTTCCTTCCTTCTCTCTCTTTGAGCCTAGGCTGACCTTGAATTTGCTATATAGCTGACCTGATTTTCATCTTTCCATTTCACTCTTTTATGTACTAGAATTATAGCCACATGCCACCATGCACCATTTACACAGTCCTGGGGATCAAACTTAGGGCTCTGTGCATGCCACACAAGCGCTCTTCCAACTGAGCTACATCCCCAGCCCTGAGAAATGTGTTTAATTAACACATGTCAGGGAAGCATTTGCTTGACATTGAGGCTTTGACTAGAGAGGAAAAAGAATTAGGGCAGCAAGCACATGCTTTGAAAGATTCTGAATAGCTCTAGGTATATGACCCAAGGGCATTAAAACTTGGCCTTGAAGAGTTGCAGCTAACTGTGTGTGTTTGTGTGTGTAGCTAGGTTTGTACATGTGGTTAGCACATTTAGTGTGTGAACATGGTGAGCATGAGTTTTCTTGTTCTGGTGCATGTGTACACAAATGCATGTTTGTGGATATGCGCATGTACACATGCAGTGTGTATGGTGTGTGTGAGCTGTGTGTGTGTACACATGCAGTGTGATGGTGTGTGTGAGCCGTGCGTGTAGTGGGGAGGTACAGAGGAGGCCTTGGAATCCTTGCACTCCTCACTGGGTTGGAGGAGAGGCAGGAGGGGAGGCTTCAGTCTACAGGATCCCAAGGACTGGTAGGTGATGTCGGTATGGGGTGTGGGATTCACTGGGGCTCATGAGCAGCTCCTTCAGAATGTGGGGCTTGTTTCTGCAGAAGCAAACAGAAGTGAGTTTAGTTAAGTGAAGCAGGCAGGTACAGGCCATCCAGGGACATGCATCATTTCTGCTGTGAGGCTCTGAACAAGGAAGGCAGCCTATGGAGAGGGCCCTTGGCTTCTCTTTGCTTTTGGCATGCCTCTTCTGCCACCACCTTCTGGAGCCTCATGGACAGCAGCTGTCTGGGAGCCTAAGCCCCTTTCCCAAAGCCCTTCCGAGCTTCCTGTATGTTGAAAACAAACTGTTCTGGGCTCCAGTTGATCTGAAGCCCAGCAGCCATGTCCAGGGCCATACCCCATTCTAGTGTCCCTGCAGTCTTCACATCACCAAACTGGGTAAATGACAGCATGGCCCCCTGTGCTGAGAATCAGGGCACGTGTTTCCACCACCCTGCACTGTCACTGTCAATAGCACCTGGGATAGGCATAGGATAGCACAGGAGGGGGCAAGGCTGATCTAGTTTATGTGTTTTTTGGTCCAAAACCAGATGAATAGGAGGGTAGCAGGTGAAGGTGTTTTGAGGCATGTAGAAGTCTTAGCTTTTCCTTATAGAAGACCTAGGACATGGACACTAAAAAGACCAATCTCCTTTCACTGTCCTAGCAGGAAGGGAGTGTGGTGAGCATTTTGGCAAATATTGTTCCCGGCTTCTTCCTCCTGCTATAATCTGGTTAGTCGCATTTCTGAGTCAGGCTGGAACCTCACTGCCAGGTCTGTTTCAGTCTGTCCCTATGTCTGTCTAGTCATCAAAACGACATAACAGCTGCTTGTCTGGACACGGCAACGCACACCTGTGATTATGGTGCTCAGGGAGCTGAGGCAGGAACTGTCAGTTAGAAGAACCCTTCATCTCAAAACTAAACCAGAAACAAGAGCTAGGGTGTCTCACAGTTAGTAAATGCATGCCTAGCATGCACAGGGCCCCAGTTCTGCCAAAGAAAAATTAACAAATATATAAGCAAGAGGAAAATCTCACAGGAACAAAAACAACACAAAACCCAGAATTTTAAAATATTTTAAATTATTATTATCAGTGTACGTGTGTATGAATGGTGTGTGTGTGTGTATAATTGTGTGTGTGTGTGTGTGTGTGTGTGTTTACGTGGTGTGCAGGCCCGAGGTCCACACCGAGTCTCTCTCTCTCTCACTCTGCACTTGTTTGAGACAGTCTCCCACTGAGTGCATCAGTTGGCTAGACGAGTGTGGGTCACAAGCTGTGGGATCCACCTGATTCCACCACCTGCACCCAGCACTAGGTGGTGGAATCCATGTGCCACCAGGCTTGGTTTTTATGTGTGCGCTGGGGAATCTGAACTCAGGACCTCTTTGTGTGGTCGACATTTTACCCACTGAGTCACCTCCCCAGCCATACTAGGTGGGGGTTAACACTGTGGCCAGGGTCACACTATTGTGACTCTGATGTGGCTGTGGGCTTGTGATTACTGAAGGAGAAACTTAGGGGTTTGCTGTCGTAAACCACTGTCACCAGGTCAGCTTCACTGTTCAGAGTCCCCACTGCCCAGGTACACACTCAGGACGGTTTATTGTGGGGGTGGATTTTATTAGGATGAGCAGTAAGAATTTCCAGCACTTTGAATGGGGAGGGAGGTGGTCAGCTGTACACACGAACAGATGAGTATTCACCTTGTCTGACATTCTCTGAGGACTTGGCCTGTGTTTGCAGAGTCATTGCTCTTAACAGCCCTCAGAGGAGCTGGAGTTAGTGTCTCCACAAGACAGAGGAGAAGGCAAGTCCCAAGGAGGGCAATCAGCTGTCACATAGCCCCAGGTCTGCCTCCCACTCACGAGCCCTCCAAACCTGCTCACTCTAATGACTGGCATTCGTTCCCAAGGAGGAAGCGGGAGTCCCCAGTGGACCTCTGCAGCCAGATGCTTGGATTTTCCAGAAGAGGCCCTTAGTTCCAGCCAGACTTTGGTTGAAACTATGCTGCTCTCTCTGGAAGAGGAAGGTCGGTGAAGCTCTGGATCACGTCACTTACACACACTGTGAAGTGCAGTGCCCCCTGCGGGTGTGTGCACAAGGCAGGCTGCACTTCCGAGGTCCCCATCATGATGTCCAGTCCTTTGTTTATGGTCCGGCCAAGCTTCTCAGCACAGTTGCCAAATCACTCCATGGTCCAGGATGTGGGATGAAGCGGGATTCCGGGGTTCCTCTTAACTAAGAAAGCAGTCCCAACAGTCATAGCTACTGACGGCCTTGACAAGGTGTTTGTAGTTGTTTCCAGAATTTCTTCCCTGGGGAAACATAAATGTCTCCCCCTTCCTCATAAGGTTCCAATGATAAAACAAAGTATGCTTCTATCAGATTTTACCCTGGGGGAGCCAATGAGTTTACTGGGCTTACTTCCAGAGTATGGGTAAGGGGCAGCCTACAGGAATGTGGGTGACCCCAGAACTGCTGTATTGGAAAATCTTAACCTGGCATGGGTGATGGAGTTCCACCCATTAATGTCCATAACCTGTGTATTCTAGCCCTGTCCGGAGACACTGGAGCAACTATGGAAGGACTGAATAGGATGACTGGGAGGGGTGGCTAGACCACCAGGTCACATGACTCACAGCATCCTCTCCTTCCACGAGGGAATGTCCACAGTCCGCAGAATCAACTGTGATGGGCTCTTGCCATCAGGCACAGTGGACGGAAACGATGACATTGCAGCTCTTCAGAGGACCATATTTTATGACAGTAGCAACCCAGAGACCATCATGGCCCCTCTCTCTCTCTGCCCTCTTTTCTGAGTGCTGAGACAGTTCCCCTTTTTCCTTTTCCTCCTTCACCGCCTGCAGCTCAATTTACGGAGCGTCCCTGAGAATGTGGCAATGGTGGGGTCTTTCTCATGGCACCCACTCTACAGTGGGTGAGTGTTCTAGTTTGCCTCCCTGATGCTGAAATAAGCAGTGACCAAAAACCCCATGAGGAGGAAAAGGTTTATTTGGCTTGCAGCTACCGTCCATCCAGGAAGCCGAGGCAGAGCGAGGGTTGCTGTTTACCCCTGAAGTTCCCTTTCTGGCCCCATGTCCCCAAAGCTCACTATTTTGGAGGTGTCGCCAGATTGGATGGCTTTGGAGTCACCTGGAAGACACTCCTCTGGGTGTGCCTGTGCCTCTATAGAAGCTTAACTGAGGATGGAGGATCACTCTGAATGTGGGTGACACTATCCCACAGGGGTGCTGGGACCTTGAACTGAAAAAAAAGGCAAAAGGAAATAGCAAGAACAGGGAATCTTCTCTGGCCACCAATCACAGTGAGCTCCTTCCCCCTTAGGCCACCTGAGTCAGGCATCTTGTCACAGTGTGGAGAAAAGTAAAGAATCTGTTGGCGCTGGTCCAGAATGAAGGGCAGCCCCAGAATGGTGATGTCTTTTTTTTTTTTTTTATGTAAAGAGACACCATGACCACAGCAACTCTTACAAAGAAAATATTTATATTTAATTGAGGTGGTGACTTACAGTTTCAGAGATTCAGTCCATTATCATCATGACGGGGAGCATGGTAGCATGCAGGTAGACATGGTGCTGGAGCTGAGAGACCTCACCTCTTGAGAGGTAGGCAACAGGAAGTTGATTGATTGACTCACACTGAGGGAAGCTTGAGGAAAAGACTTCAAAGCTTGCCCCCACAGTGACACACTTTCTCCAACAAGGCCACACCCACTCCAACAAACCCACACCTCCTAATAGTGCCACTCCCTTTGGGTACCAGTTTTTTCAAGCCATCACCCTTGCCAGTGAGATGAAGGGGAGCCCCAGGTGAACAGAGCATGGCCTGGCAGCCAGCATCGCTGCAGGAGGATTGCAGGGCTGAGCACTCCATTGAGCACAAACCAAATGCACAAAAGTGTGGCTGACTTTCCTTGGAAGGAATGCATTTATCATGCAGGGAGGGGTCTTTGTTCAAAAGCACAGAATTTTACTTTTGTTTCTATTGCTGTGATAAGCACCATGACAAACAACACCTTGGGGAAGAAAGGGTTATTTTAACTTACAGCTTGCAGTCCATCCTGAAGGATGAGGCTGCACTGAGGAGTCTGGAGGCTCAGGGACCAGGCAAGAAGGAGCTCCGTGTTGCCATGGGAAACATCACTATGGGGCACCGTTTTCATCTCCTGCCTCTTTTACAGCAAACATGTCTCTCCCAGTGACCTGTGACCTGGTGCAGGAGGAATTTACCACCTGTATCTGATACAGTGAAGGATACAGGGGAGGATGTGTGCCTGGCAGGAGACAGAGCAGCGCCAGTTGGCCGGTCTGGGCTGTCTGACATGCTGACTGCCATTTTCCAGGCCTCAGGCATGATCTCTGAGAGTCAGAGAATGTAGTTAGAGGTGACAGCTGGCCCCCATGGCTACCCCCTATGAATCTATCCAAGGCAGTGTTAAAATGTCTTGAGGACTACGACACTGAAATTCAGCAGAACCCCTGGGAGTGCATTCCCCATCTGTCCAAGTATAGAGGGTCATCCTGTACTTGGAGGGGAGGCTGGCAGCTGACCAAACATGCCCTGGCAAAGAGAGAGGTTGTTGCTGCTTTTCTAGTTCTGGTGGGTATGAGATTAAGGAGTCAGTAATGACTGAGATTCCATGGTTTATCCAATAAATAATCAAGTTTATTCTCCTCCCCGTGAAGATTTTTCTTTTCTTTTCTTTCTTTCTTTTTCTTTTCTTTTTTTAGACAGGATCTCACTTAGCCCAGGATAGCCTTGAGCTCATTATATAGCCAAGAATGACCTTAAATTTCTCTTTTTAATACTTAAAAATGTTATTTTAGATTATAATTATAATATTTCTGCCTCCTCTTTTCTCCCTTCAAGGCTTCCATATACCCCTCTCTGCTCTCCTTCAAATTCACTGCCTCTTCTTTCACCAATAGCTATTGACACATACGTGCACGCACACACACGCATGCACACACACATGCACACATACATGCACACACACATGCACACACACATACACACACGCACACACACACACATGCACACACACACACACAGAGCTCAGTCCATATGTTAGTTGTATGTATGTTTTCAAGGCTGACCATTTGACAGTGAAAACCCACTTGGGGGAGACTACCTTTCTCACTCCCAGATAAGTTGTTTGTAGTTCTTTGTGTATGGTTGAGGACTTTCCCTGCCCACTTTGGCATGTCCATTGGTGCTGTCCTTTGTTCAGACGGTGTTGGGCAGTCATGTTGGTGAGAACCGTGGGCACAGTTCCTGACATTTCTAGGAGACACCACTACACAGTAAACTCCGATCCTCTGGCTCATACAATCTTTCTGCCACCTCTGGGCAGAAATGGTCTCTGAGCTTTAAGTGTAGGCATGTTTTGTAGATGTACCCATTGGGACTGGGCTCCACAACTCTGAGTTTTGATTGGTTATAGTTTTCTAAAATGGTCTTTGTCTGTTGCAAATAGAAGTTTTCTTGATGAAGTGTGAAGATTAAATTTATTTGTGTGTATAAAACCAAATGTTTTGATTGTTCTTTAGAAATTATGCTGGTTTAGTAAATTAATTGCTATCGGGTCTCCTCCAACAACTGTGACTTCAGTAGTGTTGAGTAGGTTTCCAGTACCAGGCATGGTTTCTTTCTTGTTGAGTAGGTCTAAAGTCCAATTAGAGAGATTGATTACCACCAATCTGGGTTATCACCAAGGTATGTCTGCCACTACTTCACTCTTAGGGTTATCATTCTCTTAGGGTCATCAGTGTGGTTCATAGGCATCATAGCGGGGTAGGGCTATTGGTTGCCTCTCTCCTTTGGAGGCTTGCATGGAATTTTCTGGTACCACGAAAGCTAGTTCTTGATGTTGGATTTCTAATCCTCCTTCTACCTCCTGAATGTGTTTTGTTTTGTTGTTTTTTTTTTTTGTTTTTTTTTTGTTTTTTTTTGTACTATGGATGAAATTTAGGAGGTTTTTCATACTAGGCAAGCCTCACCCCCAGCCCATTGGTGGAGATGTAAGAGATCTTTGTCTTGAAGTTCATACTTGTGAGGGTCCCATCCTTCAGGTTATCTTGGCTCGTACAGCAACCCCAGGAGCTGGGTTCCATCTGTCATTCTCATTTACAGATGAGTGGACTGAACGGAGACATTTCAGATGATGTCGTGTTGTAATGGAGACGACATTCAAACCTCAGTTTTCAATGTTGTTTTAATCAGGTCTGGCATGTTCTCAGCAGCCAGCACTGCAGAACTGAGGCCTCAGGCTTAACGGTCTGACCAGTAACAACACTCCGTCAGAATTTAGTATCTTCATTTGGTTTTTATTGTGTTTGTTTTTCACTTGAAATGATATTGATTTTCTATTTATAATAACAATAAAAATTTTCCCCCAAAAGAGACTGTATTTATGTAAATGAAAGAGTATATTTTAAAAAAGACATTGAATTGTTATATTCATGGCATGTGGATAGGGCTGACATAGGGACTGGCGGGAGAGAACTGTTCCACTACCATTGAGACTGAGACCCAAGGCTGTGTATTGTAGAAGTTGGTGATCTGGGAGACCAAATTGAGATGGCAAAAGAAGGAAGTTTTTATGGAACATGGGAGGAATGAAGGCATTGATCATGGCTAACCACAGCTGGGCCGAGTTTTAATGCGCACTGGAAATGCCCATAATGTCTCCTTCCATCGTGGCTGACCTGAAGCTGTCACTCTGTGCTGGGTCCTCTGCTCACTCAGTCATGTCAACCCTTTGATGCTGATGGTCAGTGGAATAGGAACAACAGGTTTAGGAGATGGTACTGTGTCCATCTTGTTCTCTCTCATCACATGGGGGCAAATGGGAGCAATGTAGAAGAGGGTGCTTGCTCTGAAGATCTAGGTTCAACCATGAGAACATGGAGGACCTGTGACGTCAGCCAATCCAGGATGAACCTGTTGTACCCAGTATATAAATCTTGAGAGTTATTGCAATATGGGAGTGTGTTTGTTACTGCTGCAAACCTCAACTTATTCCACTTGATAGACTCTCCCAATGCCTCCAGATGGATACTGGGGAACAGGGTCGGGATACAGCTTGGCCATGGTAATTTCTCCCTTGCAGATCAATCCCAGTGATAGCCACAGGATGCAGAAAGAGCAAAGAGCGAAATGCAGCAGAACAAAGGCAAGGAAGGTAGCCACAGCCAGGGAAGCTCAGGGCCCTACTCTCGGGGTGCAAACAGCATCATCGGCACCTGCGAATTAAGATGCGCAGGCCGCCTGACATCAAGCAGCCTTTTGTGAACTGTTAATTAAGATTTAATCAGTCACATATTTTATTCCTACTGAATTAAAAGATTAGTGTTCGTTTCTGGCAGGGTTCCCTTGCTTCCTGTCGATGGAAATCAATGTATTCGAGCATGATTTAAGGAGAAGAAGCTTGTCCCCCTGGGAGGCCCCACTAGAGAGGCATTAGCCTGACACTCTAGAGAATTCAGTGAGTCCGGTCAAAGTGGACTGATGGACAAGGTTGTTAATTCTTCCAGCGAGGAGCAGGAAGTGTGTCTCTGATGTTGAGTGGAGATTGTGTGACGAGAGAGCCCCTTGGGATGGATGGGGAAGAGATGCTCCTGTACCACCTCACATGAAGCTTCTAGGAAAAAAAATCCACCAACCATGGCCTTTGTTCTTTTTGCCTGAGGCAAAGGAAATGACCACAGAAGTGCAAAGATGGGCACATGCGGGTGGACACAGAGAGGATGCTCTTGCTTGGAATTTTCCTGGAGAGATAGGAACAAATGTCTGCTCATCCCAAATAGGGTCTCGATGACAGGTCACATTAACGAGCTCATCCAAGTTCAGTTTGGGAAACAATGAATTTATCGGGCTCCCTTAAAGAGCACAGGTGAGGGTTTGCTTCCAGGAGCATGGGTGACCCCCAAGCTGCTGCATCATCACAAAGTCCCATCCCACCATGGATGATGATTTCACGGAAGCTGCACGATGGAGCTCACTCTCCTCCATCTCCTGTGTAGTCCAGCATCTTCCTAAATCACTTGCCATTGGGGGTTGGGGTAGGTGGGAATAGTGTCTGGAATCCAGAGAAGGGTGATGTGACCCCTCCCTTCTTCTTGGAAGTGTTAGCCTACCCATTACTATTATCACAGACCCAGTTACTTCTGGATTGGTCTGCTCAATTCATTGCTATGCCGACCTGATCAAGGTGGTCTCTACTTTAAGATATCAATGAATGACCATGTCGTGTCCGGAGCAAGTAGGCCACACAGTGGCAGATGCTTAATCCCAACATCCTTTGAGGACCTAGTGAGGGGTGTCATCCAGGGAATTCAGAAGGCGCTTAATAAATGCATGCTGTGTGGATAAGTCCACAGAAGCATGCATGTCTCACTACTAAGATGTGTGAGCTCTGCACACGTGCCCTGGGACATACCCCATGGTCTTATGACATTGAAACTTTTCCTAAGCCAATTTAAGATGCAAAAAGAGGGCTGTGGATGTGATTCAATGTCAGAGCACATGCTGAGCACACATGGGACCATGGGCTACCCCCAGCACTGAGAAACATATGAGACCACTGAGTAACTAACACCTTTTCTTCACTGTCAATGCTGGTAATATTGAGAGCATTGGCATGCTTGCAGACAGAGGAGCAGCTGGCTGCATCCTCTAGGCACAGGTATGTTCTGGGTACCAGAAGTTGTACATTGGGAACAGTGGTGGACCAGGCCCTGGATCCTATAAAGTGAAACCAGGAGAGACCAAGGTGCTGCCCCTGGGCCAGGTGACAGGGATGGATCCAGGATATGGTTTTTCTGATCTTAAGAATGGAGAGTGGAGCCAGGTATGGTGGAGGTCATACTTTTAATACCAGCACTCGGGAAGCAGAGGCAGGTAGATCTTTATGAGTTAAAGGCCAACCTGATCTACATAGTGATTTACAGGCCAGCCAGGGCTACATAGCCAGACCTTGTCTCAGAGAGAAAGAGGGAAAGAGGGAGGAAGGGAGGGAGGGAGGGAGAGAGAGAGAGACAGAGACAGAGAGACAGAGATAGAGACAGAGAGAAAGAGAGAGAGAACTTCATAGGGTTAGGATGGCTTCCTACCCAACCTACCGTACCTCTTCCCTCATTCACTCCTTCCCTCCCCATTTCCTCTGCCACTACATCTCTCCCCTTTCTCACCCCCTCCATCCTCTCTCTTCATCTTACTTATAGGAACTATTAATGTCTGAGTGGAACATATCACCCCACAGGCTCATTGTTTGAGCAGTTGGTCCCTAGCTGGTGGGACATTTTGGAAGGTTGTAGAACCTCAGGAGTGGAGCCTCACTGGAGGAAGTGGGTCGCAGGGAGAGGTTCTTGAGTTATACAGCCTGGCCTCACTTTCTATTTCCTCTCTGCTTTCTGACTGCAAACACAATGTGACCAGCCCCCTCACTCTTTTGCCACTGTGATGGACTGAATGTCCATCAAACTGCGAGCCCTAATAAACCCCACTTCCTGTAAGTTGTGTATTGGTAGGCATTTGGCCAAACAACCATAAAAGTAACTATATGGAACATGTGTGCTGTTGTTGGGCTCTGTCAGCCAAGAGGAAAAGCACTCTGCTCCTGTGCATTTGTTCATGAAGAGACCAAATGTCCAGTTTTACAGGGCTCCAAGCAAGTCATGTGGGAGGATCCGTTCCCCTCCTGGGCTTGGTGGAGGACATCTGGATGGGATCAGGGCCAGCAATGGACAGGTCCAAGCTGAGTTCTCAGGTCTTGTCATGGCCCTGAATTGGGTGGGAGGGCAGGGTTTTAGGCTTGGCCAGGATAGTTCATTCTTTTTCATCCCCAGGAGTTGTGGGCTTGAATTGTCACTTCTATAGTGGTGTCTCATACATGACACTGCTCCCCAGGGAAAGAACAGCAGGTCACAGCAACCCTGGATGGCCTAGAGCTCTGGTGGTCTCGTGGGAGAAGGGAAAGGACAAGAGGTTCAAAATGTGGAGAGACATAGATGTCCCTTAAATAGGATGCAACCAATCCTGAGGAACTGAGTTCCATTACTGGGACCCACATGGTGTAAGGGGAGATTGCTGCATGACAGCAGCTACAGGGAAGCTGCACCTCAACCCTGCCGCTCGGAGCTTTCAGCTGGGTCTCCGCCACGCCCTTCAGAGTTGAGCTCAGCGTATGATATGGCAACGTTTATCTGCAAGGCCCTGGGAAGGATAGGGTGTTCACTGTCTGCTCTGATGAGCTCCCTGCCACCTGGAGGGTGAGGACATGTCCCCTTGTCTGCAAAGTGACAAACCTTTCCAGGAACAGGGTGGAAACTTGATAGGGAAGTCTCCAGAATGACTCATATCTGCAGTGTTCACATGAACAGCCATGACCAGGACATCATGAAGACCATAGGGATCTTCTGGGAACTCTGGGACTGCCATGCTGGCTTAACTGTCAACTAGATCACATAAACTTTAGTGACATTCCTGACTTTCACCTGGTGTTTGTACTGATATCATATCCATGAAGCTCCAGTGACTGCAGCTTTTGGTTCTGGAGAAGAGAACCCCCCTTCTCTGTGTCAAATCAGGACCGTGAGAAGAAATGAGAAGGTTCTAAAAATACAGACTGTGTGGAATCCCACTTTGTGGTGGTTCTGGGCACTTTGGGTTCGTGGCTCTGCATTGAGTGAGTTAGGATGCCAGCTGATGCTTCCTGAGATGAAGATGCAAAACATCACTGATTCCACCTACTAAGTTAACCCCTGCCTGAAGGATGCTCAAAAGTGATTAAGCCTGTCTTCTTAGATAGAGGGAGCCTCATTTCTATGAGGGTTGGAGCCCAATCCATTACAGTTTCTTACACATTGTCTTGCCAATGAGGGATGTGGGACAAATCTTACTTGAACAGATGAAAAAAATCAAACATGTATTTCCTAGTTAAAGCAGCTAACCTTCTGTCTTGAATACTTTTGTCTGGCTATACCTATACTTCTGTGTGTGATGTGAGCAATTGTGTATGAATCAAGAGCTGTTATTGAAAGATTTTGTGTTAGTGTTCAAGGAGGCATGGATATAGACTGTCCTTTGTATAGGAGATTTAAGACATTAATTCTATAGGCAGGTTGATAGTGGCATGGTGGGACGTCTGAGGGGAAACCAGGTTCTTGTGGCAAGTGGGGAATCCCTTGTGTTCTTAGAAAAAATTTTTATTTTAAACTGTATGTATGTGTGTCTGAGTGTCGGTTTGTACATGTGTGACTGCAGGTGCCTGCAAAGGCCAGAAGTGAGTATCAGATCTCCTGGAACTGGAGTGAGAGGTGGTAGTGAGCTGCCTGAACTCAGCTCCTCTGTAAGACCAGCAGATGCTGTTAACCACTGAGCTGTCTCTCCAGCTCCTGGGAGTCCCTTATTATAGTTCTCATAGGAAGGGGGCTGGATAGAGATAGAAAAGTTTCTCCCTTTTGGTCCTCAAATGACTGTTGCTAGGGGTAACCAGTGAGTGTTCAGTTAATGTCAGGTGATTGATAAATAGCTCTCCTGACTGCCATTACTAGGGTTGATGGTCAGGGAGGACAAGAGTCTAGAGAAACAAGTCTAGTTCTGGAACAATTACCATAGCTAGAGAAATTGTCACAATCCAGCCGAAATGAAGAATCTTTAGAAAATGGAATGACCCCAGCTGACGGTCACCATCTCTGAGAAGACACTGTCCTTGAATTTGTATTGTATTAGTTGCCGTGTAGGGTTTTGAGTGAATTCTTTCCCATTGCTCCTGGTGTGAAGGGTTTTCAATGGCAGGCTGGTGCTCTCACAGTCACTGTCTGTCACATATTCTCTTTGCTGTGACTGGGAAGGGCTTCCTGTGCCAGAGCTTACAGCCTGCATTGGAGGACAAAGTGAACAGAGCGCTACAGTGTCTGTGATGTTCTCTGTGGGGCGACAGACTTGCCCAGTGATGAGGTCCCTTCCTTCCAGTCTCTTAGGGCATTAGCAATTTCTTAGAGACAAGGCCAGTTTTCATGCTGGGTTTCTGTCTTAGGTACTTCTCAGTTGCTGTGATAAACAACATAATGGTGAAGAGGTTTGCTTGGCTCACAGTTCAAGGGTGCTGTTCACCATGATGGATAAGCCAAGGCTATAGGAGCTTGGGGAAACCACAGTCAGGAAACAGAACGGTGGATGCACACTGCTGCCTGACCCTCTTCCTTTTTTTTTTATTGTTCAGGATCCCAGTCAGATACTGGTGCTACTCATGGTGAACAGTTCTTCCCACCTAAGTTAATACAACCAAGATAATCTGTTGTGGGATATTTGCATACCATATAAAGATGTATTGCTGTCATTGGTGTAATAAAAAAATGAATGGTCAATAGCTAGACAGGAGTTATAGTGAGAATTTCTGGGGGAGAGAAAGGAAGAGGAGGATGAATCTAGGCTTAGAGGAGGTGCCAAGAGACACAGAGAGGAAACAGGAGGTGAAAGATGGAAGAGAGGTAACACTGCATGTTAGAACATAGATTAATATAAATGGGCTACTTTAAATTATAAGAGCTAGTTAGAAACAAGTCTAAGCTATAGGCTGAACTTTCATAATTAATAAGAAATCTTCATGTCATTATTTTGGAGCTGGCTGGTGGTACAGAGAAAGACTCATTATATATGGCATCCAATGTGGGATATGTATTTCCAAATAGGACCTGAGAAAGCTTTAAGAAAGTTACAAACACGTGGACATGGAGCCCGACATGACTTCCTAGTCCCACAGTCTCTCAGGCTGGCCTCAGTGTACAGAGATGAAGCTCCTGTCTGTTACCTGTGGGCTTGAACCAGCCAGAACCATATGTAGAGTCTCATGGTGGGTTTAAGGCTTGGCTCAATGTGGCCAGAGAAGGTTGTAGGCATGCAGAAAAGTGGTGCAGACCTAGAAAACATTTAAACAGGTACAGTAAAAAAATGAGTATCGACAATCATAGAAAAAATAGTTTAAAAATAATAAAGTCATTAGAGTGAGAGTAAAGAAATATAAAATTAAAAAGTCATGTAAAGATTAGAAATACACAGGGCATCTGGAGTGTGCATGGTGTTTTGTTGACTTTGAAGTATTTAGTTGCTGATTAGTGAATGGTAGCTGCTGAGAGACATTGGATTATGAAAGGGCCTGCTAAATTAAACAGCTTTATACTTTAGGGATGGCTTGGCTTCAGAATGGAAGTTGGGAAATGTTGCACTGGGGAAAGTTTATGCCTTTGTTTCCATAGGAAACAAAGAGTTATGGTTCTCTTCAAAATCAATGAAGATCAGATTTGATTGGGCAAGAACTCCTGAAAATCTTGGCTACAGACATGAAGAAAGAAACCAAGAAAGACTACAGGACACATGGCGTATATGCTGATTCCTCTACTATGGGAACAGCTCTGAGACTGGATGAGACATAATAAGTCTTGTTGACTACAGAGTCTCATGACTTATTATTACATGCCTTCCTTTCATGTGGCATGGATAGAGGTTTTGTTATAGAGTCTAAACAGACTAAAGTTAACAGATGCATTTTACCTGCTCAAACATAAAACAAAAAAATTATCTTTAACTGACTTGTGCATATTGCACATTCCATATTTGTATTTATGCAGATATATATTACCTTTAGAACTTTATGTGTTTTCAGGGAAAAGGAACCAGACACCAATAAAGATAAGTAGCCCAGGAGATTCAGTCTCTGAGAAATGCCTGTTGCAGGTTCCTCAAAATTTTGCATCTATAACAACTTCAAAGTTGCTAACTGAGATGGCCCAGCCTCACAGACTATCTAGCCAAGTCTTCAGATAAGCTCTAAACTTTCCAATCACATAAACATTAAACAAACAAACAAGCAAAAACAATATAGCTAGCTTTCTCAGGACTTGACCATTATCTCAATTTTCTCAGGGTCCCCAAAAGATACCATCAATCCTCCAGACAACAGGAAACAGTCTTGAGAACATGATGCCCACATTCCCGAGAGATGGGGTGGGTGGTTTTGGTCATTTGGTGGGTTGTGGATGTTTGTTCTCATTTAGGGGAGTGGGTTGTAAATTGTTACTGGTCATAAGGGAAGAAACTAAAAAAGAGAGGTTAGATCTAAGGATCACTTTCTTTTTTTAAAAATATTTATTTATTTATTATGTATACAATATTCTGTCTGTGTGCATGTCTGCAGGCCAGAAGAGGGCACCAGACCTCTTTACAGATGGTTGTGAGCCACCATGTGGTTTCCGGGAATTGAATTCAGGACCTTTGGAAGAGCAGGCAATGCTCTTAACCACTGAGCCATCTCTCCAGCCCTAAGGATCACTTTCTGAAAAGAAAAAGGGGATATAGGAATGACAGGCTAAAAGGGTAGATTATTGAATCTACTTTAAACTAAAAAGTAACTATTAATCACAAATATTTTACTTTGGTATGGATTTTTGTATGTTGATACAAATTTAAGGTTAATTTTTGTTAGAACATTCTATATCTTTTTCCTCTTGTTTAAGATATTATACCTTATACAGCTCATTTAAAAATGTAATGTATAATTAAGAAGCAGGTAAGTAGCTAGTCATCTATAATAATCAAACTTCTAGTCATGTTAGATATGTTTTTAAGGTTAAACAGATATATTTTAGATAGGTAGTCTTCAAACATTTCAGAGACTTACAGAATATGGCATTTAAGATGTTTTAATAACATAAGATTTTTCATGACTTGTGACACGTTTGCTCCTGGCAGCACCAGTTTACTTTTGAAAAGGATGATGGGCATTGAAGAACCTCCATATGGAGGTTGCTTTTATTGTGGCAAAGTTAGCCACTGGGCAGGAACTGCTTTTGCCTCAACTGCTGACAGTATGCTTTCCAAATTGGACAAGCAGGACTCAAAAGAAGGTAACTGCTGAACTTTGCCAAGACAAGGTAGGACAGTTTGTCAAAATTCATGCTTCACAGAAAAATCCATCATATATTCTAGGCGTGTGGGACCATGACTGATGCCCCAGCATTGCAGAGAGACCTGGGTGACTGTCCAGGTAGCCAGCTGTTTTGGTCACTTCTATAGTTCTGGAAGTTGTTTGTTCTGCACGTCCTGTTTATTTGGGTAATATTATACTCTTCTTGGATCTTTGATGGAGCTGAAGACAAGATATAGTTATATTTTTCCTTGTTACCAAATTAAAAATAAACATATAAAATATAAAATTTCTAAGGTTAAGAAACATAAAGGCTTAAATTGTTTATCTAAGAAGATGTTTTAAGATCTAAAAAGATTTTTTTAGGGTGGTAATACAAATTATGTTAGAAAGTGATTTAGGTATAAAACTTTGAACTCATTAAGATAGGATATATAATAGAGTACTTTCTCTGAATTTAGCAAATACAAATGAACTGAACATTGTGAATGCAATTCTTACTTGATAATTGTTTTTATTGTATACAGTTTTGCTATGTTAGAATTAAAACCTTTTTTTTATTTTGACAAAAAGGGGAAATGTTGTGAGATATTTGTCTGCTGTGAGGGTGTATTGCTGTGAATGGTGTGGTAAAAAGCTGACTGGCAAATAGCTAGGCTGGAGGTATAGGTGGGATTTCTAGGGAGAGAGAGGAAGAGGAGGAGGAATCTAGATATAGAGGAGACATCAGTAGACTGAGAGGAAACAAGAGGTACAAGAATAACCCGTCAGGCATACCCAGAAGCTCCTCTCCCAGCCAGGTGATTCTGGATTCTCCAAGTTGACAGCAATTAATCTTCCCAGTTGTCAAACTTGCAGAGTGGTGAGGGCACCTTGTGCCACAGTCCCCAAGCTTCTTGGGATTCTGATGACCCTATAGGAAGAGACAATGATGCTAGTGTTCTAATTAGGCTTCTGTAAACTGCAAACTATAGGACTTTCCTCTTTGTGGATCCCCTATCTCAGAGAGAGAGAGAGAGAGAGAGAGAGAGAGAGAGAGAGAGAGAGAGAGAGAGAGAGAGAGAGAGAGGGAGAGAGAGAGCTTTTCCAGTGTGGAATTAGTTTTGTCTAGGTAGGGCAAAGTGTGTATGAGGGTTTAGGGGACTGTCAGGGGATAGGCGAGGGCCACTGACGTACATCTTGACTCCATCCTACAGTTGCTACCGTTGCTACCACCAGTTTCACCTAACAGTAGGTGAATCCCAGCTCTGCAGTTTACAGGGGATGGCATTTTGGAGTCATTAGACCCAAACCCCAGGTCTTCTGTCTTCAGCCTCTCCTGGGTCCCCATGTGAACCAGCAGCTGTCCTGGAGAAGGTGGCTGGCAGGGTGCATGATCTGGAGCAGAACCTCTCCAGGATAAAAGAAGAAGCTCAATACACAAGTTAGCCGGTCTTGGAGTCCTGGAGCCTCTTTGTTCCTCCAGCCCTTCCGCCATGCAGATGAGGGTCCCTGACACTGCCTTGGCTGTCTGGAGTCTGTTCTTCATGGATGAGAACATGGTGACTCTGAACCTGCTATAATTTCAGGTGGGGTGCATTTGGACACGGAGGATCCACTGCACAAGGCTTCGGTGTCAGAGTGAACCTGCCTTCAGGGGACAGGGATTTGGATGGTGCAGGCAGTGCTTCTCAAATTTCCAATCTGATTTAGGGTGTGATTAAGTAGGAATATTGCTGGATTTCCTTTCATGGAGGAAAGAGTAAGCAATTTTAAAAGAGCACCGTGTCTTTTGAATCCCAAAGACATAAATTGTACCCCAAATATCTGGTTTGCTGCCACTTCGTGGATCTCGGGTTTGGTATGGAGCCTCCAGATGCCCTCCTGGCTCACTGCCAATGCCATGCAAACACAGCTCTCTTATAGCTGAACCTTTCACTGGAGGAACTGTCATTCCCTGTTATGTTCGTGGTTCTGAGATGCCCTTAACCAGACTGTTAGCTCTAAAATGGGGTCTCCCTAGGGAACAGAGAGTTTGTTTCTGCTCTTGCTCAGTGGGGGAGTGGTGAGGCCTCTCCTGATTGACCCATGAGGGTAGACTGGTCGCCTGCCTTGGAAGGAGGGTGATTCCCAAGGTCTAGCCCCCCCCACCCCCGAAAAAGGTGCAGACACCCTGGTTACACAGGATGAGAGTCAGAGCTTAGAGCCTTGCAGTTGCCAATAGCTAAAGATAATGTCAGGGAACCAAATTCTAGTTCAGATCAGGCTACAACTAATTTCAGTCCCAGGATCCCTTGGAACCCTAAGGCATTCTTGGGTATCTTCTAAGGTTCTTGGCTCTTTCTTTGGGGTGCCTGGTAAGCTGACTTGGAGTCTTCGTACTTCTCATTCCTGTTGGTGTGCTTGGGACTGTACCCAAGAAGAAAGGTTGGTGTCAACAGTGTCAATCCAGCCCTAAGCCCCCCGCCCTCTCACAAGGTATGCATGTGCTGTGTGTGTGTGTGTGTGTATGTGTGTGTTGAGGATTTGACTCACAGAATTCTGGAAACTGGTGAGTCAAAAAATCTCCCAGATAATCTAGTGGGCTGGAGACCAGGGAGGAAGCCAGTCACAGCAGAAGTCTGGCGATGGTCTGCTATGAGATGCCTGCTTGCTTCAGGAGGTCAATATTGGTCCTCTTAAGATCTTCACCTGATTAGATAAGGCCCACCCCAGTATAGGGGGACAACTGACTGACTCAAAGCACATGACCTTAGGGACTATTCTCATCTTAACCTGCCTTCACAGATATATCTAGAATAGTGTTTGAGTGTGTATCTTTGTACTGTGACCCAGTCAAGTGGATACATGGAATTAACCTTTCTGACTCAATTGGTGGTATGTCTGCTGAGCGAGATTGAGGACCTGAGTTTGGATGCCAAGCACCCATGTAGAAATCTAGGCACGGTAACGTGTACCTGTTATACTGGATGGCAGAGGGGGCATCTCCAGAGGTCTACAAACAAGCCAATTCCATTGAAATGGCAAGAGAGAGGCCCTGTCTTAAAATATTAACGTGGGGGACAGGCCTGGTGTTTAATCTCAGCACTTGGGGGGCGAAGGTAGGTAGATCTCTGAGTTGAGGCCAACCTGGTCTACAGAATTAGTTCCAGGACAGACAGCTGGGGTTGCAGCTCAGGGCCAGCTTTGCCCAGCATGGTGTGTATTGATTGAGGGACCTATGGATGCAGCTGTTGGTAGAGTGGTTGCCTAGGATACACAAAGCCTTGGGTTTTGTTTCCCGTGTTGAACAAACCAGATGTGACGATGCAGGCCTGCCAGCCCCGCATTCAGGAGGTAGAGGCGGAGGTATCCTAAGCTACAGAGTAAATTTGAGGCCATCCTGGGCTACATGAGATGCTGTACCAAACAAAATAGAACAAATAATTTCTCCCCCAAGAACACAAAACTTCACAATCTGTGAGGCAAAGACTGTAAGCCCAGGAGGCCTGTCGTGTGTCCAGTATTCTACAAAACCTTTAAGATGCTGAGCGATCTTGTCATGCGCCAGGGGTCACTGCAGGTGCAGCTGAAGAGGGTCTGATTGTATAAATATCCCCTTTGCTACCCTCTGCACCAGCCCATGCTGGTCACCAGCTGGTCTGCAGTGACCCCTGGAACATGACAAGGTCATTGAGTACGCATCTCAAATGGATATTAGGATTTCAGAGGAAGATGCTGGTGTTGGTGATGCTGACTGTAGTGACCTTTTGGCCTGGGATCTCCACCAAAATGCCAGTGTGTGACTACGCAGGGTCCCTACCTGTGATGTTTACTCCCATGATGAGTCATTCCGAGGACTTGAACTGTGTTCCTGGTGGTCTTCTGATTTTCCAGAGTTCCCACCATCCTTTAGAAAAGCACCAAAGGCTCAGACTGCAGCCTTCCATGCATACACTAGTCCAAAACAAAACAAAACAAAACCCCCAGTGTTTTCCCAGCAGGGCTTTTGCATATAAAACAGAGCCATAACATTAGAAGTGGTGGCCCACACCAGGAATGCCAGCACTTGGGAGGCTGAGCCAACAGAATCATCATGAGTTTGAGGACAGCCTACGACCTGAGGACCTTGTCTCAATTTTCTTAAAAAATCCTTTTTTGTTTATATATGTGAGTCTGTGTGTGTTCAGACAATGTGTAAAGATATCCAAGGATGGTATTGGACTCCTCTTGGGGCTGAAGTTATGGGCAGCTGTAGGCTCTCTGATGTGGGTTCTGGAACATAAGCTCCAGTCCTCTGGGAGAGACTTGAGGTTTCTTAATGACTGAGCCATTGCTATCCCTGTATGCCCTTGCCCACCCCAGACTCAAAAGACCAAAATAACATGCAACACTCGGAGTCTTAGGTTATAGTTGCAGGAATCCTCTGTGTATTTGCTACTGTTCAGACACCAGGAGTCTGGTGGGACTGACTATTGGGGATCCTAGAGCCTGGGCAGGTCCTTCATGGGACTCTATCCCTGATGCTGCAGGACGTTGCAGATTCCCAGAGAGTCCTCTAGGGGGCAGCATGCTTTCTGGTGGGGCAACCGTTTCCACAGTGCTAGAGTCTTGGAGCTTTGTGTGTGTGTGTGTGTGTGTGTGTGTGTGTGTGTCTATGGCTAAAGTTAGCTAGTGGACTTGGTGGGGACAGAAAGAAATATGTTGTGACCCTTATTTGTTTGTTTTTTGTTGGAGGTGAAGACACCTACTTTTGGACACTTAAGCCCTTAGGGACCAGGCTGAGGGAGCCCTGTAGCAGGCTGGGGTTGGGTATTGTATCTCTAGTATAGGGGAATATAGAGGGTCGTAATTCTGGAAGGTCTGTCTTGATATCACAACCATTAGAAAGATTTGTGTCACAGATCTGGAAAACTCAATTCTGAAAGCGTGGAGTGGAATCAAATTGGCCTATAAAGATAAAAACATGGTTAGGGTAAAAACGAGGCTGACTGGGAGAAGGGAGGCAGGTGATCTCTCTGAGAAGTATCACTGCCGCTAACCGGATTAGTCACCGTAATAGGCCTGGCGTGAAGCCCTCCACACCGGCCTCTGTTGCCCCGATGTAATTTACCTGTAACTCCTACCTGTGTTTATTGTGCCTTGTTATCCCGTTATCCTGCGCCTACTGCTCTTTATTAGAGTTAGATCAAGTTAAGGGCTCTGATTGTCTGTTATTCTCCAATGTATAGACTGACTGCTTGTAGCCAGGGAGGGTTTTTCTTTTTCACTCTGCTTTTGTGGCAAAAAAAGAGAGAAAAAAAAGAGAAAGACTTAAAAATAATAAAACCACATTTATTCTGTTATCAGAGGAGGCACACAGGTCAAAGAGAGGCAGCACGGGTGCTGGGAGCCACAGGGAGACAGAGATCTCCTCCCTCAGCGACCTGTAGCTGTTCACTGTTGTCCTTCACAGCATGATGAGGTACATTTTTCTCCTGGCCCCAGCTGATTCTCTGGGAAGGTGGTAGTGGTGGTGGTGGTGAACCTGTCTGGAGGATTCAATGGGACTGTACAAATTAACCCTAAGCACAGGCTGCGGCCTTGTCCTACTATAAACAGGTGTTAAAACAGCACTGGGCCCCTGGCTTCTCCATGATTACCTCCCTGGGGTGACAATGTCAGGCCACATGTGCAGTTTCTCTGCCTCGTTACCAAGATCTCAGGACATGGGTTGTCTGGGTGTGGCTGATGATGGCTTAGAGATCGGGACTCCTGGCTTTGCAGGATGTAGATATCCAGTCCTTTTTTTTTTTTTTTTTTTTTTTTTTTTTTTTTTTTTTGGTTTTTCGAGACAGGGTTTCTCTGTGGTTTTGGAGCCTGTCCTGGAACTAGCTCTTGTAGACCAGGCTGGTCTCGAACTCACAGAGATCCGCCTGCCTCTGCCTCCCAAGTGCTGGGATTAAAGGCGTGCGCCACCACCGCCCGGCTAGTCCTGATATCTCAGAGAGGACAGAAGCGGATTCCTCACTATCTGACACCAGGGGAGGAACAGGGCAATAGAAGCTGAGAAGGAGAAAACAGATTTTAAAATAGCTTCTATTTGCTCCTTCTCTGTTGTCTGAGGTTTCTGTCCTGCCTGGTTCTCGCAGTCATTAAGTCCCAAAGAAATCACACAGAGGTCTACATTAATCATAAACTGACTG
The DNA here is from genome assembly GCF_950005125.1 of Chionomys nivalis. NCBI lineage: Eukaryota > Metazoa > Chordata > Mammalia > Rodentia > Cricetidae > Chionomys > Chionomys nivalis. The sequence continues at coordinate 9,521,614 of NC_080092.1, read as the reverse complement.
GCCCATTAGCTCAGGCTTTTTATTAACTCTTATAACTTTCATTAGCCCATTTTTCTTATTTGTGTTAGCCACATGGCTCAGTACCTTTTTCAGCAAGGCAGTAGTCACATCTTGCTTCTTCGGTGTCTGGACAGGACTGCAGAGGGAGCTTTCCTCTTTCCAGAATTCTGCTGTTCTCATTGACCTGCCTCTACTTCCTGTCTGGTTGTCCTGCCTATACTTCCTGTATGGCTACTGGCTAATCAGCATTTATTTAAAACATAATTGACAGAATATAGACAATTGTCCTGCACCACTTCCCCAGTTATGAAAATGACATTTGCTTATATTGAGGCCTTTTTTTTCATTGTATGGATGAGTGCTGTAGTAATGTATTGAATGTATTGAATGAATGAATTGAATGTATTGAATGAATGAATAAATGAATGAACGGGCAAAGGTTAGCCTATTTTATTTGGTTCTCTATCATCTACCCTGGAGGGAAAGAAGAACAGCAGCAGTTCAGGAAATGGCCAGTACATGGGAATATGGGAACTGCCAAAGGCAGAAGACACAGAAGAAGGTGGAGAGCCAAGCACAGCAATTCACACTTGTAATCTTAGCGCTCAGGAGACAGATGCAGGAGAATCATGAACTCAAGGATAGCCTTGCAGACTCAAGGAGACACCATCAAGAATACAACAAGACTGCCTTTCTCTGTTCAGAGAGAATGTGGTCTCCAGCCTGGGATGCTCATTAGAACCTCTCCTCAAAATGGATCCTGAGGGAGTTTTTAAAACTGTCCCTGGTTCATTGCCACCAATCTAATCTTAGATCTGGGTTGGGGCTGCAAGGATTAGGGTTTCTCAAACTTGCATTTGACTCTAACATGAGACCAGGTAGAGAATGCATGAAGGAGCCCCGCTGGTCCTGGCCAGGTTTGTCTCACGTGTGTGTTATGCTTGTCAAGCATGTGGATCAAGAATGCAGCTGCTGGGTGATTCAAGCCAATGGGAGGGCATGACCTCGGAAGCAGACTTACCTGTGCATTGTGGAACCTAGTTCTACATCTGGGCTGAGCCCTGTTTAGGCTTTCTGTTTTAACTTTACCTCTGTACCTCTAAATTCCATGCCTTCATTTCCTGGGGATCAATTTTAGACACAGTGTCTATGGAATCTTTTTAGAAGTATGAGCTGCCCCTCTATTCCCATAGTCTGATTTTTTTTTTTTTTGATTTTTTGAGACAGGGTTTCTCCGTAGCTTTTGGTTCCTGTCCTGGAACTAGCTCTTGTAGACCAGGCTGGCCTCAAACTCACAGAGATCTGCCTGCCTCTGCCTCCCGAGTGCTGGGATTAAAGGCGTGTGCCACCACCGCCCGGCCCCATATTCTGATTTTGAGTAGTTGTAGAATTAATGCTATCCTATTGATATATTTTTACAGTTGAACACTCTTTTCTTTGAGATTTCTTTGATTTTTCTTTGAGAGATTTTTATTTCTCTCTCTCTCTCTCTCTCTCTCTCTCTCTCTCTCTCTCTCTCTCTTCCTCTCTCTCTCTGTGTGTGTGTGTGTGTGTGTCTGCTTGCATATGTGCTCAGTGCCTCTGGAGGCCAGAAGAGGGCATCGGATTCCCTGGAGCTGGAGCCGTGAACCACCAGTGTGGGAACTGAGACCAGAACCCAGATTCTTTGCAAGACCAGTACATGCAACTGCTGAGTCCCATCTCTCTCCAAACCCTCTTTTAAACTATAAGGGTCTTAAACCCGTTTTTATCATCTGTCTTCTTTTTTTAGACAAGGTTTCCTGTATTGCATAATAATCACTATGTAGCAGAAGGTGGCTATGAGCTCTTTTAAAAAACCGTTTTATATTTTTTTTTATTTATGAATGTTTTGCTTGCATGTTTGCCTGTGTACCACAGGTGTTTCTGGTACACACAGAAGTCTGAAGAAGACATCAGATCTCCTGAAATTGGAGTTATAGCTATTTGTGAGCCACCTTGAAGGTGCTGGAAACTGAACCTGGGTCCTCTGGAAAAGCAGCCAGTGCTCTTAACCACTGAGCCATCTCTCCAGCTCTTGACCTTGAACTTTTGACCCTCAAACTTCTAACTTTCTGAGTGCTAGGATTTCAGGCACACACCAAAACACCTGGCTTTTCATGATTTATATACTAATTCTTTTTTTTTTCTTGCTGATTTTTTTATTAATTAATTAATTTAATTATTAAAGATTTCTGCCTCTTCCCCGCCACCACCTCCCATTCCCTCCCCCTCCCCCAATCAAGTCTTCCTTCCTCCTCAGCCCAAAGAGCAAGCAGGTTTCTCTGCCCTGTGGGAGGTCCAAGGACCACCCACCTCCATCCAGGTCTATTAAGGTGAGCATCCAAACTACCTGGGCTCCCACAAAGCCATTACATGCAATAGGATCAAGAACCCATTGCCATTGTTCTTCAGTTCTCAGTAGTCCTCATTGTCCATTATGTTCAGTGAGACCGGTTTTGTCCCATGCTTTTTCAGTCCCCGGCCAGCTGGCCTTGGTGAGTTCCCGATAGATCATCCCCATTGCCTCAGTGTGTGGGTGCACCCCTCGCCGTCCTGAGTTCCTTGCTCGTGCTCACTCTCCTTCTGCTCCTCCTTTGGATCATGAGACTTCAGTCCAGTGCTCCAATGTTGGTCTCTGTCTCTGTCTTCTTTCATCGCCTGATGAAGGTTAATATTCAGGGGGATGCTTATATGTTTTTCTTTGGGTTCACCTTCTTATTTAGCTTCTCTAGAGTCATGAATTATAGTCTCAATGTCCTTTATTTATGGCTAGAAACCAAATATGAGTGAGTACATCCCATGTTCCTCTTTTTGGGTCTGGCTTACCTCACTCAGGATAGTGTTTTCAATTTCCGTCCATTTGTATGCAAAATTCAAGAAGTCATTGTTTTTTACTGCTGAGTAGTACTCTAATATGTATATATTCCATACTTTCTTCATCCATTCTTCCATTGAAGGACATCTAGGTTGTTTCCAGGTTCTGGCAATTACAAACAATGCTGCTATGAACATAGTTGAGCATATACTTTTGTTGTATGTTTGGGCATCTCTTGGGTATATTCCCAATAGTGGTATTGCTGGGTCAAGAGGTAGGTTGAACCCGACTTTCCTGAGAAACCGCCACACTGCTTTCCAAAGTGGTTGCACAAGTTTGCATTCCCACCAGCAATGGATGAGAGTGCCCCTTTCTCCACAACCTCTCCAGCAGAGGCTATCATTGGTGTTTTTGATTTTAGCCATTCTGACCGGTGTAAGATGGTATCTTAATGTTGTCTTGATTTGCATTTCCCTGATTGCTAAGGAAGTTGAGCATGATCTTAAGTGACTTTTGGCCATTTGAACTTCTTCTGTTGAAAAGTCTCTGTTTAGCTCAGTGCCCCATTTTATAATTGGATTGATTAACCTTTTACGGTCTAATTTCTTGAGTTCTTTGTATATTTTGGATATCAGACCTTTGTCAGTTGCGGGGTTGGTGAAGATCTTCTCCCAGTCAGTGGGTTGCCTTTCTGTCTTAGTGACAGTGTCCTTTGCTTTACAGAAGCTTCTCAGTCTCAGGAGGTCCCATTTATTCAATGATGTCCTTAGTGTTTGTGCTGCTGGGGTTGTACGTAGGAAGTGTTCTCCTGTGCCCATGTGTTGTAGAGTACTTCCCACTTTCTCTTCTATCAGATTCAGTGTGTTTGGACTGATATTGAGGTCTTTAATCCATTTGGACTTGAGTTTTGTGCATGGTGATATATATGGATCTATTTTCATTCTTCTACAGATTGACTTCCAGTTTTGCCAGCACAATTTGTTGAAGATGCTCTCTTTTTTCCATTGTATACTTTTAGCTCCTTTATCGAAAATCAGGTGTTCATAGGTTTGTGGGCTAAAGTCAGGGTCTTCTATTCTATTCCATTGGTCGACTTCTCTGTTTTTATGCCAGTACCAAGCCGTTTTCAGTACTGTAGCTCTGTAATAGAGTTTGAAGTCAGGGATGGTAATGCCTCCAGACAATCCTTTATTGTATAAGATTGTTTTGGCTATCCTGGGTTTTTTGTTTTTCCATATAAAGTTGATTATTGTCTTCTCCAGATCTGTGAAGAATTTTGATGGGATTTTGATGGGGATTGCGTTGAATCTATAGATTGCTTTTGGTAGAATTGCCATTTTTACTATGTTGATCCTCCCAATCCAAGAGCAAGGGAGGTCCTTCCATTTTCTGGTGTCCTCTTCAATTTCTTTCTTCAAAGACTTAAAGTTCTTGCCAAATAGATCTTTCACTTCCTTGGTCTGAGTTACCCCAAGGTATTTTATGCTATTTGTGGCTATCGTGAAAGGTGATGCTTCTCTGATTTCCCTCTCTGCTTCCTTATCCTTAGTGTATAGGAAGGCAACTGATTTTTTGGAGTTGATTTTGTATCCTGCCACATTACCAAAGGTGTTTATCAGCTGTAGGAGTTCTTTGGTAGAGTTTTTGGGGTCGGTTATGTATACTATCATATCATCTGCAAATAATGAAAGCTTAACTTCTTCCTTTCCAATACGGATCCCCTTGATCCCCTTATGTTGTCTTATTGCTATTGCTAGAACTTCAAGCACTATATTGAAGAGGTGTGGAGAGAGTGGACATCCTTGTCGTGTTCCTGATTTTAGTGGGATGGCTTTGAGTTTTTCTCCATTTAATTTAATGTTAGCTGTCGGCTTGCTGTAAATAGCTTTTATTATATTTAGGTATGCTCCTTGTATCCCTAATCTCTCCAAGACCTTTATCATAAAGGAGTGTTGAATTTTGTCGAATGCTTTTTCAGCATCTAATGAAATGATCATATGGTTTTTTTCTTTCAGTTTATTTATATGGTTGATTACATTGATAGATTTGCGTATGTTGAACCAGCTCTGCATCTCTGGAATGAAGCCTACTTGATCATAATGGATAACTTTTTTAATGTGTTCTTGGATTCGGTTTGCCAGTATTTTATTGAGAATTTTTGCGTCGATGTTCATGAGTGAAATAGGCCTGTAATTCTCTTTCTTGGTTGAGTCTTTGTGTGGTTTTGGTATCAGGGTAACTGTAGCTTCATAAAAGGAATTTGGCAATGACTCTTCTGTTTCTATATTGTGAAATACATTAAGAAGTATAGGTATTAGCTCTTCTTGGAAGTTCTGGTAGAATTCTGCATTGAAACCATCTGGCCCTGGGCTTTTTTTGGAAGGGAGATTTTTGATAACTGTTTCTAATACTTCGCGACTAACAGGTCTATTTAGATCGTTCACCTGGTCTTGGTTTAGGTTTGGTATATGGTACTTATCTAAAAAAGTGTCCATTTCTTTTGCATTTTCCAGTTTTGTGGCATACAGGCTTTTGTAGTAAGATCTAATGATTCTCTGAATTTCCTCTGTGTCTGTGGTTATGTCCCCCTTTTCATTTCTGATCTTATTTATTTGCGTGTTCTCTCTCTGTCGTTTAATTAGTTTGGATAGGGGTTTGTCAATCTTGTTGATTTTCTCCAAGAACCAACTTTTTGTTTCATTGATTCTTTGGACTGTTTTCTGTGTTTCTATTTTGTTGATTTCTGCCCTCAGTTTGATTATTTCCAGTCTTCTACTCCTCCTGGGCGCGTCTGCTTCTTTTTTTTCTAGAGCTTTCAGGTGTGCTGTTAAGTCCCCAATGTATGCTTTCTCTGTTTTCTTTAAGTGGGCACTTAGTGCTATGAACTTTCCTCTTAGCACTGCTTTCATCGTGTCCCATAGGTTTGAGTATGTTGTCTCTTTGTTTTCATTAAATTCAAGGAAGACTTTAATTTCTTTCTTAATTTCTTCCTTGACCCAGGTGTGGTTCAGTAGTTGACTGTTCAGTTTCCATGAGTTTGTCAGCTTTCTGGGGGTAGCTTTGTTGGTGGCTTCTAACTTTAATCCGTGGTGATCTGATAAGACACAGATGGACACTGATATTTTTTTGTATCTGTGGAGGTTTCCTTTGTTTCCAAGTATGTGGTCAATTTTCGAGAAGGTTCCATGAGCTGCAGAGAAGAAGGTGTATTCTTTCCTATTTGGGTGGAGTGTTCTATAGATGTCTGTTAAGTCCATTTGATTCATTACCTCCAACAATTCTCTTAATTCTCTCTTAGTTTTCTGTCTGATTGACCTGTCCATTGGTGAGAGAGGTGTGTTGAAGTCTCCTACTACTAGTGTGTGTGATTTGATGTCTGCCTTGAGTTTTAGCAATATTTCTTTTACATAAGTGGGTGCTTTTATATTAGGGGCATAGATATTCAGGATTGAGACTTCATCCTGCTGAATCGTTCCTGTTATAAGTATAAAGTGTCCCTGTCGATCTCTTCTGATTGATTTTAGTTTGAAGTCAGTTTTGTTAGAAATTAGTATGGCCACACCTGCTTTTTTCTTAGGACCATTTGCTTGAAAAACCTTTTCCCAACCCTTTACTCTGAGTAGATGCCTGTCTTTGTGGTTGAGATGAGTTTCTTGCAAACAGCAGACTGTTGGATCCTGTTTTCGTATCCAATCTCTTAGCCTGTGCCTTTTTATTGGTGAATTGAGACCATTAATATTAAGTGATATTAATGACCAGTGGTTGTTAACTCCGGTTATTCTTACTGCTTTTGGTAGAAGAGTTTGTGTGTCTCCCTTCTTTGAGTTGTGCTGTTGAAGGGTCGCTAGATGCCTGGGTTATTGTAGGCAGTGTTGGCAATGTTGGATTCCTTGGGTTGTGATTTTCCTTCTATTACTTTCTGTAGGGCTGGATTTGTGGCAACGTATTGTTTAAATTTGTTCTTATCCTGGAATGTCTTGTTTTCTCCATTGATAGTGAACGATAGCTTGGCTGGGTATAGTAGTTTGGGTTTGCATCCATGGTCTCTTAGTTTCTGTAGTACCTCTATCCAGGACCTTCTGGCTTTCATGGTTTCCATAGAGAAGTCAGGTGTAAGTCTGATCGGTTTACCCTTATAAGTTACTTGGCCTTTTTCCTTTGCAGCTCTTAATATTCTTTCTTTAATCTGTATATTTTGTGTTTTGATTATTATATGGCGAGGGGACTTTTTTTTTGATCCAGTCTGTTTGGTGTTCTGTATGCTTCTTGAATATTCAAAGGAATATCTTTCTTTATGTTGGGAAAGTTTTCTTCCATAATTTTGTTAAAAATGTTTTCTGGACCTTTGAGCTGTGCCTCTTCTCCTTCTTCTATCCCTATTATTCTTAGGTTTGGTCTTTTTATTGTGTCCCATATTTCCTGAATGTTTTGTGATGAGAATTTGTTGGTTTTGGTGTTTTCTTTGATCAGTCCGTTTATTTTCTCTATGTTGTCTTCAGAATCTGAGATTCTTTCTTCTATCTCTTGTATTCTATTGATTATGCTTGTTTCTGTAGTCTCTGCTCGTTGACCTATATTTGCCATATCCAGCTGGTCCTCAGTTTGTGTTTTCTTCCTTGCTTCCATTTCAGTTTTCAATTCTTGGACTGTTTCCATTACCTGTTTGATCGTTTTTTCTTGGCTTCCCAGGGTATCATTTACGTATTTACTCATTTCTTCAAACTTTTTGTTATACTTCTCATCCATTTCTATGAGGGCGTTTTTTACATGTTGTTTAAGGGACTCTATTGCTTTCAAAAAGTCAGTTTTTTCCTCTTCTCCTGTGATAAGGTGTTCAAGTCCTTGTGTTGTAAGATCATTGGGTTCTGGTGTTTTCATGTTGTTTTTCAGATTGTTGGGTGAATTCTTGCCTTGGCGTCTGCCCATCTCCTCTTACCGATGCTATCTATTGGGTTTGATTTAATTGTAGCGGGGCAATCTGTTCTCAGTGCAGGCTTCACTGTTTCTTGCCCGCACTATCCTGTATCCAGTGCCTCCGCCGCCCGGGCCTGCCTGCCGGTGCCTCCGCCGCCCGGAACTGTCTGTGCGCCGGTGTTTCCGCCGCCTAGGCCTGCCTGCTGGTGCCTCCGCCACCTGGGACTGCCCGCGCGCCGGTGCCTCCGCCGCCCAGGCCTGCCCGCCGGGCCTGTCGGTGCCTCCGCCACCCGGGCCTGCCTGCACGCCGGTGCCTCTGCCGCCCGGACTTGCCTGCGTGCTGGTGCCTCCGCCGCCCGGGCCTGTCTGTGCGCCGGTGCTTCCGCTGCCTAGGCCTGCCTGCCGGACCTGACTGCCGGTGCCTCCGCCACCCGGGCCTGCCTGCACGCCAGTGCCTCTGCCGCCAGGACTTGCCTGCGTGCTGGTGCCTCCGCTGCCCGGGCCTGCCTGCGCGCCGTTGCTTCCGCCGCCTAGGCCTGCCTGCTGGTGCCTCCGCCGGCCGGAACTGTCTGTGCGCCGGTGCTTCCGCCGCCCAGGCCCGCCCGCCGGTGCCTCCGCCACCCGGGCCTGCCTGCGCGCCGGTGCTTCCGCCGCCTAGGCCTGCCTGCCGGTGCCTCCGCCACCTGGGCCTGCCTGCGCGCCGGTGCTTCCGCCGCCCAGGCCTGCCTGCCGGGCCTGCCTGCCGGTGCCTCCGCCACCCGGGCCTGCCTGCACGCCGGTGCCTCTGCCGCCCGGACTTGCCTGCGTGCTGGTGCCTCCGCCACCCGGGCCTGCCTGCGTGCTGGTGCCTCCGCCGCCCGGGCCTGCCTGCGCGCCGGTACCTCCGCCGCCTAGGCCTGCCTGCTGGTGCCTCTGCCACCCGGAACTGTCTGTGCGCCGGTGCTTCCGCCGCCTAGGCCTGCCTGCCGGGCCTGACTGTCGGTGCCTCCTCCACCCGGGCCTGCCTGCACGCCGGTGCCTCTGCCGCCCGGACTTGCCTGCCTATATACTAATTCTTATTGTCAGCTAAGTAACATGGAAATCAAAGGAGGCCCTGGTACTCTGTCTGTCCTCTGACCAATAATTCTACCTGCTCAGGGTTATAACATTTCACACCCCCATAGCTGTCTTTGTAGTTCAAGCTTTGCCTCTCATGGATTTTAAAAATTGAAAACACAACAAATGGCATTTATTCTAGAATACAGAATGTGAGTAGTCTTCAGGAAAGGCAATGTGTCCTCAGTGCTAATTCCCTCTGTCCCTCTGGTGGGGTCTACTCCAGATGTCCTTGGCTGCACGGTAACTCCTTCAGGGATCACACAGACTCTTAAAGTCAATAAAAAGCTTTTATTTGCTGGTCACTGGCCACACGGGGAACTTGCCCAAATCCTGTAGCTATTCTTGACTTTTTATGCACAAAAACCATAACCTGCACAACACACTTTAGTTAGTAGGAGCAGTTAACAATAGTGGAGCTACAGAAGCCAAAAAGCAAAGTTAATACATTAGGGACTTTCCCAGAACTCCAGACTATGGTGGATCAGGTCTTTGTTCTTGTTTTGGCTGGTGTTGCCATCTCTGTCCTGGCCTCTTAGGTCAGAATGGTGCCTTGGTGTCTCTATCATGGCATCAGCTGTGCTAGGTCTGGGGACCTGTTACACTTGTTCCCCACACACTAATGAAGAAAGGGTTAAATGAGCGTGTCAATTACTATTCTCACTGTTGCAACAAAACACCCAACAAAAGCAACTCAAAGAAGGAAGGGTTTATTTCAACACAAGGGTACAGTCTGCCACAGCAGGGAAGGCATGGCGGCAGGAGCTTAAGTGGCTTGTCACATCGCATGCACAGTCAGGGAGCAGAGACACAGGCAATGCTGGTGCTCAGCTGGATCTCTCCTTTTTATGCAGTCTGGAACCCCAGCCTGCAGGGTGGCACTGCCCATAGTCAGGATGGGGTTTCCCTCCTCAGTGAAATATCTCAGGAAATGTCCTCATGGACACCAGAGGTGTATGTCCCAGGTGATTCTAGGTCCTGTCAAGTCAACAATGAGAATGAGTCATCATGATTGGTCAAGACAGTTCCCCTGGAATTCCTCCTCAGCTCCTCAGAGGCTGCTGTGAATGGAAGGGCTACTAGTGTGTGCATGCACATGTGTGTGTGTGTGTGTGTGTGTGTGAGTATATGTATGCATTGTGTATGTGCATACATGTATGTGTGTGTGTATATATGTGTGAGTAAGGTAAGATTATACCTGTGTTAGACCCATTAGCCCCTCTCCAAGGCCGCCATGAACAAGGCCCTAACAACCATCTCGGTCCCATTTCTTTGCTAAGATCTTTCTGGCACTGGCTCAGGCTAACTCTGTCACTCTAGCTAGGCACAGCTGGGATCTGGGGCCTCCCTTTCTCCAGATCACGGCATCATTCCAGCTCCTTGGGTATGATCCTCATGGGATGAGGAGTCAGCGAAGATAAGCAGGTCCCAGAGCTGCCACTAGCAAGCATGCAGTCTTTTCCTGAGGCTGAAGCAGCACCATGGTTGTGTGGCATCTGCTCTCTGAGTTGCACCTGCTGGTCCATGTCACTTGATTTCTGCAGCTTGCAGGGTATTCTATCCTCTGAGGAGACACCTGTCGTTCATCAGTCCCTTCCCTTCCAGTCATTTCAAAGGCTTGTAGGACATCCAAGTATCTACCTGGATGCCGGCCTCCACATCTTTCTCATAGATTTTTTTTTGAGGCTTTTTTGCCTGTAGCTCTCAACTACCCTTTGAAGGGATGTGCTTTACAGGGCCAAGTCTATCCCCAGGAAAGTCAGTCCCAGAGGGGGAGGAGACCCGAGGGAGAATGTCATTTCCTGACACTAACAATGACCAAGAAAAATAAGGCCTTAGGGGCCGTGGTTTAGAAAGATCGAGGTGTGTGTGTGTGTGTGTGTGTGTGGTATGCCGGTGTGTGCATGCATGCTCATGTGAATGCATGTGCCTATGTTCATTTGTGTGAGTGTGGCATTTCTCTCTCTCTCTCTCTCTCTCTCTCTCTCTCTCTCTCTCTCACTCTCTCTCTTTCTTTCTGTGTATGTGTGTGTGTGAATAGAGCTCTCCATTCTCCCAGATGAGCAGTTTGTACTCCTGCCTACATGACCTGTGATTCTCCAGACTCTGCTCTTGGTGACCGTATGACTAGGAAGACTTCTCTGGGAGGTAACTGAACCCTCAGGACGCCTCTTTTCTACCTTGAGGATGAGGTAGTACTGTAAACAGCAGTGCTCCCTATGTCCACTCAAAACCCTTTGAAACCCCATACCTAGTATGACCATGGATGTATGTAATCCCAGCACCTGGGAGGCTAAGGCAGGAGGTCCACCTGTGCTACATAGTTGTTTTGTCTAGGCTATGTGTGAGGCAACTACATAACACTATCAAAAAATTAAAACAATCACAAAAAATAAGACAAACAAAAACTCAAGCCGAACCAGAATCAGTAAAGTAAAACAAAACAAAAGCAGTAAGATAAAACAAAGAGAACACCTCTCCCCCAACCGGAGTATAATGCAGTCTGGTAAGAGTGGTCACGTAGTAGTAAATGGGAGCAGTGCATCACAGTTGTTAAAATAGGGGTGCGGGGCAGGAGAGATGGCTCAAAGGCAGTTGTCACATCTGACAACCTGAGTTGATCATGGTGACTCACAGGTGATTCACAGGGTAGAGGGAGAAAGCTGATTCCTGTCAGTTGTCCTCTGACCTCCACACACATCACATGACCCAGTAGGAGTGAGCCCACTCACATACACATAAAAAATAAGAAAAATAGGAGCTCTTGGAAACTAAAGCCAGAAGCTGCTGTGTTCTGACGCCTGGGTCAGGATGAGCGGTCAGAGTCATTCTTCCTCTGCGATGCTTGTCTTTTCAAATCTTTAACAATCACCACCCTCTCTCATAGTAAAAACATCAACAGAACCCACACACGGTGGGAGATACTCTGGTGCCATTTCCATGCGTGGGTGAATGTGTCCTTTGTGTGTATACATTCATTGGCTGCTGAAAAAAATTCCCATTTGCCTGTATAGTTTCATTGGTGGCTGAAAATGTCATTTGTGCTACATTTTCCCTTCTAGTATCCATAGGTGGATGAAGGGACTGGTCAGGTCTCCAGCTGACAGGGTCACCTTGGGGTGAAATGCCCTAGATTCATAATAAATGAAATGCCCAGCAGCCACTGGGGTAGAAGGTGCGTGGCTCATCTGTAATGTATGGGCTGCTCAAATTCCTCCATGGAATTGGAGTCCTAGGTGTCCAGGTGTTTGCGTTACTCACTAGAGTCCCTAGGGGTACGTGAGGGGACAGGGATGCCCTGGGACTCACATTCTAAAGGATGCCTTGGAGTCTTCAGAGCTCTGATATCCACTAAGTTTCTCTGACTTCAATAGCTGCACCCTTAGCAGGGAAGCCCCCCCCCCCCCCCCGCATTCTATGAATTGTCCTTTATCTGGCCAGTCTGTTGGGACTTTAGCCATCAACCTGGTGGGGTTCTCTTCCCCACTGGCTGAGGGAAAATGTGGATGAACTAAATGCATCCTCTGGTGGGAACTGAGGCCCCTCCCCTCCTTAGTCTATAGAAACCCCTCCAGTTCCCTCAGCTGCCCTGGCCGAAATGCTGTGTCTTACCAGTCCAGTGCAGGGCACCATTTTGTGCTGTTCAGGTTCAAGAGCTTCCTTCTCTGTTGGGCAAAGTGGTGCTGGCCAGAGTCACTGAGGTAGGCAGAGTGGGCTGCTTTTCTCCTTGAGCACAGTACAGAGACTGAAAGAGAGGCAGCGGATAGTGGACAGACTTCCACACTTACAACACCAAATTTTGACAAGGAAAGAGACCCATGGGGAGTATGGGCACAAGGCCAGTTTGCTTTGAAGAAGTGGTCAGAGGTTTCTCTGAGGAGGTACCATTTGCTGGATGAGAAGGGGCTAACCTGACAGGAACTGGGGACAGAGAAGCAGGTCTGGATCCTAGTAACCAGAGAGAATCAGGAAGACAGAGCTGCTAGGATCTCAGAAGAGTAGCCTAGGGCTGGTCCTCATGTCCTCAGAAGTGCAGCCTAGGGCTGGTCCACACTCGCTCAGAAGAGTAACCTAGGGCTGGACCACAAGTCCTGTGAAGCCACAGCAAAGACAGTGGCCTTTGTGGGAAGTGGTATCTGGCTGAGGACTTCGGGCAGAGCCATGGGATAAAGTCTGCAGTTTTGTTTTTAACTAGTTAGTCTGTGGAGGCAGGGACTAAACATAGGACCAAGGCAAGTATTCCTCCACTGAGTCACACCTCAACTCCCCTTTTCTTTTTCTGTAGAGACAAGGTCTCACTAAATTCCCAGGCTGACCTTGAACTTCAGATCCTCCTGCCTCAGCCTCCCATGCAATGAGGCGACAGGCTGGTGTCTCCAGATCTGTCATTATTTGGTATGTTAAAAGGATAGTTAAGGGGATGGAGAGAAGACTCAGTGGTTAAAGCTCTTCCGGAGAACTCAGGTTCAGTTCCCAGCACCCACATGGCAGCTCAACTGTCTGTAGCTCCAGTTCCAGAGATCCAACATCACCACACAGACTTAGATGCATGGAAAACACCAGTGCACATAAAATAAGTAAATGAATAAATCGCTTTTTAAAAAGGTGATTTGGGTACCTGGGTAGGAAGTGAGTTGTGAGGAAGAGGCTGAAAACCTAGGACAGCACAGAGGCCTCGGCTGAAGTTCTTAGGGAGAGAGGGACTGGGATGGGTTGGGTGGAGGGGAGATTGAGTCCTCCGTTGATGCCTGAGTGGTACCAGGGGGACTTGACCATGAAAAACAAGGCAAACAGAGGACCTTTGTGAAGGGTTTTGTTATTGAGACTAGATGTTACTATGGGGCTCACAGTGGCCTCAAATTCAAGAGCATCCCCATGCCTCTGCCTCTCAAATGCTGGGATGACAAGCTCGCATCACAATGGCCAGGTCTTAGGCCTTTGATTTGAATGGTTCTCCCTAGAGGAGGACAGGAAGGTGGTAGTGAGTGTGGGGCAAGGGACGAGACTGAAATGGAGTGGGGCATGTGGGTTTTGTGTCGGTCAAGCGTGTCCTCCAGTGGTGACATCCAGTAGATGGCAGAGACTGTGACACACTGCTTAGGATGAAGGCCAGCGCTGAGATATTAGTTTAACCATTCATCTCTCTCAATAGTACTTAAATTGGCTGAGTAATATGGGGAGATGATAAAATATTTGAAATGATTTAGCCTCATAAAACAAATGTCATGTTAGATACAAGCCTGACTGCATCTCAGCGTATCCTCTAGCAAATCTCTTAGGACCCTGAACTCTGCCCAGCGAGGCAGTGCTCAGACGGCTGAAATGACAGGGCCCCTGCAGCCACCGCACTTCCGCATCTTCAGCTTTTCCTATCACTGTTTGGGGTTCCCAGTCTACTTCCCTAGATGTGGACACATCCAATGGCTGCTGCTTTTTCTCTGTTCTCCTTCTCCATCTCCTCCACCACCTCCTCCTCCACCTTTTCTTCTTCCTCTTCCTTCTCTATTTCCTACTTCTCCACCAGTTCTCCTCCCCCTTCACTTCCTCCTCTTCTTCCTCCTCCCCTTCAGTTCTTCCTCTTCTTCCTTCTCCCCCTTCACTTCCTCCTCTTCTTCCTCCTCCCCTTCAGTTCCTCCTCTTCTTCCTCCTCCCCTTCAGTTCCTCCTCTTCTTCCTCCTCCCCTTCAGTTCCTCCTCTTCTTCCTCCTCCCCTTCACTTCCTCCTCTTCTTCCTCCTCTCCTTCAGTTCCTCCTCTTTTATCTCCCTTTCTTCCTTTTCCACCTCTAATTCCCATTTCTCTTCCACTTTCTCCTTTCTCTACTTCTTCCTCCTCCACCTTCTTCACCTCTTACTTCTCTATTTCTTTACTTTCTTCTCCACCTCCTCTTCCCCTTCTTCCTTTTCTCATTTTCTATCTGAAACAACTCTTACTCTATACCCTAGACTTGTCTCTACTAAAAAACCTTCTAGCTTTAGCTCCTTCAGGAGTTGTAAGAAATGGATTTCTATGGTTTATTTTCAGATGAGGCATACTGGGAGTTCATCAGAGTCAGACAGGCAGGGGGCACTAAACCACTCTCCCTAGCTGGTGGTAGGTCTGTTGGAAAGTTACAGTCTGCCATGTGACTGGGCCCAGGGGCAGAAGAGGGGCCGTCTCAAGCCCCAGATTACCCGTCAGACAAAGCTCTGTGTCCTAAACCAGTAATGTGGGGAATTGGGAATGGGGCAAGTCCTAGCCAATGAGAGAAGAGGACAGGAGTTTCTCAAGACTGGAGGACTTGAAGAACCGTTGTCTGTGTCAAATCATTATGCTGCCATTATTATTATTTTTTTTTTGCCTTTTTTTCTGTGTTGGAATCTCTTTCTGCACAATTGAATGTTAAAACAGCTTCATTTCCACTGTCTCTGAGTCTGTTTTCACCTTATTTCCAATGTGAGACTGTAGGCAGGAGCCACTGTGCCTAGTTCAGCATCCCAGTTTCTTCACATACTCTTCCACTTGTTCTAGTGTTGTGAAGGACACTTGCTCCAAGTTACCATTTATTCACTCACCGAGAATCTTAGACTTCCCTGCTTCCTGCCTTGGGAGAGTCTGAGGCTAAGATACTGTTCTATTTCTCCAGGATCATCTTGGCTGTGGAGGCCGGTGCTCAACTCTCCTGTGCCTCTGGGTAAACAGCTGGGACCCTGTTCCTCAACAGCATGGAGGTTCCGATATGCTGGGGGCTGAATTCTGGCCAGTTAGGGAGCCTGTGCCAAAGGCGCTATCTTCCAAGGAAGTAAGGGGATGTTCCCTAAAGATGGAGCTGGCTGATGGAGGAACCATGTGGAGACAAGTTCAAGGCCACAACTTGACCCTCAGTCAGAGTGAAAGACTCATTAAACACATTTCTAGAGACTCAGATACATCCAATCTTAGTTCATTGGGACACAAAATTGCCTCCTGCAAAGTTCATGCTCAAAAACTACACAATTAAGGTAAAAAAAATCATTTAAACACCTGCATTTTAGGTTAAGTTTTACAGTTTTATGTTGGACTGCATCCATGGGTATTCTGGGGAGTGTGTGGCACATGGGCTTCAGGTTGGACGCATCTGCTAGGTCCCAGCTGGTGGTCAGCGCACGGCCCTGACTTGCCTGTACTCTGCCCCGTCTTCTCCATCTGTGTACACTTTCTATGAAGCTCACTTTCCAAGAGAAAATGAAGTGTGAAAAGAGAAAGTCTGTTTACAGTGTCATAGACCCTGGAACCTTGCAGTCTGGACTTTTCTGGATGTGTTTAGAGTCATCGGAAAACCAGGCAGTGGGGGTGCGGGTGTCCCTAATTAAATGGCACATATCAATTTAGCTTAGTTCTCTTAGGTCCCTGCAGAAGGACCTGTGAGGAGTTTGTCATTGGCTCCCTTGTTCACTGGATTTCCTTAGACAATCCTGGCTCTAGGTTAGTGTTGGGGACATGGCAGTGAGCTAAGATGTCATCCTTGGCCTTAGGATATGTTCTCTATGCCCAAAGATGGCCATATTCCTACACAACTATCATATGGGGGGTTCCGTTGTTTTGACTTCCTGGGTACTTGTGAACAAATGTTTATTCAGCTCAGATAAGAGATTGACAACAAACCAAAGAGATGATTCTACCCAAGTCTAGCTGAGTGAGCAGCAGGTGTATTGGGGTTGCTTATAGGAGTGTGGATGACTCAAAGGTGTCTGCATCACCGAAAGGTCCACCCCAGTTGTGTGATGACTCACAGAAGCCAGTTCCTGGCTAAACATAGCCCTGCGACCATAGAGGAAGTGCTGAGACTGCCCTCTGTGGTGGGCTGGAGGGCATCTCTGTGTGGAAATGGAGTTGGGGGAGGGAATAGGTTTAGGACTTGAAGAGAAAGTCCTCTTGGATAGGGCTCTAGTGTCCTTGTAAGAAAAGAAGAGGACCATGGGAAGAGTGAGGTGGAGGCTGTGTGAGGATGTGGCCACTAGCCTAGGAAGAGCAGCTGCCCCTGGGGGCTCCTCGGTACAGCCGTTGGAGGGAGCCACATCCCTTCTGATGCTTCAATTTTGGTTTCTGGCCTCTTGATCTGGGTTCCACACCATTTGAGAGGCAGAGGCAAAGCAAACTGTCGCTTTGACAGGCTTACTCTGACCCCTAGAGTTCCTTGGTAGAATGGTAGAGCTGACTGTGGAGTCCTGATGTGACTTGCAGTCTGCTAGTTTGCAAACCTCCTTAAGGTATTATCATTATTATTAATATTAGTAATACTGATTACACATTAGGTACCACATTAAGCATTTCTTTGTGTTTAATTCATTTATCTCGAGGACAATTACTCAAGAAAAAAGTTCATTTGAAAATACAGAGGAGCCAGGTGGTGGTGGCACACACCTTAAATCCCAGCACTCAGGGAGGCAGATGGATCTGTGTGAGTTCGAGGCCAGCCTGGTCTACAAAATAAGTTCCAGATAGTCAGAGTCACACAGAGAAACCCTCTCAAAAAATCAAAAAGAAAGAAAAGAAAATGCAGAGGAGGCTGGTGAGATGCTCAGCCATTAGAGGGCTTGTTCTATAGGTATTTGGCCTGGGTTCAATCCCCAAGACCCCCATAAACAGCTGACGTGGTAACTTTATCCTAGTGCCGGGAGATGGAGGCAAGAGGGTCCTTGGGTCTCACCAGCCAGGCAATCTAGTTAAATCGGTGAGCTCGAGGTTCAGTGAGGGACCATCTCCCAAAATGGGATGGATAGAGATGGAGAAAGTCACTTGCCATTGGCCTCTGGCCTCCATATGCACATGGATACATGCATGCAAACAAACACACACACACATGTGCACATACACACACATTAATAAGTAGGGGACTGTCTCTATATTTAAAAGAGGAACAAACTAGGATCGAGAGCTTCCGGTTGGTTTAATTTAATTTATATTTGCGTGTCTATGTATGTATGCCACATTTGTGGGTGATTGAGGAGGCCAGAAGAAGACATGGGTGGTTATGAGATAATTGTGTATGTGCTGAGAATTATCTAACCATCTCTTTAGCCCCCATTTTTTAGAAGTGTTGATTTTAGCTCTTCCTGGCGTCTAGTTCTCAGAAAGGCTCCTTCCCACCTTGAGCTCCCTAAGCAGAGGAGAGGCAACACCAGGCACATCAGTCAGCAGCTCATGAACTATTCCAACATTCACATTAATAGAGAAAACCGAGGGGCCTCTCGGCTTTCTCCAGTAAATCGGTTTTAGCATCGACTGCTGATTAATTGTTCTGAGCGAGCTGAGCCTGCCTGACAAAACACCGCCGTCTGCCCCGACGCAGAGGCGAGTGAGACTCCACCAGAAATTATTTCAAAATAAGAGGCTGGAAAATAGTCTGTGTTCCATTAATTATGGTTGGCGGTCTGATCCATGCCTTTAATTAGTGACAGATGGAAGCATAGCTTGCTGGTTTGGAAGAGCCATGAAGAGCTGGTTTGAGTCTGATGAGTATCCTACAACACCAAGACTCCAGTCTGATAGTTCAGGGCTGCAGCAGTCCGAGGCTCACACATTCCACTTGCATCCTCTGGTGGAAAATCAGGTGCATCCACCACGTGCTGACACAAGGACAGCTGTAGATGATCAGATCCAGAAGAAAGCCTGTCTTGCTCCAAGAGCAAGCTACGTGATCTCTGTAGGCAGGGGTCTGCTTGGCTGCACTCTTTGGAAAGTAATGTCACCCCTGTGATGGGCCATCCCACTGAAAAGTATGGCAGCTGTCTCCTAGCCTCAGGACCTCATGCTGAAGGTCCTTGGAGCCAGTGGCCTGGCTGCACTGAGTGACACAAGGCAGGAGAGAGCAGTAGGAGACACAGGGCGTATCTGTGGCTCCCTCTATAGCGCCTTTGCTTCGGGCAGCACAGTCCCACTGCAGTGCGTGGCCTGCAGGAGTCACGGTCCCAGTAGATTGTCAAGGATTTTTAGTTCCCTTCTTGGTTCTGCTTGTAGCTGAGGAAGGTGACGCTTCAGACACTTGCTCTAGATCACATTCTGGTAAAGGCCTGGCCATGCAGGGAAGGTGGGAAGCCAGCATCCTTCTCTCCTCTTCCTTCTGTCTTCCTCCTTCTCCTACTTTCTCTCTTCATCATCTCTTACTTTTTCTTCCATTTTCTTCCTCTTCCTTTTCCTCCTCTTCCTCTTACATCTCTTCATCCTCTTCTTCCTTCCTCTCTTCTATTTTCCTTCCTCTCTTTTTCTTCCTCCTTCTCCTCACACTCCGCCCCTTTTTGGTAGGCTTTCACAAGCAGGCAGCATGATCAGTCTTCACTTTAAAGATCACTTTGGGATCCTGTGGTGGAGGTGAGTGGGCAGGGATCAGGATGGATTCCAGGGGACCCTTAGGAAGCTGTTGTTCATGGTCCCCAAACTGACTTGGTGGCTTAGTGCAGTGTGATGTTTCAGGAGAAGGGAGAGCTGTGGGGTACCTCGAGACTTCCCGAGGGGTGGATCAGAAGGGCTGTGATATTTGATGGAAGTGTCCTTTCTTCTGCTTTCCTGGCTCCATGCCTCATGCTATCAGTGTTTGTATCTTTTTTTAACCATCAGTTTCCCACGGTTGGGGATCAAGTGTAATTATTTATGACCATCTGTAGGATCCTTGTGTATACTACCCAGCAGGCAGCTGGTATTCACTTGAGTACAATATAACACTCAAGCCTAGCGACTGAAGTCTAGTGTGTGGCGTGGGCTCACCTCAACACTGGGAAGGCTAAGGCACAGACCTCCAAGTCTGAGGCCACTGTGGGCTATGTAGTTAGGTTCTACCTCAAAGACCAAGCCAAAACAGTGCAGTCTCACAAGCTAAGTGGCTGCAAACCCAACAGTTGGCCATGCTCAGTTTGGCTTTCTTCTTGCTCTTGAGCTCTGTGTTTCCCTAGCAAGAGATGGAAGAGTCTCGTAGGGACCCAACAGCCATGTCTCCACCTCCAGGGCATCATCTCCGCCAGCCTGGGTCAGAGGGCTGCCTTGAAGGTGGTGGTCTGCTATTCAGCAGTCAGATTTGCAGGGTGGCATGACTTAGCTGCTACCTCAGTTCATTTGTTCACAGTCAGGGAAGCCTCCTAGACCATTTAAAGAGGAACATGTTGACCTGCACTGTGTGGGAAATTACTTCTACACAACAGAAGTTCTGCTATCACAAAACCAAACGTCTTCCCCCAGGACAGCTCCTTTTCTTCTTTCCTCTCTTCCCTCCAGGCTGGCTTTGAGTGGGAGTTCACGGAGTGAAAGGGAGATGCAGTTTGAAGAGGTTTTATTGTGTTAACAAGTAAAAGTCTGACAGTCACATTGATTTTTGAGATGGATGTAAAGGGTTGAGAGAGAATTCTTACTCTGGGCAGGACCCGCTTGGAGGCAGATGCCGGCACTGGATGAAGGCAGTGGGTTTTGCCGTGGAACTGTGAGCTCTCACCAACAGACTGCATTGGAGGGATGGGTGTCACGTAGCTGACTCCCATAGTCACCCAGAAGGAGCAGTGATCTGGGGCCAGCTTACACTTCACTTCCTCTGTGCATGGCAAGTGGGAGTCATTGCAGGAAAATTAGAAACTGCTGGGATCAGATGAGTTCCTGGAGGGCTATGGAGATTCTTCGGTGGGCAAAGTGCTTGCCATGCAAGCTTGAGGAGCTGAGTTTGATCCCCCAGCACCTATGTGAAAAGTGAGGCATGATAACCTGTGTTCATGACTCTAGTGCCGGGGGCAGAGAGGGAGACAGGTGGATCTCAGGGCTTACTGGTCCAGCCTCGCAAGGGAGGAGAGGCCTCACCCCATAAAAAGATAAGGTTGAGAGCAAGTGAGAAGGATGCTGATGTTTACCTCTGAACTCTACATGTGTGCAACATATGGGTGAGGACACTACACACACACACACACACACACTAAACATATACTTACACCATACACACACATACATACACATGCATAGACATCCCGGACTTTACAGTTCCTTTGCTTATGTTAAAGCATGTTATGTTATGTTATGTTATGTTATGTTATGTTAGTGTGCAGAGTGACTGATTGGCTACCGGCAGACAATGCGGTGGATACTTCCAGGCCAGGTCTCAGCTTTGTCCAATCAGTTGAAGCTCCCAGTGGAGGCAGATGAAACACTATAATCACCTTGGGGACAAATGGAGGACAGTTCTTAAGCCAGGAGCCTGATGCCCTCAGGCCTCCTGCTCCTCAGTCAGGAGCGCACTCTCTGGGTTGCAGCGGCAGGTGCTTATCTGGGGGGGTAGTCTCAGAGCTCTGCCTGTGTTTTGTTGAGGAAGAGACCTGACACCATGGCTCTGCCTTCACTAACTACACTGGACTGTCAGCACTTTCTCTGCCACTTTGCTGTCCAAACTCACCTCTTAACCAGGTCAGAGAGAGATGAGATGTCATGTGTGAGGAGAGGTGACAATCCCACAATCCAGTGCAGTTCACTGAAATCCTTTTATTAGACTTTTTATTTTATTTTATTGGGAAGAACTCGGCTTTCTGTGGTCTACATACAGCCCTATTTCCAGGGAAATCAGCAGAAAAGCAATCTTCTTGATTTCAGTTTGGGACACTCCAGTTTCTGTGTCTTGTTGGTCCTGGCAGGAGTTTGGGGTGAAGCTCCATGGAACTGTACTACCTGAGTGCCTAGCAGCAGCCCCGCTTTTGAGTTCTGGTGGAGCTCAGACCAGAGGTCCCTGAAGAGTGTGCCTCAAGAGTGACAACTCAGCGGAGTTTGGTGAACATGTCCACCCTGGCTCTCAGCATCCTGGATATGTCAGAGGGGAGAATGGAGAGAGGGTGTCCTAAGACTTCCATTTCTCAAGGGAGTGTTGTAATATGAGCGGCAGGGCTGTGTCCCCGGCACCCAGCTGCCCGCATGGCTAGCTTATGTCCCAAAATAATTACACGGAAACTGTATTCTTTTAAACACTGCCTGACCCATTAGTTCCAGCCTCTTATTGGCTAGCTCTTACATATTGATCTAACCCATTTCTAATATTCTGTGTAGCACCATGAGCTGGCTTACCAGGAAAGATCTTAACCTGTGTCTGTCTGGAGTAGGAGAATCATGGCGACTCACTGACTCGGCTTCTTTCTCCCAGCATTCTGTTCTGTTTACTCCACCCACCTAAGGGTTGGCCTATCAAATGGGCCTAGGCAGTTTCTTTATTAATTAATCAATGAAAGCAACAGATTAATACAAGACCTACCTCCATCAAGGGAGCAGGGAGCAGTGTCTACCTGCTTCTAGTTTCTGCTTGGACCGCATCTCCTTCCTTTCCCTGCTGCAGAGCCCCTACTTCTACACCGGACACTCTCCTTCTTGCCACAGGGCCTCTGTGTGCACCATAGCCGCCTCTGTCCTTCTTCCACTAGGGATGCTGACAGCTGTCTTGGGGACAGCTCCCCTTCTGTCTCACCTCACCTAGCGTCGTCTAGCTCGGGTCTGTGGATGTTTTTCCCTCTCTGAATCACTCTTCTCTTTCAGAGTAGCACCAGTCTTGGTTTCCATGTGTCCATTTATCGCATCAGTTCTGCAATGACCTAGTTTTTGCACCAGGCCCTAAAACATCTCAGGTTCCTGGGATGTTAGTAAGCTGTGCACAGGCTAGGAATCATCAGAATTCAAGCCCAGAACCCCTCGCTCTTCACACTCTTTAATTAACAGTGACCTAGAAGTACTGAACTTGAAACTCTAACCTGATTTCTACCCACCCCTTATCAGCCCAACACTTGCAATTAGCCATGTAAACATAAGGACCATGGGAGCTAACATTTGTCAAGTGCTCACTGTTTGCCAGGCCCCGGCATCACATCAGTACAGGCTCTGCATGCAATGGACACTTTGGTCATGGGAGACGGGGAATAAAATGTTTAGAAAGGCTTGTGGGGAAAGGAGAGAGGACACAAAGTCTCACAGGGGAATGTTCTAGGCTCCTTCCCCCATTCCCACAGATGAACACAAGTAGGGTGATGCAGAGCCAATCCCCATGATGTGGACCCTAGGTTCTGAGGAGATTGGCAAGTGTGGATCTGCTATTGACTTATTGCTTGTTGATGTCTTAGGCCTTGACACAGATGGGAGAGAAAGCAGGCTGATGTAGTTCAACCCCTTGGAATTGTCAGACCCTGGTCCCCCAGACAGGCGGCTGCTTGTCCCTAGCACCAGAAGGCCACTTTCCACTTTGTTCTTTTCAGTGTGCGGTTTTGTTGAGGTTTATGTAACCAGCTCCCGGGAGGCTCAGAGTCAAGGAATAAAGAAAGAATAAATAAAGAAGGGTCTGTGCCCTGAGGTCAGATGCAGGCTGACCATGTGGCACCTCTGATGTGTGCACTTGGCTGTGAGTGAGATTTGGGTGGGAGATGCTACGAGACTCCTTTTGGGCTTTTTTGTTCCTGGCCCTGGGACCCAAGCAGGAGGCCCCCATGCGACACACAGGGACCTGGCTTCTGAGAACCCATGAAGTTTTGTAGCATCCCCGCTGAGTGCACCAAGCTCAAGAAGGTTAAGTCTTTCTAAGCCTCAGTGCCCTTATCTGAAAACTGGGCTGGCCCAGGCTCATGAAAATAATTGCAATGCTCAATACGGTGACATGGCACTGGTGTGGTCAGAGCCTGGGATTCAGAGGGTGCTCAGCAACAGCAGGTGTAGGTTGAGATGGCCTCCTCATTCCTGCCCAGGATCTTCATTTCTAGGGCTCAGCCTTGTCTCCTCGATAGGACAATGCCGTTTTGATGCCAATGAGAAGCCGAAGGGAAGGAGGGGAAGGAAGAGATCTCACTGAGAGCCGATTCCTAGGAACCTATCAACAGGGTCAGTCTCTGTGATGGCAAAAAATAATGGAACATCGATTCTCAGAGGCCGTTCCAAGTCAGGCTTATAGGAGAACTTTAAAAAGCAATTAGTCTAGATTGGAGCTAATTACTGTTTTCTGCCTCTCCCCTCCCCTTTCAGGGCTCAGATGGGACAGACATTCTCGGGGACATACTACGTGCTAGATTATTAGAGAATCTGGAGGTGGGGAAAACATTTGATTTAGGATGGAGATTAAATATGATCTCTCAAGACTCCCAAAGAAGGGAAGGCCCACTTCTGGCTAGACAGACAGGCACTGTCTTTCACCTGGCCTCAACTCCTCCCCTCCTCTGCTCTGCTTCCTGCACCAGACTCCATGGGTTCAGTCTCTGTCTCATTCAGGTTCCATTTTACAAAATGCTCAAGAAGGACTTGATCATCTCGCAGTTGGTGTTTGCCCTCCACACCACATGCACCGACACCCGTCTCCCTGGCCCCTGACACTTCTTTAGGCTCCATTTGTCTGGCTATCTTCTCTTTTGGGAAGTTCAAGGTCAAACTGCCAATCTCCCCATCTTCCTACCACCAAGCCCCGTACTCTTAAAGGTTCACACTGTTACCATGGGTCCAGTTTCCCCAGTGCGGTGCCAGCTCCAGGAGTTCTGTAGATCTCCATCCTTTATACCATGGGTCCGGTTTCCCTCCCAGGGCCAACTCCACGAACTCTGTAGATCTCCATGCTTTGATCTCTCACATCAAATGGATCATTGAGAAAAGGTTCGTTTTTGTTCTCGGTTTCTGAGGTTTTTGGTCATGTGGGGAAGGTATGGCAGAGTTCATGTTGCCAGGAGTGTGTGGTGATGGTTCTTTACATGGGGCTAGAACAGGAACCAGAACACAGAGCTGGAACCAGGAGCTGATACATCCTGGAGTGACCCATTTCCTCCAGCCATGAACCATGTTCCAAAAGCTCCACAGTTCCTTCCCAATCATATGTCCTAGTTTCATTTCTGCTGCTGTGACAAGTATCCTTAATAAAAACAGTTGAAGGCGCAAAAGGGCTTATTGGGCTTACAAGCCGAGTTGACAGTCAATCATTGAGGGGAAATCAAGGCAGCATCGCATGAGGCTCTTGGCTGTTATATGTGAATCCCACCACACACACAGTCAAGAGCTGAGAGCAGTTCACCTATGCTTCTTGCTTGTTTGTCTGTCCATACAGTTTAGGGTCCAGCCTAGGGAATGATGCCACCCATAGTAGACTGGGCCCATGAACAATGAAGACTCTTCCTTACAGACAAGCCCGCAATCCAGACTGATCTGGATAGTTCCTTAATCGAGACTCTTCTAGGATGATTCTAGGTTGTGGCAAGAGGACACAGAATTATCCATATAGTCCACTGGCCTCTTATCAGAAGGGTATCTATCAAATGATTCAGGATGTGGCTACACCACAAGGAACTTGCCTGGGAGAAGATCTAAGCATCTCTCTTTTATCTTGATCTGAGATGACATATTTTCAATAATTATCCTCCCTCTCTTAGATTTCTATAATATCTGATTCATCCAGATCCTCTTCTCCCACAAAAGATGAATCACTCTCGACCTCCTTTTTATCCATACCTCTGATCTTCAGCAGAATACAGTATTCGTTTATGTGGGTTTTTGCCCATTCTTGTAATGGGATAATAGAAAAGTGGTGGTAGGACCATGCTAGTGGTTGACAGGAGAGGTGGGGGTCAAGGGTGAATAACCAGAGAACTTTGGTCTTCACTCTTCAAATAAAGGGCATGAGTCTTGGAATATGATCAGATCAGTCTTTGTGTTCTTTGTGTTTAGAGGGACAATTCACAGCATGAAATGAAAGTTGCAAAAATTTTTGTTACATATTGTTTGGAGTAAATTAAATATCCTGACTTTTGCTTACTTTTATAATGTTAAGAATCACATTGATTAATGCATGGCACTGGGAAAACTGGGGAACACACAGAAAACCCTGAAAAAAGAGATGAAAGATGAATGTGGCAAAACCCCAAACATACTTAAAATGAAATTACTATGTTTGTACTCCAAAAAGATTACTAATACATTCAGCCCACTTCTCTGTGCCATTAAGTCTAAGTCCAGTGCGCTGACTTCTAATAGTCATAGATATTCAGCTGTATGGATGTGCTATACAGTCCATCAAACAGGTTCCTACTAGTGGGTGTCTTAGAGTTTCTGTTGCTGTGAAGAGACACCATGACCATGGCAACTCTTATAAAGGAAAACATTAATTGGGTAGCTTGCAGTTCAGTGGTTCAGTCCGTTATCATGGTGGGACATGGTGGCTTGCAGGCAGACATGGGGGTGGAGAAGGAGCTGAGAGTTTTACATATCAACTTACAGGCAACAGGAAGTGGACTGAGACACTAAGTGTGGTTTGAGCATATATGAAACCTCAAAACCTGCCTCCAAAGTGACACACTTCCTCCAACAAGGCCATACCTCCTCCGACAAAGCCATGCCTCCTAATAGTGTTACTTCCTTTGGGGAACTGTTTTCTTTCAAACCACCACAGTTGTGTTGGGTTGTTTGCCTTGCATGGGATAAAATCAGGTGACAGCCACCTTATCTGCTATCATATTTTGAGGTTCTCATGGGTACCATTCATTTTTAGGAACCAACTTAAATGGCCATGTGGAAGAGAAGAGACTTACTCAATGTCATCTCTAAGATGGGAACCATGACCTCAGCACTAAAAGTGATGGCAGTGATGGCACTGTTGACTGTTAAAATTTATTTAATACACTCCCTTGGTAGTTCATACTGAAAGTTCACACTCAGTCCTTGTTTTATTCCCTATTCTGACTTGCTTCAGCGAGGTGCCAAGACCCATCAATTCAGTGTCCTCTCTCTTCCTTTAATCTGGTCATTTTCTCTCTATTCCCTTTGACATTCCTCTTCTCGGGATTGCTTTAATGGCTCTCAGCTGTGGAGCTGTCACCCCTTCTGTGGCTGTGCTCCTCTAGCCACGTCACTCTCAAGCTTAATTCTCACTGCCTCTGGGGTAATGTCCCCACTTAGTCAAGCGACTTGGGAGGCTGACCCTCACCTGGAGTTGCCCTCTCTTGCATTCTTTAACCTGCCGGGGGCTTCTCTTGTCATTAGCAGAGTTGTGCCTGTGTGAGTGTTGGCTGCTGTAAAGAAACAGCACAATCTTGTGTGGCTTTATTGATGAGAATTTATTTCCCCCTGTTCTAGAGGCAGACAGGTCGGAGATCAAGCTTGCTGGTTGGTTCCTGGGGAGGGTGTGCTAGTTGGTTGGTTCCTGTAGAGGTCATGCTTCCTGGTTTGTTCACAGCCATCTCCTCTTATGGGTGCACTGGCCTTGTTCATGGGTGATTTCATGTCACATTTCCTCCATGTGGACATTAGAGCCCAACATGTGGGACTGGGGGCCACAGGCTGCATTTATTACTTTCTTTTTTGTGCTATGATAAAGTATCATGACCAGATGTAAGATGGAAGAAAGAGTTTATTCTGAGTTACAGTTCATTACAGGTCCAGAGGAGGACTGAGATCACATCTCTATCCACACACAGGAAGTGTTGAGAATGAACTGAAGTTGAGCAGCCTCCAGTGACAGACTTTCCTCCAGCAAGACTTCACTTCCTGAGACTTCCATGACCTCCCCAAACAGCATCACCGATCGGGCACCAAGTGTTCATACCTGACTCTATGGGTGACAGTTCTCATTCCAACCACCAAACAGGCATTCAGAAAAGAAAGCCTTTGAGCAAACTCCTGTCCTGCGTGGGTCCCTCTGCCCCTCATTTCCCAGGCTGTCTTGGGTCGGGTCTCATGTCATCTCTTGCCCTACCATCTAGGTTAGGTGCCTTGCTGGTGCTCAGTGTAGCTAGAAGCAAGGATTCCTCCTTAGACTTAACAGAGGACTGCATCTACTTCCCACTGGATCATACACTCTGTGAGAGAAGGGTTCATTCTCTCTTCCCACCAGGTCCTAGCTTAGTATCCAATACGTAATATGATTTAATTAAGTCTCCAAATAAATCAAAGCTGTGGCCACTTCCTGGCTGAGCCCACTCCCCACAGGACACTCTGACCCACTTAGAAGCAGCAGCTGGAAGAGCCTAGCGTCTCCGCTTAGAGAGAGAGGAGAAAATTGTCATCAGAAAGAGGCTTCATGACACAACAGGAGAGTATGCGTGTAAATCATTAACTGATCTGTTTACTGTTTTTATTTGTATTGGAAACCAAATTAAATATTGCATTAAGTGAGTAAAATATTCATATTTCATTAATTATAGATTGCATTTTAAAAATTAACTGCTGGGTGCTCTTCCTTTAGCTGGATTATGAGACCTCAGCATAATCACCCACATGCACTAACTGGATGTAGCTGCTTTCTGTGTCTCTGGTGCCTTGCTTGCACCCAAAGGAGTAATGGAACAGGAAAGGACCTGGGTGGCTGAGGTTGTGAGGTTTGTTATGGGACAGCAGTGTTGCTGTCTGGTGGTTCAGGGAGAGAGGAAAGGACAAAGAGGGACACCATATAAATTACAGCACCCTTTTTGCTGGTCATATACAGCTCTGTGCAATTTCTGTGGGTTGTATCCCTTGATTCCCACCAGAGACAAAGTTAGATGACTCATCCACCTTACACAGGTGAAAATTCCATGTGGAGAGGTAAGCTGATGGGCTCCAGGTCTCACAGCCTTGATAAGGCTGCCCCAGGCTGCATGACTGACAGTCTTTACTAGGTCCCTTACCTCTCATCAGAAGGGTCTCCAGGGTGGAGAACCTAAACAGACACAGTTTTAAAGAGTTTTAAATTTTGGCTTTCTGTATTCTTAATAATAGAAGACTATGATAGGATTTAAAATTATTCGTATAACTCTCCATGAATCCATGCATTCATGGATCTATGAATTATTCATCTATACACCCACCCACTCATCCATCCATCCACCCACCCATCCATCCATCCATCCATCCATCCATCCATCCATCCATCCATCCACCCACACATCCATCCATCCATCCATCCATCCATCCATCCATCCATCCATCCACCCATGCATGCATGCATGCATCCATCCATCCATCCATCCATCCATCCATCCATCCATCCATCCACTCACTCACGCATCCATCCATCCATCCATCCATCCATCCATCCATCCATCCATCCATCCATCCACTCACGCATCCATCCATCCATCCATCCATCCATCCATCCATCCATCCATCCACTCACGCATCCATCCATCCATCCACTCACTCACGCATCCATCCATCCATCCATCCATCCATCCATCCATCCATCCATCCATCCACTCACGCATCCATCCATCCATCCATCCATCCATCCATCCATCCATCCATCCATCCACTCACCCACGCATCCATCCATCCATCCATCCATCCATCCATCCATCCATCCATCCATCCACTCACGCATCCATCCATCCATCCATCCATCCATCCATCCATCCATCCACCCACGCATCCATCCATCCATCCATCCATCCATCCATCCATCCATCCATCCATCCACTCACACATCCATCCATCCATCCATCCATCCATCCATCCATCCATCCATCCACCCATTCTCCACCTACTCTTCTATACACCCCTGAATACATACACGAATTGGCCCATTTGTCTACTCCCTACCCACACAAGTATATATCTAACCATCTATCCATTTATCCACACATACTGACTAGTTTTATGTCAAATTGACACAAGCTGTAGTCATCTGAGAGGAGGGAATCTCATTTGAGAAAATGCCTCCATATGACTAGTCTATGGTCAAGCCTGTAAAACATTTTCTTAATTAGTGATGGATGTGGGAGGAGCTAGCCCAGTGTGGATGATGCCATCCCTGGACTGGTGGCCCTGGATGCTGTAAGAAAGCAGGCTGAAGAAGCAGTGAGGAGCAAGCTAGTAAGCAGCACTACTTCCTGGTCCCTGCATGAGCTCATTCCTTCAGGTTTGAGTTCCTGCCTTGGCTTCCCTCCATGGGCTATGATTTACAATATGTAAACCAAATACACCCTCTCCTTCTCAAGTTGTTTTCGGTCATGGTGTTCATCACAGCGATAGTAGCTCTGACTATGACAACATCTCGCTGTACATCCATCCATGTACCTACCCACATACCACACTTGTGCCATTCATACACCCTTTTTTATTCTTGTTGAGCCCTGATGCGTGCCAAGAGTGGGCAAGCATTGGGAACATAGTGGAGGATGAGGCATAGGCCTTTTGTTTGCTATGGGTTCACATATTAGAGTGGCGGATGCCACTGTTTCCTTCTCTCGATTCCTGGCCCCTCTCGAGGCCTTATATTGGGTCCTGTTCCTTCCCCAGTGCCTAGGACTGGATACAGAAGGTGGATTTAGTCACACCTTCTAACATGCTCTTCAGCCTCCTGCCCATCTGTCTGTGTTTGGGGTATCTGCTGGTTCTGTGCATTCATTTCTCAATAACCAGTGACCAATATGGAAAATCTTACAAGAGGGGCTGAAGGGTGGGCATAGGGTGTTTGCACCATGGTGTGGCAGCCCCTCCAACTGTGCTCCCCTCTTCCTCCTTGGTCCTCTCCTAAGGCTCCCTTGATTTCTCGGTCATTCTTAATGTTTCCTTCTCTTTCAGTGACCCAGGCTTCCATGTCCTCTTTTGACTAGTGACTCCCCACAAATTCCATTTTCTTATCCTTCTTTGATTTTTGGAGTCCCATTGCTTATCTGGGCATCAAGATTCTAGAGAGCCTCATCTTTTACAGATTGCTTTCATAGTTCTGCCTCCTGAGTCACTTGGAAGTTCCTGGAGGGCAAACTGGTGATGTTGCATCTGCCTGGTGCCAAGAGTGAGTCCAGTTTGCCCAAAAGAACCATTGGCTGAGGGTGTCCTGGGGTCAGAGTCATTGGCTGAGGGGGTCCTGGAGTCAGAGTCATTGGCTGAGGGGGTCCTGGAGTCAGAGTCATTGGCTGAGGAAGTCCTGGGGTCAGAACCATTGGCTGAGAGGGTCCTGAGGTCAGAACCATTGGCTGAGGGGGTCCTGGGGTCAGAACCATTGACTGAGGGTCTCAGGTAAAGGGCTTCTCATCATGGTGACATGCTGTCTTAGGAAAAGCCAGGAATGTTCTCTGTGTCTGAGTCCTGCAGTTTGCTTTGGATAGCAAAAAGACAGACTTCACTTCCTTCTGTCCCCAATCCTCCTGGAGGCTATGGCTGCCCTGATTGACAGAGCCTCATGCAGGAGGAACACAGAAGAAGCAGATAGGAGTTTCCCAGTTCTAATCCCACCCCAGGGTTGATATAGGTCACCTAACTCTCAGTGTTTGGCATTGCCAAGAAGCCATTGCAAAAACTGTCACTTGATCTCTGAATGCTATGTATAGTTGTCACAGAGCTGGCAGGTGAAGAGATGCTCCTGTGTAAGGTTGAAATTCTGCTCACAAAATGGAGTTTTTGCTCTTTCTCTGCTGGGGAGGGGAATGAGAGGCTCCTTGAGAACCTGGAACTCGTCGATGTGGTTAGCTGGATAGCCAGCTCCAGGACCTGCCTTGTTTCCCCATCCCCAGTGCCGGGATTCAAATCACATGCCATCTTATAGGACTTTCTTTTTACATGGGCTCTGGGTCTCAAATGCAGCTCCATGTCTTGCAAGGCCAGCGCTTTACCAACTGAGTCACCTCCCCAGCTCATCCATCATTTTTGAGTGATGGCTGAGTTCACACGCACAGTGGCTTTAGGGGACAGCGTGACTGGGGAGGAAAAGGGAAGCTGGTTCCAGGGCACAAAGTGACTTGAGTTTCCCACGTTGGCGACACTGGCACAGCATGGAGGGCTCAGGACACGGGACAGTCACGTCTCAGCTTCTCCCATACAGTATCTTGGCACCTCTAGAGTATAGCTGGAGTTGTCCCCATCCTGCCCTGAGACCTGCAGCCTCAGTTCCTGCCCCATCTCCTCCGCTGCTCCCTGCCCTTTTCCTTCCTCCCCTCTCCCTTGGTGTTCAGGTTTCCAGACACTGAGAAAGGAGTAGAGGCATCCAGCAGGCTTTGGAGGGCAGGCACCTAGCGATTGCACCAGACACTGTTCAGAAGAATTAGAACTTCAGCCTCTACAGCGGTTCTCTGAGAATAGACTCCTTGCATACTTTTCTCTCTTCTTTCAAGCCCACGGGATATCTCCTGCAGAGAAGGAAGGAGTAAAGTTCATTTTTATCTTTCCCCTCCCAGCATTTCTCCCTGAGTTTGAGCTGTGTAATCATTTCAAAAATAGCTTCCATCGCTGGGTGGGCTGGATGGGTCCTCAGTGGTGTCTAATGAAACAGTATGGGAGGATGAGACGGCCCCTTGGTGGTGTGGGGAGATGGCCTTGTCTGTTCATCACACAGTTTAGCTCAGCTTAAGCAACCTTGGGGCTCATTAGCTGTCTCTCTAAGAAGGGCCGGGCATTTACCTGGGAGAGCCCTTTAGATTTTCAGAGCTCACAGATCCAAAGGGAAGGGATGGATGGCTGCTATCCACCACCTTCCATGGAACGGGATGCACACATCTAGATAGGAAGTGGAGCCTGATCTGTTTTATCTGATGATTTGTTCAGAGAGGTGGACTGATTCCTGCTGTCACCTCCTCTGCTGTCACCTGTGCTAGAATCTTATTACTTCCTGATGTGAGGCACCATCTGCTTATTGCCCATAAACACGGGAACACACACATAGGAAGCTCATGGAGTTGCCTTGCACCAAGTGTCTGTTTGTCTGAAAAAGACATGATGCACAATAATTTGAAACCGAGGAGCAAGAAAAAGACCCCTTTCCACATAAGTTGTGGCATGCTTTAAACATCAGCATCCCCAGTGCATTTAGAAATAGGTTTTGGGGGCTTGGGAAGAAGGCTGTGTGAGTAAAGTGTCCACAGCTCAAGCACAAGGACCTGAGTTCAGATCTCCAGCATCCTTGTAAAGGTTGGGTACAGAGGTGCAAACCTGTAACCTCTGCACTGAGAGTGAGGGCCAGAAACAGGTGGGTCCTTGGAGTTAACGGATAATAGGCTAGTCTGTCAGAAGCTACAGGCTCAGTGAGAGAATCTACTTCAAAAAATAATAAGATGGAGAGTGGTAGAAAAAGACACCTGATGTTGACTTCTGGACTCGGCACACCAATGCATGGGCAAGCACATTTGTTGTGCACATATGTACATTCATATGCATGCACACATACACACGGAAATAAAGTGGGCTTTGGATGTTACTCTTAGAGCAATAGTTCAAGAAATGATGGTGTCTCTGTAGAGGGGATTTTATGTGGCTGCCTGCCCCATGCCACGGGAACACCACAGAGGTTTGATTGTTGAATTAATTACCTTTCTATTCTGTTGCTGCAATAAAACAGCTCGAAAAAAGCAACTTGAGGGAGGACAGGTTTAATTCAGCTCACAGTGTGAGGGTGCAGGCCGACATGGCAGGAGGCATGGTGACAGGAGAGTGGAATAGCTGGTCACATTGCACTTGCAGTCAGGAGGCAGAGGGATGGATGCTGGTGCCCGGTTCACAGTCTCCTTTCATCCAGTCTAGGACCTCAGCCCATGGCATGGTGCCCTCACATTTAGGGTGGGACTTCCCACTGTGATTAAACTATAGGGCAGTCCCTCACAGGGGCACCTGGGGGCTTGTCTTCCAGGTGATTCTAGGCCCTGCCAAGTTCACAATCAACATTAACCATCACAGTTGTTACAACCAAACAAGAGACGTGCTTCTGACGTGGTATTAGTCAGCTGCTCTGGAGGGTGGTCTTCCTCACACTCTTCCTCGAAGCTGTGGCTGTATGTGAGTTTTAGCATAGTCTCTTTACTCTCTATAATAGCCCCAGACTGGAAGTGTCACGAGGGTAGGGACTTCCTGTGTCTTTGGTAATGGTCACAGCTGTGGTAGACGGATCTGACATTCTGGAAGGGAAACATGAGTTTGGGTTTCAATGTGACTTAAGAAGGGAAGCCAGAGTGAACCATCCAACCATGATAGAAGTTTAGACTGACCTCAGAGAGACCCAGAGAAGAGCTGGCCTTCTTGGCTTGCAGAATGGTGTCTTGGTTCAGGTGTAGGCTAGCTCTTATATGCCAGGTTCTTCCTTCCTGTTGGTTGCTTACTCGGATTTCTGAGTCTGCATCGAGATTGTTTGGATTGGTCCACCCCACTTGAGTGGTGTTTGATGAGGTATGATGTGTGGCCTTGACTGGGTCCTTGGCTGTGTTCCATTGTGGTAGGAGGGGTGGAGTATTTCAGTTCTCACAGGTCTGTTACTGAGCATGTTGACAGAGGCAAGGTTTATCTCCATGGGCGTTTAGCTCAGAAACTGGGGTATTGTTTTAAGAAGCAGTATAAACTTATGATTTCCAGCCTTTTAGAAAGCCACGTGTTCTATTTAATTTCTGTTGTGATAAAGATCCTGACCAAAAGCCACTTAGAAGAAGATATTGATTCAGCTTATGAGTTCAGGTCATAGTTCATCACTGTGGGGAAATCAAGACAGGAACTCTAAACAGATAGTCACATCACACCCACACGCCAAGACCAGAGAGAAATACATGCATGTTTGTGCTTGGCTCCATTCTTATTGTTTAGGATTCCCAGCCTAGGGAATGGCGTCACTCACAGTGGGCTGGGTCTTCTCACATCCATTAAATGTTTAATAAAGATAGGTTAAACCAGTGTGGACACCCCCTTATGGAGACTTTTCTCAGATGGTTCTAGGTTGTCAAGATGATAAATCTAAACACAAACTCCAAATGTCAATCATGAAACTGAGTGTGCTCTGGCTAATGATATCCTCTGTTCTCTTCTTGCTGATCACGGCTGGCTCCTTAGGTTCCCCTCCCACTCTTCACGTACTCCTACCTTCTCCAAGGCCTTAGCACCCATGTTCTGCCATGTGTCTGTCCCCTTCTGGTCACTGCGCACAGTGGTAGTCTTATTTCAACGCTATCCTGCCTTTCCTTCCTGAGAAGTCCAGGCACTTGTCATCTTGTTAAAAATAAAAATCCTGCAACCCAATCTTTATTTATTAATCCCTCAACAAACACTTTAGAACGAACGGATAAATACTCCTTTAGAAGTAATACAGCTTCTGCTTCTGTGAGGAAACAAACTGTAAGCAACTGTTTCTTAAAAACTAAACCTTTCTTGTGTCTTTGTTTCTCTTTTTTTCTATACAGGATCTGCTGTCTCTGTCTCCCAGGCTGGTTGAGAGTCAGGTAAGCACTCGTTATATTCTAGGTGAAGATGTCCTATTTGTTGGACACGAGGAGGTAAGTCAGTCTCCTGTGCCAATGTGCTTTTCTGCTCGCACTATCATATTGTTGGCATGGGTAGGAGAGAAGGCGAATTGCTATCAGTATTGGTGGCCTTTGGACCTCTGGATGTCCCTTTCCACTTACAATAGGAACACCTGGGCCTAATGGACACACACTTGTCATCAGACACAGAACTCTGGGTCCAGTGTCCAAATAGACATTGCTAATCAAACCATTCCTCCTCTTGAACAGTCACTGTTAATAGATCGTCGAAGGTTCACAGGTGAATGACAAGTTCTTGGTATCTGTAATGGGTGAACTCTAAAGATGGAGTCTATTTTGCCAGGGTTGCAAGTAGGTGGCTAAAAAGTTTGTTGTTTGGGCATCATGGGCTGCTTTTGGAGAAGGAACTACAGTCTTGCTTGCCCCACTCAGCACCACTCCACCTTGTTACTGCTGGAGGTACCACAGCTCTGCCTTGGGGGAACACAATTGCACAAATGGATCTATGCCTCAGGGCGATACATTATTTTTTATTGATTCCAACTCTACCTCATTACTGTTGCTTGGCGAGGAACTAATGTAATTTCTAACAACGCCACGTGGCTTTCAAATGGATGAGGTAAGGGTTTATTTCCCCAGTGATGCCATATCTTCTCCTCAATTAAAACCTATGGAGGAAAATTCATACAAATTTAGGGATTTTTCCCTCTAGGATTAGTGTCCAGACAGTAGGCTTTCACTGTATGTGTGAAACTCCTGTGTGATGGGACTGGGGTACTTCCTGCCTTGCTTGTTCATCTAGCCAGCAGAGTCACCATTCGTCACCTTCCCCTCTGTAGCTCTTCTGATTGGCTGCTAGTCATGAGTCACTGGTAGAGACATTCATGTTCCTTCCTTATTTCTCTCGTTCTCTCTGTGCACGGGTGTGCACAGATATATATGTATATGTGTATACACATGTATGTGTGTGTGCATATTTATATGTGCATATGGAGGCCAGAGGACAATTTCAGCAGTCAGTCCTCAGAGCATTGTATACCGTGTTTTGTTTTCCTTGACAGAGTCTCTCACTGACCTGACCCTTACTAAGCTGGATAGTGAGCCCCAGAGCTTCACCTGTACCTCTCTCCCTAGCTATGGGATCAAAGAGTTATGCCACTATGCACAGATTAGTTCTTTATGTGGGCTCTGGGGGTCAAAAATTCAGGTCCTTATGCTTGAAAGACAAGCATTTTCTTGGCTGAGCCACCTCCCAACTTTGATATGTATTTATTGATGAGAGACTCACATCTGTAACATTAGCAGGTTTAAAAATGAATGCTTGCAGTGGTATCTAACACATTTGTAGTCAGATGCAACCACTGCCTCCATTACTTCCAAAGCTCCTCCATCTCTCCAATACAAAGCCCTGCACCTCTTCCTCTTCCTGCCTCTCTATGGTCTCTGGTAACCACCTGTGTCCTGCTTCCGTGGGTTTACCCTTCTGGCTATTTCATATAAGCAAAATCATAGAGTAGATGACCTTTTGTGTTTGGCTTCTCTCACACAAGGAACAGCCTAGCAGTGATATGGGTGACCGTATAGCCCAGTGTCTCTACCTAAAGCAAAGACTCAAGTAGGTCTAGGAAATACCCATTCATCATGGTCCTGTGCACAGCAGTTCAGAGGTGAGAGCAGCCCAATATCCATCAAAGAACCAGAAAACAAACCGTGGCCTATAAATGCAGTGGAGTGTTTCCTAGCCTTGGGAGGGAGGGAGGCTCTGATTCAGACTACAACTTGGGTGAGTCTTGGAATCACGTCAATCTGTGGCCTTTGCCAGGCCCATGCCCTGTCTGTGATGTGGCTGCCTATCAGAGGCATGTTGGAGACTGTGGGACTGGAATTTGGCTGGGATGGAGGGCACTGCTTTCTTACTGGTCTTCCTGTGCAGGTCAGCACCCCGCCTGGAGACTGTGAGCCGGGAGTGTTTGGACCATTGCTTGTCCTCTGTAGTGGCTACCTTCTCTGTGGCCAGCCAGGGTCACTCTACTCTCTGCAGAGCCTGGGGCTGGACTAGGAATTGGATTGAACCCAGCAAGTCTCCTGTTTTGTTGATTAAGCAGGTTTGTTTGACCAAGCTACCCTGTTTGGTCTGTGTCAGGACTGACAGAGTCTACTCACTGGGACAGTTGTTGGACTCTGTGACCATTCTTAGAAGTCTTGTGACCCTGGCAAACCTCGGCCTACCACCTCCCTCTGTCCACACATGGTAGAAGCCCAGAGAGGTAAAGTAACTTACTCCTGGCTATACCCTCTGCAGCCTGGTTCCTTGCATGTGTTGAGGCTTCTCTCAGTTTCCCAGGCATGCGTACTTATGCACTAGCATATGTTTGGTTAAAAGCATCACCCCAGCTCCCTAACACCCTTTATACAAAGAGTCTGGAATAGTATAGTCGGGGGCCTCATCCCAGGCTCTGGCATCCATCTTGGGAATATTGGGTGGAAAGTTCCATTTCAAGCTCCCTCCCCTGGGAGTTGCCTTAGTCCAAACTCCACCTCTGAGAAAGCCTGCCAAATGGTGACCCTCCCTAGGGAGGGTCAAGACCACTCCCACAGGCTACTTAAACTGCCCCCCAGAGAATGAACACATGGTCTCCGGGTTTTGCATGGTCTCTCCTTCTCTCTCTCTCCTCTCTCTCTCTCTCTCTCTCTCTCTCTCTCTCTCTCTCTCTCTCTCTCTCTCTCTCTCTCTCTCTCTCTCTTCCCCTCACCATCTTTTCTTGGTGCCACCCAGGAGCACTACATTAAACATAGGCATCTTTTTTTTTTCTTGTATTTTTTTTAATTGATTTTATTAAGCTCTACATTTTTCTCTGCTCCCCTCCTTGCCTCTCCCCTCCCCTTCAACTCTCTCCCATGGTCCCCATGCTCCCAATTTACACAAGAGATCTTGTCTTTTTCTACTTCCTAAAACATGGGCATCTTTTATTTGGTCTGTTGTGGTCTGATTGGAATCATTTGTGTTGGTATAGAGACTCGCCTAAGAAATATTCCCGACAGTAGTAGAGTGTTCTGGAAGACCCCACCACAGCCTGGCCTTCCTCAGTGTTTGCAGCTCCCAGAGCTCTGTGAGATAGCTCCTTGGTTGAGGACGAGGAAATGCGGGTGGTTATCAGGCTTGGAAGCAGCGTTCCATGCTTCTGCCTTCCAAGGCTTATGAGCTGGAGTATAATTGGCTGACTGATCTGCAGCTGAGGTCAAAGTGACTAACATCTTTCTTCTCCTTTCATCTGACCCCGAGTCCCAGCTTCCGGGAGCTTCACTAACCTAACAGAGGGCAGACTGTCTGTGGCACTACTCATTCTGCCAAGGACAGGTTCTCAGAGCTGAGCAGGAAGGTCCCCCAGAGGCATGGGGACTGGTGGGTGAGATGGAGAAATGGCTGGCGAAGGTGGCACAGGCAACCCTACCTCCAACAGCAGACCGCCTGGCTTCCCAGAGATCAAAGCTACCTCCTCTGTCTGGAAGGTTATTCCCATCGCATCTGCTCAAGCTCTCAGGGACTGGGGCTGCCCACACATGCTCCCAGACAGGTTCCCCCTTTAAAATGGACCAGTCTCCTCAGCAGGGGTGTATTTCTAAGGCAGAGCGCTGAGAAGATTCCCCTCTCTCTGGAGGTCTGCAGAGAAACCGGCAGTGATCATGGTTCCCCCAGGGCACTTTGGGTAGGAGAAAGCCTGTCTGGGACTAGAGTCACTATAGGACGGATGAAAACCCTGGTAGTCCTCTGCTTGCAGTGGGCTACTCGCCTGATCATTGCCTCTGTTTGCCTCCACTGAACTCTGAGAAACTCGTTTTCCTGTTTCTTATATTCGCCATCACACGGAAAACAGAGCTACAATGTGATTACCATGGCACCTTCTAAACTCCCTGACAACCCCCTTGGGTGCATAATACTCTCTCGGGTCTTCCTCTCCCCTCCTCGCGGCAGAGCTTCGGCCAGTCAGGAGGTGCAGGGTAATCTCCAGAACTGGGACCGAGGCCTGGCGTTTGTTGAGCACCCACTGTGTCCCCGGTCCTTTCAAAAACAATCTTGTGCAAACCTCCTGATGTCTCAGAGAGAGTTACCACCAAACCTGTCTCCGGTGGGCAGCTTCATGGTGGGAAAGGCAAGCAAGGGCCCACACGTGACTTCCAGTCACTGGAGAAGAAGATGAGGGTGAGAATCCGAATGTGATGCCTTAGGAGGGAGTTGAGCATGCGTAGTGGACAGGCACCATTTTCTAGTCCAGGCCCCTTTGTGGCTTCGCGGAGTGATGGCTGCTCTCCTGTCTCTGTTGAGTCTGCCTCCTTCCATTGGCTGTTGGTTGGTAAATCTTTACGTTTTGCCTCTCCTGTGTGACTGCCTGGGACCACCTTCTTAATTTGTTCCCTGCTGAAGGGATGCTCTTTCCCCCTCACGGCAGGTATCGGCCACCACTTAGCCCCGAAGCCACCGCAGAGTCACCGTCTGATCCCACAGTGGCTGCTGCCTGCTGTTGCCAGGGCTTGAGCCCCCGCCAGGAATTGATAGCGGCATCCGGCCCATCAGAGCTACCTGGAGCCACCTGTCCAAGATCCCCAGCTCTCTTTGGGGGTTGCTGCTTGCTCTAAGTATAGCATCTAAATGTCCCAGCAGGAGCTGGCCCCAGTCAGTTTTCTGATCTTTCTTCTGCGGTTTTCCTGGTCCTCATGCCCTCAGACCCAGCCTGACTTCCACGGAGGACTCTCCTGCCTCAAACTCACTTCTCTAGTGCTTAAGATCCCACTCCATGAAGCAATCATTCTTTCTTATTGTCATTTTTAGTTATCTGCTTCCTTT
Source organism: Chionomys nivalis (assembly GCF_950005125.1). Classification (NCBI taxonomy): domain Eukaryota; kingdom Metazoa; phylum Chordata; class Mammalia; order Rodentia; family Cricetidae; genus Chionomys; species Chionomys nivalis. The sequence continues at coordinate 9,481,802 of NC_080092.1, read as the reverse complement.
TTGGCAAAACAGAAGCTTCAGAGAGGGATGTCTCTGATGGCACAGCTCTAAGAGCCCTAGTGTCTGTCAAATGGAACACGGAGACACCCTGGCACACCAGTGTGCCTGCTCCACCCTGTCAGGTTCTGGGGCTCCTTGCCTCACCCACATTTTAAATTATTTTACTCATGTTCCTGTACAAAGGAGAGAGTCTTTATTATATTTTAAAGTAATCTTTTTTATTTTGCATACCAATCCCAGCTCCTCCCAACTTCTCCCCACCCTAGCCCCATCCATTCCTTAGAGAGGGTGAGGCCTCCCATGGGGAGTCAACAAAGTCTGTCACATCACTTGAGGCAGGACCAATGCCCTCCTTCCTGTATCTAGGCTGAGCAAGGTATCTCTCCTTAGAGAATGGGATTCAAAAAGCCATTTCATGGACTAGGTATAAATACTGGTTCCACTGCCAGGGGTCCCACAAACTGCCCAAGCCATTCAGCTGTCACCCACATTCAGAGGGCCTAGTTCAGTCCTATGCAGGACTCCCTCCCCCACCCCCCGCCATGTGTCAGTCTGGAGTCAGTGAGCTCCCACTAGCTTGAGTCAGCTCTTTCTGTGGGTTTCCCTGTCATGGTCTTGACCCCCTCACTTATATCTTTTCTCCTCCCTCTCTATGGCTGGACTCCAGGAGCTCAGCCCAGTACTTAGCTGTGGATCTCTGCATCAGCTTCCATCAGTTAGTGGATGAAGGTTCTGTGATGACAATTAAGGTAATCATCAATCTAATTACCGGGGAAGGACAGTTAAGGCATCCTCTCCACTATTGCTTAGATTCTTAGTTGAGGTCATCCTTGTGTTCCTGGGAACTTTCCTATAGCCAGGTTTCTTGCTAACCCATATTGGCTCCCTCTATCAAGATATCTCTCTCCTTGCTTTCCCTCTCTGACCTTGCCCCAACTTGACCTTCCCGATCCCTCATGTTCTCCCCTCCCCAATCTCCCGTTCTACTCTCCTTCCACCCTCTCCTCCCCCATGCTCCCAATTTACTCAGGAGATCTTGTCTATTTCCCCTTCCCAAGAAGAGATTCTTAAATTTGATGTTTTTTGTGTCTCATCTTTTTTTTGAGCGTCTTGGTATAGGAGAAGATGCTTGGTGAGTATTGGATAAGTGAATGACTGGGTAAGGCTGGATTGGCATATACATGTATGTGTGAGTGGGTGGATGGATGGATGGATAGATGGATGGAAGGATAAATAGACATATTGATGGATAAACAGGTGGAGTTGCGCATGGATGAACAGGAATGAATGAACATATGGATAATGGATGAGTGGATGGGTAGATAGATGGGTAGATGGAATGATGGAGAGATAAATGAGCATATTGATTAACAGATAGATTGGTAGGTGAACAAATGAATAGATGTTGTTACTGGTTAACATTTGTGCTTTATACACACATACACACATTCAAACACACACACTCACAGGCTTCAACCTTGAGTGCTGTTCTTCTTTAGGTACTGGCCACCTTGCCTTCTTAAAGATCATACTAATGTATGTATGTGTTTGTGGGCATGTGTGTACCCTAGGTCTGGAGGTCAAAGGACAATTTACAGGAGTCCATTCTCTTCTTCTACCATCTAAGTCCTGGCTATTGAACTCAGGTCGTCGGGCTTGGCAGCAAGCCCCTTTGCACACCGAGCCATCTCACCAGTTCTACCTTGCTCTCTGAGACAGAGTCCTTCATTAGTCTGAAACTTGCCAAGTAGGCTAGGATGGCCTGCAAGTCACAAGGATGCCCCTGTCTCTGCTTCCCTAGTGCTGGGTCTGTGAATGTGTACATGCTGGGAATCAAGCTCAGGTTCTCACGCTTTCACAGGTGCTTTTCACAGACACAACCTTCTCCTCAGCCTGGATTTTATGTATTTTTGGCCTGTGTCATGTGACTCATGGATCTAAGGTTGAAACTCCAAGGGCATCAGACGATTGTCCTCAGCATGTAGTTTTTAACACGCTCTTGCTGTAGTTTTTAGCATGGCTCTCGCTGTCTCTCTGGGGCCAGAGCACACCTGCTGGCTCACTTTTCCTCACTTGTGGGTGAGGCAGGAGTCTCAGAAGGAGCATATAGCCAGGCTTTGGTCTGAGGAGATCAGTGTTTTAATAGAGGAATTTTACAGAAACATGTTTGCTCTAATGGGTGCGTTTGATCTGCCATTAAAAAAAAAAAATCACATGGTACAAAGAATGACTCCTTCAGCAGAGGTGATTGATTTGGTGTCTCCCTGCCAGTTTGGAAGGTAGGCATCTTGTTACAAACTCCCCACGGGGCTGTCTTTAATCCCTACTGAAAAGGCTGCTGTCACCCTCGGTTCTCTCTTGTCAAAGTCAAGAGCTAAAAAACCCTTTTGAACTTGATCTGGGAAGAGGGTCACACACAGCTCAGTGTACTTCACAGCTTCTTCTGAATCTTTTATTGTCTTCTCAGGCATCACTAGCATCTCGGCATTGAGCCACTCAGATGCCAGAGCTAGTGTCTGTTAGTGTGTGTGTGAGCTGGAGGGCTTCTCTCTCTCTCTCTCTCTCTCTCTCTCTCTCTCTCTCTCTCTCTCTCTCTCTCTGTGTGTGTGTGTGTGTGTGTGTGTGTGTGCTGATAGAGCATCTCACATAGCTCAGACTAGCCTTGAACTTCTGATCATCCTGTTCCTACTGCCTGAGGGCTGGGATGACGGTCGCGTGCTACCACACCCAGGGATGAAACCCAGGGCTCCGTGCACACTAGGTAAGCACTCTGTGAACTGAGCTACATTCCAGCCCTTCCAGGAGCTATGGTTTTGACATAGTCACAGTGACAGGCCATATCAGGAGAAGGAGTTAATATTTATTAGGAATTGTGCCAAGTCCCCAAATACTTTCTCTTCTGTATTTTCAATAACCCAGTGAGTAATGGTCTGTGGTTCCCACCAGTGAGATGGTGATGTGAGACTGGGAGGTTTTATAATTTGCCAAGGCTTAAGCATAGAGACAGTGTTCTGGGCTTAGCTACAGCTCGGAACCACAGTAACTTTGCTCCTCTGTTGATAATGAGGCTGCAAGTGCCTGCAGTTCCAACAGGTAAGTTTCCACCCAAAGACTCACAGAGACACCTACCTGTTGTGTGGATACCCAGTGCTCTCCTCAGGTGGGGCATCCTTATCACTGACCCTAGCCCTTCAGACCCATGCCACTCACATCTTAGAGTGTGCAATGTATGAGAACTCCTGGGGACTCATGTCAAACTGTGCAATTAGCTAATGACTATGCTAAATACATCGATTTAGACAACTGGGTATTCACACACATATCAACTACACTGTGTACATCACACACACACGCACACACACGCACACACACACACACACTTCTTGCCAATTAAAGAAAATATTAGATGGAAAAAGTGTGGAATCTGATTCTGTGAGTCCTAGTAGAGTCTGTATCTCATCTCACCTTCGCTGGGGATAAAGCATGTGACATCATGCCTGACTTGGTTTTACAAGGATTCTGGGGATTAAACTAAGGCCCTGGGGCTGGTATGGCAAGCTCCTTACTGACAGAGTCGTCTTCCCAGACCTGCATCAAGTCTATTATCAGGATACCCTGGGCATTGCCCCTTCAATGAAGCCTTCCTATCTTAACGCTTCTCTGACTAGCTCCCCCATTTTCCTTGCAAGTACTCTGACAGCTCCTCCCAGCTATGACGGCACCTGCTGTGTTGTTCATAATCCATATAACCATATGTGGATTGTGTTGGAAAGCACACTTGGATGAGTGATTCCATGCTGAGTGTCAGACGTGGGCTGTGTTGAAGTAGGGTTACCACACTGTTGGCCTTTTAGAGACTGTTATCCCTAGGCAGGTGGTATAAGCTTAGCGTCCAGAGATAGCCAGTGGGATCCTAGGAACTTCAAGGCTCTTGGAGCAATGGAGGGAGCAGAGGAAGCAAACCAGTGTATGTCATCTGGAGAACAATCTGGGGAAGGTCAGTCTCTTGAAAAGTCTCAAAGAGAAGCTCCACCCTGTTGGAACAGTTTCCTCTTTCATCAGCTATGCTTGTTCCTTCTGTGCCTGTCTTACCTTGTGGTGGTGGCTGTTTTGGGGAACACAGATGAGGTGCTAGGGATGTCCTCAACTGGGTATTGTAGAAGTCCAGGGACCCCTTGGCAGTCATTTGTATGTGGTGACGCATTGCAGGAGGCCTGGGGTATTAGTGCATGGCTAGACTTTGGTGATTCAATTATGAAAAAAAGGTTGGGGTGCCTATGAGCGAGGAGGGTGTGGTTGTTTGAATAAGAATGCCCCCCTAAGCTTATATATTTGAGTGAATGCTTAGTCACCAGGGAGTGGCACTGTCTGATGGGATTAGAAGGATTAGGAGGTGTGGCCTTGTTGGAAGAAGCAAGTCACTGGAGGTGGGCTTCAAAATCTCAAAGCCCAGGTCAGGCCCAGACTCTCTCTGCCTGCAGATCAGGATGCAGCTCCCAACTCCTGCTCCAGTCTCTGTGGGGTGCCACCATGCTCCTATCATGACGATAATGGACTAAACTCTGAAATCATAAGCCACCCCCAGTGAGATGCTTTCTTTTGTAAGAGCTGCCTTGGTCATGGTGTCTCTTCATAGCAATAGAGTAGTGACTAAGACAGAGGTGCACATAGGGTGGGAGACAGAAGTTCTGGGCAGTGACATAACCCTCAGGTTGCCAGAAAAACTTTTGTTTTTAATATGATAGTAATGATTCTGTGGTCATATAAATTTGGTCTACAAAGCTAATTACATTTATTAATGCAGGACTTATTAGTACCTTTAATACGAAATACAAATTCTCAGCATCCTGTGAATATTTGATGTATATTTGGTACACATGTGTGTGTTCATGGGTGTGCACATTCATGTGCTTGTGTAGCTGTGTGTGGAGGCCAGAGGAAATCCCGGCAATCATTTCTTAAATGGTGCCCACTGTTTCTCTGGGTCTGTGTATGAATGTAGGCTCATGCACAGTACATTGTATGTGTGGAGATCAGAGGACAGCCTTGACTGTTACTCTTTGCCTTTCCATCTTGTCTGAGATGTGGTCTCTTAACCACTTAAGCCCCACTAGCTGTGGTGAGCTCACTGCGAATCTGGAGTCTCAGCCACCCATCTTCTCCAGCTTTTCTGGGGTCTGAGGATCTAAATTCTAGATACAGGCTTATATGGTATGTACTTTACATACTGAGCCGTCTCCCAGCCCTGCCTTGGTTAGGAGAGGATCTCTTATTGGTGTGGAACCCACCGAGTGTACTAGGCTGGCTCTCCAGCGATCCCCAAGGATCTGACCGTCTCTGTGACCCCAGCTCTGGGGATTACAGGTACACCCCTGCACCTGGCTTCGATGTGGGGTCTAGAGATTGGACTCAGGTCCCTCGTGCAGCAAACATTTTGCTGAGCTATCTCCTCAGCTTCTATATTGTTTCAAAATCATTTCAGAGGATTTGAAACCTCCCACCCTTTTGCATGGGTGAGGACACTGAATGTCACAGTTAAGGTAGCTCATGAGTACCACACCACGAGTGTCCCACTGTACTGAGGACAGAGTGTCTTCCTCACCAGGGCTCCTAGTGTTCCTTGCAATCTGGGACCCCCTGACTTTGCCCACATGGCTAAAGTGAGTGTGTAGGCTCTGTGTCTTCATTGCTAATGTGTGGAGCAGGAGGGCCTGTGTGAAAGCTGATCTTTAGAGATTGGTGGATTTATACTCCACCTGCCCCGGGTGCCACCTTACGGGGGTGATGCCATTCTGGGCTGTCTTCTCTGAAGAGCCATAGGACAGATGCTTTTCTGATCCCTGAAAGGGCTCCCTAAAGATGCAAGGTTGTGACAGAGTGGTGGGGTCAATGCAGAGAACACCTGGCTCCAGTGTTCTTGTCACACCCCTGGCCTTCTGCAGGGACAGCAACACAGAGTTCCTCTTGCTCACCGCCTAAGAGCATCTGACTGCCCGCTTGAAGGCAAATGAGTGACATTTGTGCCTTCCGATCCAAGCCACTGGATGCTTTGAGGGTGCCAAAGAGAAGAAATGCCTGCTCCTCAGGTAGGACTCCCAGCTGGCCTTCTAGTAATGGGTAATAAACGTGCATTTATTTAATTTAGAGTCTGAGTTGCAGTGTTATTGATTACCTGAACCATCTAAAGCTCCAGACAGTGAAAGCCTGGAACATGGAAAAACATGCTTGTAGCAAATCATCACATTTAGGTTGAAACATGGGGACATGAATGGGCAAGGTCATTCTCATTGGGTGCTGTGAATGCAGAATGGCCAGGTAGCTCTAAGATACCTGCTCAGGATTCAGAGGTGCAGAGGATGGACGGATGGATGGACAGAGAGATGAATGGATGGATACATGGAAAGATGGATGAACAGCTGGGTGGATGGATGACTGATGCCTAGATGGACTGACTGGGTGCCTGAATGGAGTGATGGAGTGAATGGACCAAATGATGAATGCATGATTGGATGGAGTGATGGACAGAATAGGTGGAGGATGGATGGGTGGATGTGTGGATGGGTGGGTGGATGGATGATAGATAGATAGATGGGTGAATAGGTGGATAATTGGATGGATGGATGGGTGGGTGGTTGGGTGGATGGGTGGGTGGATGTTTGGATGGATGGATGGATGGGTGGGTGGGTGGGTGGTTGTGTGGATGGATGAATGGGTGGATGGGTTGGTGGGTGGATATGTGTGTGGGGGGGTGGGTGGATGGGGGATAGATGGGTGGATAATTAGATTGGTGGATGGATGGATGGGTGAGTCACTGGATGGGTGGATGTGTGGATGTGTGGGTGGGTGGAATGGCTTGGTTAGTGGGTTCCTAGGTATATGGACAGTTGGATGGATTAGTAGGTGAATGGATAGATGAGTCAGTTACTAGATGGGTGGATGGAGGATGGATGGGTGGAGGATGGATGGGTGGAGGATGGATGGGTGGAGGATGGATGGGTGGAGGATGGATGGATGGAGGATGGATGGAGGATGGGTGGATGGATGGAGGATGGATGGAGGATGGATGGATGGATGGATGGATGGATGGAGGATGGATGGAGGATGGATGGGTGGGTGGATGGATGGATGGAGGATGGATGGAGGATGGATGGAGGATGGATGGATGGAGGATGGATGGAGGATGGGTGGATGGATGGAGGATGGATGGAGGATGGATGGAGGATGGATGGAGGATGGATGGAGGATGAGTGGATGGATGGAGGATGGGTGGATGGATGGAGGATGGGTGGATGGATGGAGGATGGGTGGAGGATGGATGGAGGATGGATGGAGGATGGATGGAGGATGAGTGGATGGATGGAGGATGGGTGGATAGATGGAGGATGGGTGGATGGATGGAGGATGGGTGGAGGATGGATGGAGGATGGATTGGTGGGTAGATGGATGGAGGATGGATGGATGGATGGAGGATGGATGGAGGATGGATGGGTGGGTGGATGGATGGAGGATAGATGGAGGATGGGTGGAGGATGGATGGATGGATGGAGGATGGATGGATGGAGGATGGATGGTGGGTGGATGGATGGGTGGATGGAGGATGGATGGAGGATGGATGGAGGATGGATGGGTGGGTGGAGGATGGATGGAGGATGGATGGGTGGGTGGATGATGACTGCATTAATGGCTGGGTGGATAGAGGGGGATTAGTATTTGCTGGATTCTCCAACCACACTCTCCACTCTTTTCCTTTCACTATGCCCTGGAGGCTTCTTGTATAAACCACAGCACCAACTGGTTTCTAAGTAGATTTGGGCAGTAGAAAGCTGTCAAGGGATGGGATGAGGGAGGAAAGAGCAGGATAGTTATAAACTCGGGTGCATTCTCAGGCTTGAGGCATGACTTGTTTCTCTCTTGGATCAGGAGGCAGAGACACTGGGACAGAAATATTGTCAGGCTATAACCCTCAAGTCCTGACCCCTAGTGGTTTCATCTGCCAGCGAGGGCCTAGGCCCAATAGTTACACAGCCTTCCAAAATAGCATCTACAGCTTGGGACCAAGGGCTGGAGCATGGACTGTTGAGCACATTTTACGTTTGAACAATAAAAGAGTCAAACCTCTGTGTGTGTGTGTGTGTGTGTGTGTGTGTGTGTGTGTAGAGAGAGAGAGAGAGAGAGAGAAAGATGTATGTTATATACTCATGAAATAGCTAGAAGAGGGGGGTCCATCATCCTTCTCAGCTTACTTTATTCCCTTGAGACAGTGTCTCTTACTGAATCTGGAGCTAGACTGGCAGCCAACAAACTCCAGAAATCCTCCTGCCTCTGTTTACTACAGTTCTGTAGTTACAGGCATGAGTATAGTTATGCCTGGCTTTTTATCATAGTGTTGGGATATGAACTCATGTCCTTACACCTACATTGCAAGTTGTTTTAGCCACCAAGTCATTTATCTAGTCTTGAAATCTCGTCTCAAAACTAAAGAATTTGTTTATTTACACCCCCACCCGTGTGTGCCTGCTTGCTTGTACAAACCCAAAAGCACACAGCATGTGTGTATTGCAAGAGCCATGGCATTGTATAAAGATGAGAACTTTTGGGGACTGAACTCAGCAGGCCGGGCCTGCATAACCAACCTCTGGCAAGGACTATGTGGGCTCAGAGTTGCAGACATCACAGGATTCAGAGAAATAAAATACAGAAAGGGGCCAGGGACAGATATTACCCCCAAGGGCAGGCTTCCTCACCCGGAAGGGATCTACTTTTTCCAATTGGACCCCACCTACTTCTTACCGCCTCCCAATCATGCCATCATGTCATGAATATGTTAAGAGACTAACCCATAGCCAGGGCTCCGACCATCTCTGGAAACACCATCACAGACAGCAGTATGCTCTCTCGTTTCTCAGGTGCCCCTGACAGGTCGACAGCAGCATCAGCTTTCACATATCTATGCATAGCTGCTTGCTCTCTCCGCTACGTATTCCACATGACAAGTTTAGTGAAAACATGCTTCAGCTACTGAAGTGAGCATCATGTGTCCGTCTTCTCTCTTATGGTCCTGGAAGAGGAAAGAGCGTGTGACATACTTAGCTTGAACGTTTTTCTTTCCTGCAGCAGATGGATCCAGGCCCTTGCCTAGGCCAGGCAAGTGCTCTTCTACTTGGGTGCCCCCCACCTTGGTTTTTGTTTGACTTGTTCATTTTTTTGAGACAGATTCTCTCTGTGTAGGCCAGTTTGGAAGTTATGATCCTCCTGCCTCAGTTCCTCAATGCTGGGTTTACAGGCCCGTGCCCGCTGTCCAAGCTGGGCTGAAACAACCTGGCCAGCTGTTGTGTTTAGGGGCAGTGACGACCCTAAAGAGGTACCACATCCATGTGGTTTACACAACAGCTACTTATCTTTGTTTCTGGGGATGGAGTCCAAAGCCACTGTGTCTCCAGTTGCTTTCCTTGAGGCCTCTGCCCTTGCCTTGTAGATGACACCTTCTCCCGTGCCCTCCCATGTTGTCTTTCTGTATGTGTCCATGTCCCAGTCGCCTCTTCTTGTAAGAACACAAGTCAACTCGGATGGGGATTGACCCTACTGACTATCTCAAATGCCTTTTTAAGGGCCTTATCATCAAATATAAGTCACGTTGTGAGGTGCTAGAGTTTCAGATTTCAGATTGGGAGAAACAGTTTAAGTGTGATAAACACTTTAGGTGGTGATAATAAAGATCCCGTTGGGTAGGGATCCTGTTCATCTGTTGACAAGCCACACAAGACACAGTAGCCATCTGTGTCCCTCATCACCATAGCTGTTTAGCCTTTCCAATTATAATTTCTGAGACTCTGGGTGTGGTGAACCCTAGGAAATTTGGGGTAGAGTGGACCTTATGGGTATTGCTACTGTGTTCTCCCACCCTGGGCATCAGTCAGTGCACTGAAACCATGCTGGTGGTTGAAGTCTGGTACCCACATTCCCTGGTTGGTGGCCAGGACTTCAAAGGCTCACCTGGGAGAGGTGAGCAGATGCTTATGACTGTTTGTGGGACATTAGCTGGCCAGCCAGGCAGACCAGTGGAAGAGGCTTGATGTTTGTGGTGAACTCAGAGTTGAGCCTGAGGTGAAGACAGAGTCTATAGTTGGTTCTAATCTGACTTTCCATGCTAATGCTGAGCAGATGTAGGCATTGCTGGATGCAGAGAACATGTCCAGGTGCATGAAGGCATTGCTTTGCTTGGGCAAAGTGATCATGCACTGTTAAGGGGAACCAGATGGAGGATATAGCTCAGTTGGTAGAGAGTTAGCCTAGTATACACAAAGCCCTGGGTTCCTTTCCCAACATCACATAAAATGGCCACAGTCATCCTATGCTCAAGAGGCAGAGGCAGAAGGAATAGTAGTTTAAGGCCTTCCTCAGCTATGTAGCAAATTTGAGGCTAGCCTAAGCTGCATGAGAAACCTCCTCTTTTTGCATATATACATACACACACATATACATACATACATACATGTATGTATGTATGTATATGTGTGTGTGTGTGTGTGTGTGCTTTAGTATATATGGACAGGAGATGGGGGTATGGAGGTTCCCTGGTTGTTATCCTGTTTCTAAGCCCATGACCCCTGTGTACAAAGAAGAATTCCTATAGGTGGTCCTCAAGTCCTGTGACTCAGGAGGCCTTCTCCTTGAGAGAGACTAGCCAGTCAGTGAGTGGTGGAAAGGGAAGCTTGTTAGCCTCTCTGGGCTGCCTGTGTTTTCCTGGGGCTTTAAACACAAATAGGAAGTGCAGACTCACAGTTCCCTGGAGACCATAGGCAGCCAGAGGGTAGGAAGAGCCTCTTCTGATGTGTCCAGCCTGTTTCTATTCGGTGATGGTATGTGGGGGAGGGGCACAGCCTGTCAGTTCTCAGTCAGCGAAACCAGTCAGTGCTGTGGAGTTCTCTGTCCCCAGAAATCACCTTCGAGCCTGTGACTTTGCATGCAGAGCCCTGAACACGTTTTACAAGGCATGCTGTTGTAGGAAGTACTGCAGATATTCCCACTCTAGTGTCTGACAAAGCATGCTGTTGCAGGGAGTACTGCAGATACTCCCATTGTAGATCAGAGACTCAGGGCTCCACAGCGAGCCCTGCTCTTCTGGAGTCATATACAAAGCCTCAGTATCAGCATGTGTGACATTAATCTCACCACATGCTCTTCCATGTCCCTAGCAGACATCATGAAGATCACAACACATTTGGTTTCTACAGATAGGCAAAGACTACTCTTCCTCACATCTGGCTCTAGACCAGACATTATTAGTCAATCAAGGTACATTTGATCTCTGTGGGTTTGTAATGGCTGCTCTTTCCCATATCTGGTTTCAGACATCCCTATAGGAAGTCTTACTTATGGAATCCCATAGTTCCTCCTCCCTATCTCTGCTTGTGCCATGGAATTATAGTTGCTTGAGCTTACCCAGACTTCCTCTGAATCTAATCAGGTCTGGTCTCCTCCCTTCTAATTGGATAGTGAAGACTGATAGCTTGTCTGTGAGGGTCCATGCTCCGAAGCGTGAAGAGCAGTGAACTTGTCGCTTCAGCGCCTGCCAGCTTGTTGTTCGTACTCCTCACAGACTGAAGTTTGCCTCACAATCCTCTCCTAAGGCAAACACCTGTGAGAAGACTGACATGGAGCAAATCCCCCGAGCTCCATGGATCAGGGCAACACTCAGAACTCACAGGCATTGTGAGGTGGGTTTGTGGGGCATCCTACCTTAGAATTTTTCATGGGCCATCATTGGGATGCCATCAGGGCTTTGGTAACTCCGGGCTTGATGGAAGGTCTGTGGTGTAGCTGAGTGGAGACAGACTTGTCTTTAGGGCAGCATCTGTCTCAGCAAGTCGCTTCCCTCAGCACAGTGAGTGAACATGTTAGGGTCAGAGCATGGATCCTGGGTACTCTGAGGGGCAAGATCCAGCCCCTCTTTAATTGATAGGCCAGTTAAAGAGGAAACAGAGAAAGGAGACTTCTTCAGTGTGGTCACATTGAAAGAGGCACAAAAGAAGTCCAGTGATCTCCAGCCTATCTTTGCTGCTGACACGAAATTCAGGTTTAAATTAAAGTCCACATAGGTGTGCAGGTCCAGTCAAAGTGTGGTTCTGCATGCTACTGTTGACCCATTATCAGACCCATCTTCATTGCTGAGACTCTGCCTCTCCAGGGAGGTGGTCTGACAAGTTGTCCAAACTGTGCAATCTCTTTCTCAGAGACAAGTTCTTCCTCGGTCTAGAACCATGGCCCCAGTCTTTTCCTTCCAGAAGGAGAAAAGTTCCAGTTTCCTGGGGACCACTGCATATTTCAATAATCTGATAGCCAAAGGAAGAGGCACAAATGGCTCTTTGCAGAATATCTTTGCTCCTAATGGAAGGGTTACAAGTGGATAGCCAAGCGGGAGGAAACAGGATTTTGTGGATGAAAAAGAAACGAGTGAAGAAACACAAAAGATGACATGAGGATCTCTTTCCTTGGTGAGTGTTGGAGATGGAGCCTGGTTTTAAAGCCATGATAATGTGTTGTCAGAGGAGCAAGCATGGCGATGGATCTGTCTTCTCATATCGCTTTCTAGAAGGACCAAATGATGGTAGTTGTGGCAATGGTGAGGGTAGTGATTATGGTGCTGATACTGATGGTAACCGTGAGGATGGTTATGATGATTATAGTGGTAATGGTGATATGGTGATAGCGATGGTGGTAATGATGATGGTGGAGATCTTCATGAGGAGGTGTGATGATGGTAGTGGTCCTGATGATGGTAGTGATAGAGACAGTGGTAATGCTGATAGTGATGGGATAGTGGTGATGGTGGTAACAGTAGTGATGATGGTGAAGAATGACCATGGTGTTGGCAGTCAAGGGAATGGTGATGATTGCGGTGGTAATGGTGGTGGTGAGGATGAAGGTGATGGTGGTGGAGATGATGGTGACAATAGATGAATCATTTGCACTTGTATCAGGAACTTTGAGCCACATGTCATGAAGTCTTGGCAGGGATGTTTCCTGGCAAGTTCTCTTCTAGAAGTAGCTGTGCTTTCCCAGGTAAGGGTGTCAAGGCACACAGGGATGCCCTAATTCATCCACAGTCACACAGTTGGTGGACAGCAGCCAAGCCTTATACCCAGCTCCATCTGACACTACAGCCCCATGGGTAGGATGTGGAGGTGGCTGTGTACATCTGCATTATGGGGTTCCACGGGGCAGATGGCATCATTCATCTTGGTCCCCTGAACCTTTTCTGTGACCTCGCCTGATTGTTCCCAAGCTTTGGCATGCAGCTGAGGGCTTGTGTATGTGGCAGGACCTGAGGACCGATCAGTTGTTCCAGAGAATGGAGAACTGGACACCATCATCCTAAGTTCCACAGTTTGCTTCCAAGGGCTGGGCCCTGGGATAATTTAAATTCTGACATAGTTGGACTAGAAGAAGAGTTCTGGGGGTTCATGCCTATAATCTCAGCTCTTGGGAGGTTGAGGCAGGAAGATGATGGGTTTGTGTGCAGCCTGGGGTACATAACAAGACCCCGTCTAAAAAACCCAAACCAAATGCAACAGTCCTGAAACCAGACAGACTGGGACTCACATTCAACTTGACACTTGTGACCTTGGAAAGAGGGTGTTTTGGTCTTTTCTCTCGAGGTCTGTGTCTGACAAGTAGTGACAAGTACAGTCAGCATCTGCTCAGAGCGGTTGCACATAAGAGCACAACATCCTTACCATTGGCTGGCATAGCTGTTTGTCACTATTACATCCTGAAACTCAGTACCTTCCAGACAAGGCCCACAAACCTGCCTGGGTTCTGTTCTATGCCACGTGCTTGACCCATCCCAGAGAAGTACCCTCACTGTCCTAGCACCCTGAAGGGGGGGGGGGCTTCCTTGTGGAGCCAGAGACAAAGAGATCCATTTGCTTTCCCAAGGTCACGCGGTTGACTGGACAATGATGTGGAGGTCAGCCTGGGCTTGCCTACCATCTTCTTTTGTATACCAGGACCTGCCAGCCTTCCTGGCTCTGCAAGCGCCAATGGGAGGATGCGTCACAGCTGGAGCAGCTGGAGGGAGGTCAGGCTCAGGTCAGGTTTATTGAGACAGTGCTTCGCACTGCTAGCCTGCTGGCCTTCAGCTGTGGGCACCAATCTGAGCCATCCTTAGCTACTGATGTCTCAGGGTTCAGGAATGGAAGGCACAGGGAATGTGACTTCTGACTGTGGGGTCATATGTGCTGCCTGGGGAGGGGAGGGCCATCTGAGCTGGGCTCACCTAGTTCCCTGCAGTGATGAGTTGCTTGTGACGCAGGGAGAAGACACTGTGTACAGTAGCCCCCCTGCCCCGTACGTTTGTGCGTCGGTCCTCACCTCTCACTGCACTTTGGACTGTGTCTCTTGTCCTCTGCGTATTCCAGGCCTGTCTCCACCTTCCCACTCCCTGAGGGAACGCTGGGGTTTCAGATGCGTGCTACCACATCCAACCCTGCATGGTGCTGGGGACCCATCCTTGTCTTTACACCAGCACAGCAAGTGCTTTCCCCAGCCCTGTGGCCAGCGCGCGTTTGACCTCATCAAAACCTCCCAAGACTCTGTGAAGTCATTGGTGCCACCTCCCGTAGAACAGGAGTTAGCAATCAAGAGTTTTACTCAAGGTCACCCCAGTGTCCCAATGCCGGAGCAGCGACTTGAGAGCAGATTGCCCTGCCATTTAGCTGTGTGCCCCCATGTTTGTGCTAGGACGTCCAGAGCCAAGGAGGAGGAGGTGTTGAGGATGGCACGTTACTGCCTGACCTCTTTCTGGAAGAATTTCTCTGGGGTGCTGACAGCTTTTCGGAGAGGGATATTCTGCTTGTCATAGGGCCTACTTCAGGGCTGGGGAGCCAAGAGTGGCCAGCTTGGCTCCTATGGCCAGTCCTCTATCAGCTTTGAGCCTCCAGGGTTCTCTTGTCTTGAAATCTCAGGGAAGCCAGGGAGTTCCTGCCACCAGAGTCGAGTTCATGAGGCCGTGGCACCCCCTGCAGGCCTTGAGTTGAGGTACAGCTACCTCAGACTTGAGCATGACTGGTGTTTTTGTTTCAACTTTCGGTAAACTTTTCTTCTTTCAAATTCAAGTAAAGCAAACATTCATCTAGGTAACTGATACCAAGGGGACAGCCTGAGAGACTGCTATAGAACAGATTTAGGATGCGAGAATCCTCATCCATGAATAGATTCCTTGTTTCTTGGGATCCATGGAAGACTGATTCTGGGACAGCCATAGATACACAGACCCGAGGACATACTAATCTCTTCTATAGCAGGCTTTAGAGTCTCGTATGAATCCCACATACTAACCATTTCCTACATCATCTCTTGATGTCTTATACTCCCAACACAGCAATGTGAATGCCATCTACCTGCCTATCTATCTATCTATCTATCTATCTATCTATCTATCTATCTACTATCTGTCTATCTATCTATCTATCTATCTATCTATCTATCTACCTACCTACTATCTATCTATCTATCTATCTATCTATCTATCTATCTATCTATCTACTATCTATCTGTCTGTCTGTCTATCTATCTATCTACTTTTCTCTATCTGTCTATCTATCTGTCTATCTATCTGTCTATCTATCTGTCTATCTATCTGTCTATCTATCTATCTATCTATCTATCTATCTATCTATCTATCTACTTTTATCTATCTATCTATCTATCTATCTATCTATCTATCTATCTATCTATCATCTATCATCTATCATCTATCTTTTTATGATGGATTATTTAGGGGATTCTGATAATTCAAAAATTCAAATCTATAAAAACCTATCATAAGAGATAGATAGATAGATAGATAGATAGATAGATAGATAGATAGATAGATAGATGGCATTCACATTGCTGTTTGGGAGTTATAAGGCATCAGTGGGTGACTGGTTTCATCCATGGTTGTAGAATTGGGGATTCAGAAGCTATGGGTTTGGAGGTCAGTGGCGTTACCCCCTACCCAGACACCCCTCCCGCTGAGTGCTTTCGGCATTCTAAGGCTGGGGGGGGGCTAATTTTACACATGCCCATCTTCCTAATCACTGGGGTCACCAGTACTGTGTGTTTTCTATCTGGTGTCTTTCATCCATGGGAAATGGCCATGTTCATCAGATCACAGACACCCTCATAGCTGTGGCAACTCAGCCTGTGATAGACCCCAATGTACCCACAGGAGGATGTGATACCTTGTTGTGTATATGTTTTGTGGGGCTTTTACAACAAGGAAGTAGGTTGGTGCCTGCCATGTTCACAGTGCTGAGGGGTCTTCTCTGAACTCCACGATATTCATCGGCTGTTCACGTGTGTCCCAGGAGTTTCCCTGTTGAGAGATCAGTGAGTGGAACAAAGGTTCCATTCATGAGGCTATTCTCAAATGCTCTCAAACTGCAGCTGTGGACCCAGTCAAAGGCATTCCAAGTCCCCAAAGGCATATCTTGAAGTGTAAACGTCTTTCAGCTCAGCCATCCTCAAGTCTGGATACAATTAAAACCAAGTGACACCACAGAACAGTAGGTAAATGGACAGCCATGTCTCAGCCCCAGGGAGGATGGAAAAAGTGCCCACGTACCGACCCCACCTGATGTCATCGGCACCTCTGGACCCTGATGGAGCTGAGCATGTAAACTGTGAGCCCCTGGCCAGCAGCATCTGTGAGTTGCTTGGAACTGCAAAACCTCAGCATCCGTCAAGTCCCACAGCCTGAAGGACTGTGAGGTGAGGGCCTGGGAAGCTGGTGCACCAGCCTCGTACAAGATGCTGGTGTGTCCCCAAAGGCTGAGAACCCGAATCTAGTCCCACCTCTTGTCACAGGTGAGTTTTGGTCAGTTCTGTGAGTAACCTCCTCTCATTTTCATGCCCGGCTCAGAGCTATGTGGGCCCCAGCCAAGTGGAGCCTTCGTAGTCTGTGGTCGAATGAGCACAGAGAAACTGTCAGGAATCCTGCACCAAGTTGAGATGAATGTGGTGAAAGTCAAGTCTGAGCTGCTAAGCTTCCTTGATAGGGTGAGAAACCCCAGGAGTGTACTTCCCAAATGACTACTATGAGCTGAAACCGAGGTTGAAGAGCAGTTAATTAAGAAATAGTGAGACAGAGCCTGATGTAGTGAACACACATGGAATTCTGGGAGTCTAGGATGGGAAGACAGTGAGTTTGAAGCCAGCCTGGGTTATGTAGTAAGAGCCTATCTAAACAAACAAACAAGCAGACAGACAGACAGACAAACAGAACGGGACAGAGTACCCGAAGCAGAGACAGTCCAGCATCCTCAATAGCCCTGTGGTTGACTCAATGGATGGAGTGATGGTTATCTTCTCCATTAGATTGGTGCAGAGACTTTTAATCTCTTCCTTCTGACCTTCAAGCAGTGACCTTTATGGAGAAAATATTTGATACAAATTTCCATCTTCCTTGTGGGATTGTTATCACCTTTTGTCACCCCAGATTATGAGATTCCCATGGGGACTCACAGGCCCTTGCTTGTGTTTGTCAAAAAAAAGTTTTATTGCAACGTGGCCACACCCTTTTTTCTATACTTTTGTATCTTCTGTTCGTCATGGGAGTAGAGCTGATTAGGTGTATTGGGACAGTGGAACTTTGTAGTAGGGTGCTGCGGGCCTCTTCCCACAGCCCGGCTCATGGCTGCCTGGCTAGCTTATGCCCCAAAATAACGACACACAAACGGTATTCTTTTAAGCACTGCCTGGCCCATTTCTATTCATGTGTGTAGCACTTACCAGGAAGATTCTAGCCTATGTCCATCCTGGGTCGGAGCTTCATCGCGTCTGCTGGGGAGAGGGGAGCATGGCGTCTGCTCCAGAGAGCAGAGCTGTCGAGTCTGAGCTCACTTCCTCTTCCTCCCAGCATTCTGTTCTGTTTACTCCACCCATCTATGTTTTAACCTATGAGGGCCAAGCAGTTTCTTTATTACTTAACCAATGAAATCAACAGATTGATATGACACTCCCATATCACTTCCCCTTTTTCTGTTTAAACAATAAAAGGAAGGCTTTAACTTTAACATAGCAAAACTACATATAACAAAACAGTTATCAAGAATTATAATATTTACATCTATTTTATCTTTATCATAACTAAGGAAAACTATAACTATAACTATCTATCTATTCTTCAACTACATCAAAGACTCCAGAAGAATACAATATTACCTAAGCAAACAAAAAGTAAGCAATTTTCAAAACTCTAGAAATGACAGAGACATCTTGCTGCCTGTACAGTCACCCAAAGTTCCTCTGTACCGTTGGGGCATCAATCTTCAGCCTTCAGGCCCATAGTATCCAGAGACATTTCCATGAAGCAGGAAATTTCAAAGGCAGTTCAGTCACTATCTGCTGTGTCCTGCAGAATGTCTCGCAGACACTTTCATAAATCAGGAACCCTGAAAGATCATCTCACCTTTAGGCAAGTTCAGCAGTCCTCTCTCTGCGGGTTCTTTGTGTTCAGTTTATGCAACAGTCCAGGCAAGAGCAGTTTCTTGCCCAAATGGCTATCAAACTCCATAAGGAGCCTCTTCGATGCCCATCTTCTTCTTAAAGTAGATTGGTGCTGCCAGGAGCAGAGTGTCTCATTGTCATGAAAAACCCTAAGTTATTAAAACACTTAAAATGCCATATTTTATAATCTTTGAAAGATATGAAGAATGTCTATCTAAAATATATCTATGCACATCTAGAAAATCTAACATGACTACAAACTTGACTATTATAAATAACTATTCATTAACAACTTATATACATAACATTTTTACATGAGCTACACAGTCACAATACCTTAATCAATATCAGAAATACATATACATATAACAAAATTGACCTTAAATTTAAATCACTAAAGCAAAATCCATATCATTGCAAATTATTCATACCTATATCATATCCCCCTTTAAATATAAAAGAACATTTATAAACAATATTTGGGAATATGGACGTAGTTATTTCTCTCCAAACTGCTTCCTGCTGAATGGGGGCGCTGTTATTCGGGTCTTTTATGGGATAACCTGTCTGCTAGGTTCATCACAGTCGGCAGTTGAGCAAAGTAATTTTCTGAAGGTGTTCACAGCAACCTTTCAGGAGGGCGTGGTCTATCATACCATATTGAAATAGAAGAAATCCACAGGGTCTCATCCTCTGTGAAAACAAAAGAAGAAACTCTTTTCCAAAGTATCATGTCCTTAGATCCAAATTCTGAAGTCAAGGTATTTTGAAAATATCTATCTTGGATTAGTTCAGCAGCATTTATAAACAAATATCTTTTAGCATCTGTTGCTCCTTCCTCAGCATTCAAACAATTCAAAGAGAGCATAATAGCATACAGTATCAAGATTCTCTGTGTATTTTCCATCTTTGTGCAGCTTTATTTTAACTCTATTTTGTTTATTTTTACTTTTGTTTTATATTTTCTGTATATATTTGTCCTGGAATAACTCTGTAGACCAGGCTGTCCTTGAACTCTCAGAGATCCGCCTGTCTCTGCCTCCCAGGCATTGGGATTAAAGGCATGTGCTACCACACCTTGAAGTCACAGAGGTCAATCTCCCTCTGTCTCCTAAGTGTTGGGATTAAAGGTGTGTACTACCACACCCAACTGCTCTCCTTCTTCCTTATTTTTTTTTAAAGAACTTTTAGCCTGCATATACTTTTAACACACTGTAAACAATTTAGAAATTTTCTTTGTCTTTGAATCTCTCTTTATTGTATCTCTCTCTCTTTTTCTGACCACATGAGCCTTTAAATTACTGAGCAATATGGCTAGGATTAAAGCCGTGGCTTTGCTGGCTAGATTCAGCCCATTCCTTAGCTTTCCAGCCTCATGGCGGAGGAGGTACCGGCTGTAGCCATGTTTATCACCACAACTCTGTGGCGTTTCAAGGTCCTTGCCAGCAAACAAGCTACAAAACTCAAATGCTCTCTCTGTAGCTGACCTCCTGCCTCAGAGTCAGAGTTTGCCTTGGCAGAACGGACCAGAATGCCAGCATTTTAAAACAGCACAACTTTTTTCCTGCTACAGCTGAAAACAAACAAGCATGCAGTCAGCTTTTATCAATACCATTTAAGTGTTTCGTGGCAGGAACTCTTAATGAGCTGCAGGATTTTGCAGCTAAAGCTGAGTCAGGAAGCCTCTCTTAGATGAGAGCGCTTCCTTGCCTCTAGCAAGCAGAGCAAACCCAAGAAATTGTTGCTACCAAGAAAACATGCTTTACTCTATTCTTTCCCAAGCTTTCTCAAGTAGTTTCAGTGCCCCATGTCTGGGCGCCATCTGTAGTAGGGTGCTGCAGGCCTCTTCCCACAGCCTGGCTCATGGCTGCCTGGCTAGCTTATGCCCCAAAATAACGACACACAAACGGTATTCTTTTAAGCACTGCCTGGCCCATTTCTATTCATGTGTGTAGCGCTTACCAGGAAGATTCTAGCCTATGTCCATCCTGGGTCGGAGCTTCATCGCGTCTGCTGGGGAGAGGGGAGCATGGCGTCTGCTCCAGAGAGCAGAGCTGTCGAGTCTGAGCTCACTTCCTCTTCCTCCCAGCATTCTGTTCTGTTTACTCCACCCATCTATGTTTTAACCTATGAGGGCCAAGCAGTTTCTTTATTACTTAACCAATGAAATCAACAGATTGATATGACACTCCCACATCAGAACTTTACAGAATAAAGAGTTGTCAATGAGTACCCAGTTTGGGTAGTCCTTGTGCCTCAGGACTCCAGTTCTGGCTTGGCCTGCTGTCCTGATTTTTCCTCCTCCAGACAACCTCCTAGCATTCTTGAGACTTTCTATCACTGTGACAAGTCTCTGGGATGATAACTTTTGGTTCTGGGTTGCAGAGGTTGTAGTTCATGGTCCCTTGACTTCATTGAGTCTCAATGAGCCATAGAGATGGTGGGATCGAGAGCAAAACAGTCTCCTCAAAGTGATCAGGAAGCAGAAAGAGATGGAATGGGACCAAGCTAGAACTTTCACAGGCCACCCTCGGTGACCCACTCAGTTCTGCAACCTCCTCAAATACCGGCACCAACTGGGACCAAGTGTTCAAATGTGAGCACATGGACCCATTCCAGATGCATTCTGCAGGCTCCTCTCTTCCTCCTGCAGGACCCCTGTTCTGGTGAACAATCCACCCAAAACCCCAGCTGTTTGAACGAGCAGGTTTCAGTGTCCTCCATTCCACACATGCTAGGTCAGAAGTGTTTTGGATTGGCGGTGTCTGCAGACTTTGAGATGTTTGTAAATTCATAATGAGTGACCTTGGAGATAGGACTCGATATTAAACACATTTTTTATGGCTTGTGTACACTTATACATGTATCCAAAGGCATTTTAGAAAAAACAAAAACAAAACAAAACAATCCCCTTAACTTCAGAATGGTTATGTTTTGGGTAAGGTGTTGCCTTACCCTTTCTTTATGCAGTATTGGGGATGGAACCCACAGTCTTGCCCATGATAGGCAGGTGCTCTACCGCTGAGCCACAACCCCAGCCCCTACTGGGGAAGTCTAGGCAGGATCCCTAGCTGAGGCCTGACTCAGCTTAGGTATGGAATTTTCTATTTGCGACATTATGTTTGTGCCCAGAAATTTGTATTTTTGGGTGAGGGATTTTCATTTACAGAGAGAATTGGCTTCCACTTTGAAGCATGTTCACGCATACAGAAAGTACTGCCTTAGTTAGCGTCATAGACAACTCTCCCCTCTATTGGTGGGTGTTTCCTAGTGCTGGTTAATAGTGCTTTTCAGGCACACCCAGGCTGGGTGCGTGGAAGAGGAGTGGATCATGAGTGACAGTCCGGATCTGGCAAGATGGATGGGACTGCCTTGATTTTTCCCTGGTGAGACAAGGCCGGGTATTGATGCAGTGGTACTATGTTCTCCTGCCTCATTATTAAGCTTTAATGTTTGAAACCTTCCTCATTGCCTCTGTTAGAGATCCGGAGTGCAAATGCAGGTAACACACCAGAGACTGATTAAATGCCAGTTTGAGGGAAGGTGATTTTGCAGCCGAAGCCAAAATACCAAATGAGCCACCCTGTCATGCTTATATCTGCTCTAGAGCAGACAGCAGAAGGAGAACAGAGGAAGAGAGACACAAAAGAATTTCAGAAGGCCAGCAGTAGAGAGACTTCTCATGGGGGCCGTGAGGATCCAGAGGACCTCTCCTTGTGGTGGAGCTGGGGCTGCGCTCCAGCCTGAAGACAAGGTTTCTTCGTCTCATTTCTGATCTGAGACTGGGTGATGTGTCCCTGCCAGGGCTCCAGAAGGAAGCTGATTCTCTCTCTCTCTCTCTCTCTCTCTCTCTCTCTCTCTCTCTCTCTGTGTGTGTAAATCAGAGGTTGATGTTTATTGCTCTCTACTTTATGTCTTGAGACATAAGGGCCTATCAGTGACCATGGAACTAGCTAGCTGATTGGCTAGGCTGACTGGCCAGCAAGCCCCGGAGGGTTTCCCTATATCCCTAGTGCTAGGATTATAGGTGTGTATCACCACACTTGGCTTCTCACATGGGTTTGGGTGGCAGACTTATTCAGCAGACATTTTTTGACAAGCTAGCTTCCTAGCTCCTGAACCTGGATTCGTTACATGCATTTTTCCAGATAGTTCTGTGCTGTCTGATTGATGCAAACTGTGCTCCTCTCAGTACCTTCTTACCTGAGTCCCAGCATTCAAATTCCAGGTTTGAAGTTAGGGTAGGCAACCTGGTGTCAGGGAGACTCACCGGGTCGGTCTTCCTGTGCTGGGGAGACAAGGAAATACTAACTGAGAGCTACCACAGGGCTTGGGCAATGAGGGACTCAGGGGCATCTGTGGACCTTTTTACCAGAAGTCTGGGTGACCGTTTGGGGAGAAATGCAGTGAACTCGTTGGTCTGTCCACAGGCAGAGGGGACAGTGGCAGAGGGTCTTGTTTCTGCACCTCCTCCCTCTCTCCTAAAGTTGAACAATTTCTTGAGCCCATGGCGGATGAGGAATACCCGCATCCTCTGGGGAGCTGGCAGGATGTTTGCCGTGACACAGTGGAATGAATGGAATAGGGATAGGACCCAGGTGAAAACCGGGGCAATCAGACTCCTGATCCCAGGCTGGGAATCTGGGGTGACCATTCCAAACATCTCGGAGAGCACTTAGGCCAAACGTGGGGCTGTGCTAACCCTCCAAAGCCTGCCTTCTAGCCGCTTTCTCTAACTTCCCTCAACCTCTCCAAACAGCGCCATCTGCTGGAAACCACGCATTTAAACCCATGAGCCTGTGGGAACTATTTTGGACTCAAATCATAATGTTGAGTATTTTAATCAGATATTATCCCACTTAAATATTTGATGGCCTTTGGGGGGACGAGTAAGACCTCCTTTGGTCACAACTGGGACCACAAGGCTGGGGAGGAAAGGGCCCAGTAAAGACTTTGAAGAGCAGGGGTTCTTGGTGGCGGGAGAAGGTTTGTCCTTGGACATTCTGGCCTCGCCTGCGAGTTCAGCAGCTATTACTGCCATGTATTTACTTGCATCAGTTACCCCATTCATGGATTGAGATTAATTTCCGCGTATAGCTCATTTTCAATTAAAAAACACATAAACCACAGCCGGAGTGTGAATCCATTTCTGCTCAGCAGAAAGATCCAGACCATGGATTTTATCATTGGCTGCCATCGATTCCCCATGAGTCATAATTACATTTTACTCTCAGCATCTGCACTAAGTGATATTTACATCTGCAATTATCCTGCGCAACTTTTAATGTTAAATTTGTTTTGCTTTGTTTTGGGGGAGGGGATATTTGAGGAAATTAAATATTTTTTAAAAAAAACTTTGCCACCCGCTCTTTATCCACATAGTTCTCTTTCTCATATGAAATAATAATTTTGCAATCAGAGCCTGAACCGTTTTACAAATGAAGTTTGAATTGACATTTCCACTAGCGGGGATGGTAATTTTCATCGCTTGCCAGGCTTGGTGCATTTAGATCTGCTCTTGAAATTTATTTTTGCTATTATTATCTTTGAAATCCTTTGGGGCCTTTTCCTCTTTGATGAGACACGTGCTTTTCCTGTCACTTTGGACATGCCTTGTGCATGGCTCTTAGCAAATCCAACTACGTTTAGTTTGGTGTTCCAGGCTTTTGTGGCTCCAGGTGGCCTGTCTTGTGAGTTCTGAAACACGCCGGAACCTTGGTGTATGCTGCATGTTCAATGGGAGTTCCCCCTTCTTGTGTAAGTGTGTTCATATGTGTATGGATGCGTCATACACGTGAGCATACAGAGGCCAGTCAACCTTGAGTGCCATCCTCAGGTGCTCTCCAATTGGTTTTCTGAGACAGAGTCTCTTATAAACTCAGAACTGTCTGATTTGGCTTGGCCAGATGGCTAGTGAGCTGTGGGGACCTCCTGTGTATTTCTCCAGACCTGGGATTGTGGCCCATGATGCCCTTGCCCCCATGGGCTCCTGGTCTTCATGCTCAGGCGTGTACAGCAAGCACTTGAGATTGATGGAGTCATCTCCTCCCCCTCCCCACCCAACAGCCTTCTCATCCCCTTCCTGGGGCTCCTAACCTAGAGGTAAGGAAAGTACATTTAGATGAGGGAGTGGGGTGAGAGTCGGAGAGACCAGGGTAGGGAGAGAAACTGGTTCTGAGCGTTGCACTGTGGTTGGAAGGCTCCATGCTGGAAACCTTCTCCCCAGATTCATGTCTGTGGCATCTGGAGCTGGTGTCTTTGGGAGGAAATTGGAGTCAGGTGAGGTCATGAGGGCTGGGTGCCCTGTGGACATTGATAGCTTCATAAGAATGAGAAGAGCCAAGATGGCACTTTTGCCCTGTCTTACCATGAAACCTGCCCTGCTGTTGTTCCAGCAGGAGAGGTACTGTGGGAAAAAGGAGTGGGGTGCAGGAGGCTTGAAAGAAAGGATCACAGCCCATGGCCTGAGGTGCTCCTGTTCTGGGATCCACTCTCCAGCTGTGTCCTGCCATGCATCCTGTGACTCCTTCCTCCATGGAGACTCCGCCCAACTCTGAGGACTTTACTGCGAGGGTCACATGCAAAGGGCTCCTGCTGGCCTGGAGTCCAGGGACCAGACTGGTTTTTGAAAGAAACTGGGTCTCATGTAGCCCAGGCTGGCTTTGAACTCACTCTGTAATGAAGGATGACCTTGAAGCTGTTGATTCTCCTGCCTCGGGTTCCTGGGTGCTGAGATTATAGACATACACACTATGCCTGGGTTATATGGTTCTGAGAATTCAGCTGAGGGTTGTGTATATGCTAGGTAAACACTCTACCTGCTCTCCCTTCCCTTCTACTCCTCTTCCCCCTCCTTCCTCCTTCTCTTCTTTCCCATTTATTTATTTATAATTATTCATTTACTTATGAATGAATAGTATGTTAGGCTATTCTTAGATTTGGGACCCTCCAGTATAAGGGGACATCCAGATCACAGCCATGATTACTGTAGCAGTTGACATAGGAGAGGCTGATGACTGTCAGTTATGGGAGTGGCCAGGCCAGGTAGGTCTGCAGAGGGAGGCTATGGATAGCTAAACCAAGGACAGGGATCCGGAGGAGTTTCTCAGAGTAGAGGGTGGGCGCTATGGTGTTAGCGTGTTAGCGAGGGCAGCTGGTATGGGCAGAGGGCCCAGGATGTCTTTGGGTGATCTCAAAGCAGAGCAGAGGTGTGGATGCCCTCACACACTTGTAAAAGAGCTGATATGTAGGGGGCTTCCCAGGGTACATTGCAGGGGCGTGTATGACGCAGTGGATGGGGTAAAAGTGGGTAGAAGGCTTACATAAGGCTTCCTCAGGCTGCATGAAGGTCTGGGGAAGGACGTGGTGTGGGGAGTTAGGCTCAAACTGGCTCGCTTTGGTTCTGGAAGCCCGCTCTGCTGGGTCTGGCCCGGGACCTGCCTTTCGTCTCTCGTGCTGTAGGTGGCAGCAGAAGCCTGGGGAAGCCATTCTGCGTAGGGTGGACGAGGGGGAGGATAATGAGCCCACAGTCTCTGGCCGGTTATCTCCTGTGGTCACGCTGGAGCTGGCTGAAGCTGACGGTGGCAGCCCACAGCAGGCACCAACCCTGTTAGCAAGTTCTCTATTGAGTTTCAGGCTTTGCAGATGGCTGCCTAGACTCTGCACACTGGAGCCTGGCCGGCTAATCAGATCCACTTCAGACCCTTCTGTGCCTTGAGGGAGAAGGGAGGCTAGACAGCAGAGTCCTTTTTACCTTTTTACTTCTGAGTATCCCTGAATCACATAACCCTCCTACCATTTTTGACCTTCCTTCCCGGTTCTCTGCAAGCTTAAGCTGCTTATTGGTCAGAGGCCAAGAGCCCTGAGCTGAAATGCCTGAGCTTGGTTTTTTTTCCGGGACCATGGAGTTGGGGCAGAATCCCAGGGCTTCCTTGTCCTCTGTTGATTTCCAGCAACAGGATTAACTTGTCTGTGCTGCAGCTTTGGATTGATTCATTTTTGCAAACCTTTGTTACTACGGCAGGACCTGAGACTTTCAGTTTTTATTTTTGGGGCAGGGAGTTGTATCTGTGAAAAGTCATGCTGGTTCCCAACCTTCTACTTCTCTCCCTCTCTCCTTTTCATTACATTTATTCACTTGTTTATTGCGTGTATACATGAAGCATCACAAGTGTGGAGGTCAGAGGTCAGTTCCCTGATTCCACCGTGTGGGTTATAGAGATCAGTAGCAGGTGCCTTTGCCCAATGAGCCATCTCAACAGTTCTCTCTTATTTTGAATAACACCTTTACTTTTTATTATTTATATTTTTATTATTTGATTTTGATATTTTTATTTTTTTATTGTTTTTTTAAAATGATCCTACAAAGTGTTAAATATCATTATGGAATTTTCAGACAAAGTGTTTTAATAGATTCTTCTTCTTCCTCACCCCCCTACCCCTTGCCTCCTCCCAGCAAACCTCTTTTCTGTTTCTGTGCTCCTTTGTGCCTTCCCTGTACATTCACAGACCTGTTCTTTTTCAGAACCTAGTTTTAGTCTCTCCGAGTCATCTTCCTAGTTATTTAGGCTTTTAACCACATTTACACGCCCGCTTTTATGTGTCCATTACAGGCTAGGGTCTGCATGTGGGAGAGAACATGGAGTTTTTGTTTTTCCGTTCTATTTAGGATAGCCAGGAAATGGAAGCACCCTGAATGTCCATCAGCAGATGAATGGATAATGGAAATGTGGCGCATACACATAATGGAATCTTCCTCAGCTGTGGAGACAAATGGAA
The DNA here is from genome assembly GCF_950005125.1 of Chionomys nivalis. Taxonomy (NCBI): domain Eukaryota; kingdom Metazoa; phylum Chordata; class Mammalia; order Rodentia; family Cricetidae; genus Chionomys; species Chionomys nivalis. Next base: position 9,454,532 of record NC_080092.1, on the reverse strand, counting down.
TTGCAGGAAAATGAATGGATCTGGGAAGTGGGATATTTTTAAAACTTTATTTATTATTAGCGTGTACGAGGGGCACACAGGTGCTATGGTGTGCCTGTGGGTGCGGGTTCTACAGTCCCAAGGTATACACAGCAAGCGCTTGACCCGCTCGCCACCTTGCTGGCCCTTGAGTAGAAGTTTTATTCAGAAATAATTCCTACAGTGCAATTTGCCTGTTTAACATGGACACGACAGTGCTTTGAAATAGACTCACAGTGGTTTGGCCGTCACCCCCACACGTTATAGAGCATTTCCATTGCTTGCAAGAAGCCCAATATGTCTCAGCTCTCAGACCCCTCCCCCTCCTCTCCCAGCCCTAGTTAACCCCCTCTTCACTCATCACTATGGACTTGTCTGCTGGGTCCCAGCCTCCTCCCTTTTGGGGAGTGAGTGTCAGCTGGCCCTCCTGCATTCTTGCAGGAATCTGGATCCCAGCACTCCTAGGACTGGCTTGCAGCTCTCTCCCAGCCTTTCTGGGACTTGGGGCTGTGTCCCCAGAGGAGGAGGGGTGGGAAGACCTGCCAAGCAGGCCTTGTTGTTCACAGCGTAAGTGGCTTGGCTCCGGATTATTTATTTCAAATTCAATTTGTGGCCTTGCCAAGAGCAGCCACATCCTTGAAGCATGTAACCCAATTACCACCATCCCTCCCTGGTCCCCAGAGCTGGGAGTTTAGTATGGGCAGCCTTCCTGGGCCCGACAGCTGCCAGTTGGGAGACGATGGGCCTGCCAGGAGCATTGAGCCTGGGACTCAGCTGTGAGATGCCTGCCTGGCCTGGCTCTGGATCTGGTTACCAAGGATGCTTGCTCTCAGTGTTTGTGTCCAGGCCAGGCATGGGTGGATGGTACTCACTGTTAGGACCACACTGCTACCCATCCCAGCACTGTCACTGAAGCTTCTATGTAGCCCCATCACTTTTCCTCTTTTAGAAATCCCAGTATCTTGTAGATACTATCAGGTGAGAAGCATTGTGTGGCCCCCTTTGACCAAACAGACACCAAACACACAGGAGACTGTATGCCACTCACATCTGCTGAGTGCTTACAAGGTGCTAGGTGCTAGGTGGAGCATGAGGCATTAACTTGTACAACCCTGTCTGTACTTGGGATCATAAAGAACAAGGACCAAGGGTTGGGGAGATAGTCCAGATAGTGAATGCTTGATTTGTAAGCATAAAACTTGACTTAGATTCCTCAAACCACATAAAAGCCGGCATAGAGATATCTGTAATCCTAGGGCTGGAGAGGGGGAAATGGGTGGATCCATGGGACTAGCCTGCTCAATGAGATCCAGGTCATTGGGAGAACTTGTCTCAACAAACAAGTCAGACAGTGCCTGAAGAATAACCCTCAAGAATGACCTTTGGTCTCCATGTACACTTGTACACATGATCATGGTAGCTAAACCCACATGAACACACACACACACACCCTCCATCCCTCCAACCCCCTTTTCCTCTCTTTATTTCTCTCTCTCTCACACATACAAACACAGAATGAGGACCAGCCCTGTTGTAATATGAGCGGTGGGGCTGCGTCTCCGGCACCCGGCCGCCCGCATGGCTAGCTTATGACCCGAAATAATTACGCGGAAACTGTATTTTTTTAATCACTGCCTGGCCCATTAGTTTCAGCCTCTTATTGGCTAGCTCTTACATATTGATCTAACCCATTTTTAATATTCTGTGTAGTACCACGAGCTGGCTTACCAGGAAAGATCTGTCTGGAGTGGGAGAATCATGGTGACTCACGGACTCGGCTTCTTTTTCCCAGCATTTTGTTCTGTTTACTTCCACCCACCTAAGGGTTGGCCTATCAAATGGGCCTAGGCAGTTTCTTTATTAATTAATCAATGAAAGCAACAGATTAATACAAGACCCACCTCCATCACAGCCCTTTCTTCATTGAGGAGGACCCAGCTGCTGTAATTCAGATTCCAGAGCTGGAGGGAAGCTAGGAGACCATTGACACAGTTGGCCAAGTCCGGCATTGTGAAGGAGAAGGCAGTCTTTATTAACAGACCCAGATCAGGTAGATCGCTGGGTTTGCTGGTGCCAGGGCTGAAATGAGAACTACAGGGCCTGGGCTGATGCAAATCTGGGAACCCTCATCTAGAAGACTCTGGCACCATCTGTGGATGGAGCAAAGAGCCACTGGGTGGCACATTTCCAAATAGTGCATGTGGCTTAAGGTGAGGCCTAATTAAAAAAAAAACAAAACAAACAAACAAACAAAAAAACAGGCAAGCATGACACACACACCCAGACCTTGGGAGGCTGAGGCAGGAGGATGCCAGCCTCAGCCGCAGATTCTGTCTCGAAGCACCAAAGCAAGCTGATCCTCTAGCAGATGGCACACAGAGGAAATGCGGACTCTTCTCTAGGTCTCTGGCCTCTGTGCTGCTCTGGAGATTTCGGGCTTCCCAGCTGACATCGCCGGGAGGTCCAGTCCCCCAAGTGCTCCATAGATCACGCCAGTTTTTGTCTACATGACCCAAATCCACACTGTTCGTTGCGGCTTAGCTTTGAATTCTCCAGTGATGTCATGTGATTAAAATCAGAGACAGTTATCATCAGAGTTCTGCCGCCCGGTTCTGGGTGTGACTCCATGGGAAAGGTGATGAGGGCAGTAGAGACTTTCACGTAAGGACCAAGTGTGTTTCTTGGGCCTGAGCAGGTCAGCCAGGCAGCCAGCACGATCATTTCCAGCACGGTTCTGATGGTGAGAACAGGAAGGACAAACAACAGTGGTGATTTGGGGAAATACTGGTTGGCTCCTAACGTCAGTGTTATGATCTATCCCTATTCCTCCACGCTTTAACAAACCTCCATTCTCATGGAAACAAGCAAACAACAAAACCAACCAGACAGAAACAAAAGCATGAGCTTGATCTTGCAGGATGCTCAACGGCTTTCTCACAGCCGCTCCAACTCCCGCATCTCAGCTTTGGCCCATCTTTCTGGGGGTGGATGACACTGGGCCGTGGATCGCAGAGCCATTGTCCTGTTCCCGTCTGTTCAGTGGCTATCTTGTGTCTTTCTAACACTGCCACTCATGGGATCCAGAAAGTGCTCTCTTAGCATGCGAGCTGTCCATTCCCAGGTAGGGAGACTCCTGCGGAATCCACCCAACAGGTCTCTAAGCATATTCATAACCCAGATTCTAGAACTGTCTGTGTGAGAGGGACAGAAAGCTCTATCCTAGGGCCATATCTCTCCTGCCTTCTCTTGCCCCCATGGGGGGGTCTTCTTTTGTGTGCGGGGTCTGTACATATCCACATGGGTGCTGTACTCAGTACCTCACACACAGAGCATCATTTTGCTTTCCAGTCTTTACGTGTGCCCCAAAAGATGAAAGGGGAGAAAAATCCACCCAGCCACACCTTGGGAGACAGCAGCCTTTTTTTGGGGGGGGGGCTATATTGATTAAAATGCTGGTGCTTTGCCCCTGAACTGCGGCCTGGGGCTCTGAGTATGTCAGAAGGTTGAAGTCTTACTCTGTGGGTTGCTTACTTGGAGATGAGTCTCAGCCTCCCATATCTACCCAGGATCTCTTTGCTAAAGGCCTTTTCTCTTCCTCCTTTCACGCCACCTCAACTCTGCTTCCATACCTGAGCCCATATCTGGTGTGTGTGTGTGTTTGTATGTGTGCACACACACGTGCACATGTGCTCGTACAGACACACATGAACACATATGCATAGGTATTTGGAGGTCATTTCTTGGGTGATGTTTTAATTTCATTTCTATAATTGCTGTTATAAAACACCTTTACATAAAGAAAATTAGAGGAAAATGGGTTTTTCATCAGCTTGCAGTTCCAGGCTAGAGTTCATCATTGTGAGAAAGTCAAAGTGGGAACTCTAAACAGCTAGCGGCTTCGTATCTGCAACCAAGCATGGAGAGGAATGCACACATGCATGCTTACTTCTGCTCAGCTTGCTTTCTCTTCTCCTGTATAGTTCAGCCTAGGGAATGGTGTCACCCACAGTAGGCTCAGTCTTCTATCAGTTAAGGCAATCAAGACAGTCCTTCCTAGACATGCCAAGTCAACTCTCCCCAGACAATTCCCCAGTTAGGACCCTTTTGTCGGATGATTCTGGTCTGTGTAAAGTTGGCAAAGCTAACCACCACCGGCACCTTCACCATTTTGTGGGAGTCAGAATTCCTCACTGAGCTGGAACTTCGCTCTAGGCTAGGTTGGCTGGCCAGCAAGCTCCCCAGATCTGCTTGTCTCCACTTTCCATTTCAGTGATACTGGGACTACAGGTGTGAGCTACTGGGAGGACTTTGGTTTGACGTGCGTCTTGGGAAAAGTCATCTCTCTCAGCCTCCATCTGTGTCAGTTGGGGGAAAATGTTGCCAGGATTTTAGTCTGGACCCCAAGCACCATCAGGAGTGAGAAGAAAGGAATGGCCCTGGCATGTCTCCTGCATCTGCCCTGCTGCTACCTGGTCAGCCTTGCTTTGGAACCATCAACATCCCTTTCTCTCCCTTGACAACACTGGCTGGGAACCTTGAACCTAAGCCCACATCCATCTTTGGTCCTGTCCCAGCCATCCAAGTGCGGCGAAATCACACTAGAGAGAAATGAACAAATTAGCAATGTCCTCGGTACAGAATGAATATAAATAAGCCAGGCGAGACCTCTGCTCTCCCACCAATTGTTCACACATAACTCCCAGGACACCCCAGCCCAGCTAAGATCCATAGAAGTTAATGATAAATTAAGCCCATTAATCACCCCAGATAGGGTTTCAAGGGGGACGGCAGGCTGCAGGATTGAAACCAGGCAGTCAGATGGGTACCAGGGTATGACACAGAACCCCCAATTCAGAGCATGGTCTAAATGTTGGGAGTTTTACCTCATGGTCTCTGATTTCTGGGTCCCCTGTGTATTTCAGAAGCTGTGGTCCTTGGGAGGAAATCAAAACTCTTCCATGAGCTTCATTTTTATGCCCTTTGTGTATACTTTTCCTCGTACCTGCCAACATTTGGTGTCTGTTCCAAATATTCTTGGAACTTGACCCTGAAAACTCCCGTATGTTGACTGCTGGGTCTCAGATCCTTTTCTGTCCCACAGTCCCTTATTTCCATTGTCACCTTGTGCTAGGAGTTTGGGGGACCTGTTCAAATCCTGCTCTTCCCTCAGCTACGCACAATCCCCATGTGTTTCCTGTCATGATTTGAATTGAAATGTCCCCCACCGGTTCCACTTGGTCAGACACACCAAGAGGTGTGTTTCTAGATGATTCCAAATCCAGTTTAGTTGAAGTAGGCATGAGCCATAGCATCTTCCTAAAGGCTCCACTGGGAAGACTCAGTCCTTGTGGCCAACAGACCAAAGCCTAGGCTCTGAGTTGGCTGCTATTCATGAGTCACCCATGATTTTTGTCACATGACTATCTCATCAAAGCTAGCAAGAGCGAGAGCCACAAAGGTTCCTGCCAAGTGACATTGTCACCTCCATGTGGTACAATTTTAGCCACATCGTGTTGGTCAAGAGCAAACTTCAGGTCTTGCCCATTCTGAAGGGAAAGGATTGATCACATAGTATGACCATGTAATGCGCCATCCCAGACCACCTTAGAGCGTGTTGCCTACCATCAGGGTGACAAAGTCCAGGGCTGGCTATATATCTCATATCTGGTAAGGTTATACTTCTTGCAGACGAGTGGACTGGGAAGCAGTTCCTATGGCAACCAGCAGCCTGGTTTCTGCCACATCTCTGGCTGTAGAAACTCAGCATCTTGCCCACTCATCTTTAGCGCTTGATGCACTTGAACTTGAGGACCTTGTTTGAGTGGGACTGCTTTCTCTTTGATCACACCTTTGCTCAGCCTCATTGAGTGCAAGCTGTTTCCAGGCGCTGCAAACACGGCCTGAAGTGCGCTGAGCCAACTTCCTCTCTCACACACCTTCCAGGCTCAGTGCGAGATGGATTAGATCTTTGCAGTATGCAGGATTGAACCCACAGCCTCCCACATGCTAAGAAAGGGCTCTGTCTCTAAGTTACAGCCTCAGCTCTCTTTTTATGTATAAATTTTGACAAAGAAGCTTGCTGAGCTTCCCAGTCTGTCTTTAAACTCATCCTGTAGCCTAGTTTGAGCTCCTCCTGCCTCTGCCTCCTGAGTAACTGAGATGATGGGTCATCCCACCAAGTTCTCCATGACCTATGGCCCAGTGGAAGACCAGCAACGGGGACTTCTGCTCTAATGTCCAAATTCTGGGAATGCAAGAGTGGCATTGAGGTTGGTCTTTTCTCTGGACAGTGAGGAGCCAGGAACCAGAGAAGCGGGGGGCAAACTCAAGTGGTGAAACTGTAGATGGCATGTGGAAGTGAGGCTGTCTTTCCTGGAATTGGAAAACAAACTGGTATTCACCCCAACCCTCCACTGTTTCTGTGACCAAACATAGAGGATCTGATGGCTTGTTTATGACTGTGTCTCCAGAACCAAGCGCCAAACCCACTTCACAGTCAACATACAGCATGAACCTGTTGATTGAGGAAGGAAGAAGAGAAGAGGGAGAAGCAAATGAGCTGGGGTGAGAGGCCTGGATGGTACAGATCTACTGGGCTCTCCCACTCTCCAGTGAGAGCTATCGGCAGGCATCTTCAATGTCATCACCCACTGGGTGTGGATGATGATTCAAGGGGAGCAGTGGGTGCTTAGAGAACATGGGAAGGGTATGTCCTTGGGTGTGGATAAGACTTCAGGCTATTCAGGGTCAGATGAAGACACACACAGAGGAGAGCAGGCAGACCTAACAGGCATCCAAGGAAACAAAGTCTCCAGCACTCAGGGACAGATGCTGGAGCCAGGGCAAGAGCACCCTGTGATGCCCAGAGCTTGGATCACAGCCCATTGGAACAAAACTTGAAACAGAGTGTGTGAGGCAGTTTTGGCTTGAGAAGATGGTATCAGGGCACAGTACTGAGCATGAAGACAAAAAATGCTGGTGGTCCAGCTGAGTCTTTCCCCAGGGCATATTGACCCACACCTTTGGGTGTTACGTCATTTCCTCAGAAGAATAGGTCTGAGGCACCTGTGTGTGAGAACTGTTCATGACAGGCAAGCAAGCACACCCAGCATAGACCTGGCCCTGGTCAGCTGCAGCAGAACCTGCTTAGCTGTGTGACTAGGGCTGGTTATCTAACTTCTGTGTCTCAGCGGTAGGGTCCTCATACTCAAAGACTTCGCAGAATGGTAGGAGGCAAAACAGAAGTTTGTAGTCCCCATGGGCCAAAGGACCTCCCTTTTAGTCAGTGCATTTGACCTCACCTTGTGCCATTAGCCAAGAGTCCAGATTTAGAGTCGAGGCTGAGGGAACAGTGAAAAAGGCAGAGGACAAGGCTGGCAATCCGACCTTCAGGCAGATAGGTGTAATGTCTTTCCTGTAGGTGGCCAATGATATACTATGGCTTGCATGTGGCAGGTGCTCCATAGATCGGGATTAGAGACACCAGGCCAGGAGCTTTTTTTGGTCAGATATGTCACATGACAACTTGAGCCTCTATATGTTGACGATTATGTCATCCCTTCACCAGTGCAGCTCTGCATGCCTCCAGATCCTGCCTCAGTATCCCTAGTGGAAAACTGTTGGTGTCAGTGTTAGCTACCATTCTCAGGATCTGAGTGGTCACGTGTGAGATGGTCTGTGTGATAGCAGTTTCCCTTAGCTGAGGTACTTAGCTTGTTGCCACAAGGAAGACCCCATGGGAGGGAGAACAGATTGTAGCAAGGGGCGTGGAGCTGTGAAAACACTGTGTGGCCAGCAGTTCCTCCTCTTGTCTCTCTAAGGAATTAAAAAGTTACAAAGGGTTCAACCTGAGCCTTTGCTCCTCTGGGATTCTTGGGAAGAACAGGTTGTGTCTGCCATGGGGAGCAGCAGTGGCTGCGTTTTAAATAGTGACCTGTTTGACAGCAATGAGGCATTGGAGACTGGAGTTGGAGTGGTATAGAAAGGTGAGAGGAACCATGGCCTCTTGACTCCTGACTGTGTGTGCTATGGAGGGGACCTGGGCATGGTCCCCTCCCATGGAAGTTTCCCTTTGAGTTTTGTTGATCTCTGTCATTGGATCAAGGTAGGTCGTGATAGTATAAATCATTTATTTGGCACCAGACATCCAGTTTTATTCCCCTTTTACTTTTTATTTTTTCCCATGTATGTTGTACATTCATGTGTATGCGTGTTAGCATGTACGTGGTTCTGAGTGTGTGGGTGCCCTGAGGCTGATGTTGGGTACCATTCTTGACCCCTCTTTCCACCTTATTCACTAGGCAGGTTCTCAGGAGAGCTAAGATGTAGCTAGCTAGTCTTGCTAGCCAGCTTGCTCTGAGGATCACCCCCTCTGCCTTCTGAAGTTGGAATTACAGGTGGTTACAGCTTCCTCCTGGATTTATGTGAATTCTCTGGTTTTGTGGCTCCAGTTCTCACACTTCCACAGCGAGTGCTTCAACCACTGAGCCATCTCTCCAGCCTTTACCTCCATTTTAGAGACGAAGAAGTTGAGAATCAGGAAATAAAGCTGCCAGCTGGAAACGTACAGTTGAAACACCAGAACGACGATTCCAGCCCTCAACCTCCCATCCACCTTCTGATGCTTTATCAAGGTGAATCTGTGTCCCCAAGAGTACTAGACTTGTGGGGGGTGGGGACAGGAAAATCGAATGGATTCATCCCTCCCCATCTGTGCCAAGCACACCCTGAAGTGCATAAAGCACCAGGTATTAAGGTTTATGAGTCTATTAATCCGCGGCTTTGGAGGTATTAAAGTTTCATATTGATGATAAACCTCCCCTAATAAAGCGTAAGGGAAGGAGGAATAAATCTCCAATTTCAAAGGACCCCAAACCACTTAAACAATTGCGGGGAAGATGGATGTGAGCGTCAGTGATGGGATGATATGTCTTGTCCAGTGGAGGGTACTTTGGCAAAGTGGTTTTGCTTCTGCTAAGTGGTAGAGATAAAATGATGGATGTGAGCTATTGATTCCATGGGCGTCTGCATGGGGTGAGCACAGCTGGAGGAGGAAGGAGCCCGTGGTGTGGTTGAGAGCTGCTGAATATGGAGTAGGAGGAGAGGAGACTGCCTTTGCCAGGCTGGCTCCGCCCAGCAGGGAAGGGTCCATTGCTTTCCGGAGTTACTGTTCAAGTACTTGGAAGTCCATTTCTCTCCACCTTCTCCTTCCCTTCTTTCCTCCTCATTCTTCCCATATTCTTCTTTTCTCCTCTCCTTCTTTCCTTTATCTTTTCCTCTTCTCCCCTTACCTTCTTCTTCTTTCTTATCCTCTTCTCCTTTATCCTTCTCTTCCTCCTATTTCCTCTTTACGTCCCTTCCTGCCTCAGGGAGAAAAACGCCCCAACTTGTGCAGGCTAGCTCACAGCATGACAGCCTGTGCAGGCTAGCCCACAACATGACAGCCTATGCAGGTTAGCTCACAGCATCCCAGTCAGTGCAGGCTAGCTCACAGCATCCCAGCTAGTGCAGGCTAGCTCACAGCATCCCAGCCAGTGCAGGCTAGCTCACAGCATCCCAGCCAGTGCAGGCTAGCTCACAGCATCCCAGCCAGTGCAGGCTAGCTCACAGCATCCCAGCCAGTGCAGGCTAGCTCACAGCATCCCAGCCAGTGCAGGCTAGCTCACAGCATCCCAGCCAGTGCAGGCTAGCTCACAGCATCCCAGCCAGTGCAGGCTAGCTCACAGCATCCCAGCCAGATCAGGCTAGCTCACAGCATCCCAGCCAGTGCAGGCTAGCCCACAGCATCCCAGCCAGATCAGGCTAGCTCACAGCATCCCAGCCAGTGCAGGCTAGCCCACAGCATCCCAGCCAGATCAGACTAGCTCACAGCATCCCAGCAAGTGCAGGTCAGCTCTATGCTGTTGGTTTAAACACAGCCCAGGAGGACCATCCTGACCTTGTCATTTACAAGCTCTGTGACTTTGGACGACGTCCTTCATCTCCTTAGGCCCCATTCAAGTCTTTAAAAAAATTCGTCATTTATTTTCAAATAGTTTTAGATTTTCAGAGAAGTTGCTAAGATGGTCCATGTTCCCAGCCCTGTTCTGGCTAATATCGTACATTACCAAGGTACATTTGTCAAAGTTAATGGACCTGTGTTGAAGCGTGCTGATACTTTATTACAGACTATGCATTTCTACCTTGCACCCACTTCCTATTTTAGGATTCTCCCTAGGGTGTCACCACATCGAGTCCGCCTATCTCTCTAGGCCTCTCAGACCTGCCTTATTTGTGGTGACCTTGATGCTCCTGAGGAAGACCTCTCAGTGTCATGAAGAATATCTATCCTCATGACACTAGACTTGGGGAGGATGAGCAGAGAGAGGATGTAAGCTTCTTCCCCAGCACGGGGGGGGGGGGCGGCAGCTGTCAACATGGCTCCGCTCTTGATGCTGACCTTGGTCTGGCTAAGGGCAATGCTTCTCAGGTGTCTGGCAGACTGTCGTGAGCACACCAAATGTCTCACTCTCGTCTTGTGGAGGTACACAGCGCCTCTAGTGCTCACGACAAGGGTGACATTTTACTTCTTGGTGAAGGACTGTGTACATAAATTATTTGGAGTCCTTCTGTACTGGATATTTGTGTATTCCCCCACATTCATTTGCTCAGTCATTTATCTACATCAGTATGTAGCACAGATTTTATTTCATGCCCCGAGTTACAATTCTATAGTATATTATTTATTTTGTTGCTCAAATTGTTTCAATTTCATTTGGAACTTGCTCTTTTTTTCTCTCATGAAATAATTTTTTATAAAAAATAAATGTGTTAATCAGGGCCGGGAATAGGGCAAGGTAAATGAGTGCTGTGAAATTTAACAGGATGTAAAAAAAAATGCCATACCACCCTCACTAGTTGAAATAAATAAAACATTAAGGCAATTTTTAAGAAATCATAAAGAATGAAACAAATTTTACAATGACTGAAATATCAATATTTATATCGAGGCAGGCTCTGTAATGACTGTAAATCATTAAGCCAGCTGTCTAGTAGTTAGTATATATGTAATAGATGTATCCTGTCAATTCATGAGGAGCCCATCAGGGAATTAATGCCTAATGAGATCATCTGCACCTGCCTTGGTGGTGGAGCACAGACATCAGGTCATCCTGTAGACCAGCCAAGGGCGCCACTCACTCAGCTAGGACCACTGGGTATTTGGTGTTGGCTAACTGTTGGCAGATCTTGGTTTGCCCCAGTGGGAACGGCGAGGGAAAGCCTATATTTGTCCTGTGTCTCTCCAATACTTGTCCTGTCCCAGACATTCTGTGCTGGGTGTGTCCCCTTGCAAGTGATGGACAATGAGGAAGGGAGAGCCCTACAAAGCTTTGGAGGCCTGGGCACAGAATGGCACTTCATCATTTCTGCTGTCTTCCCCTGGACACAGGAAGTAACTTAGCCAGATTTCAACGGAAAAGGCAAGAAGGAGCACGTCTTTTGTGAGAGGGAACTCCAAGTCATGCGGTAGAGGACAAGGGGTGGAAATGGGTGTATGTGTGTGTGCGTGTGTCACCGTGATCAAATAGCTGTCAGATGCGACATTAGGGATGAAGGATTTGCTTTGGTTCATGGTTCAGAGGGTAAAGTCTCCACGAGGGGGTTGGCAAGGGGCTAGTGACCCAATTTACATGGTGGGAGCTTGTGTCTCGTTCATGCCACAGCCAGCCAGGAAGCAGAGAGAGGTAGACAGAACTGGAGATAGGTTATCACCCTCAGACGCTTTCTCCTAGAGGAAAGCACATCTCACATCTAGATGGTACCTTGTAAAGGTGTCTTCCAAAACAGCATCACACCAGGTGAGGACCAAGTGTTCGAACATGTGAGCCCGTGCGTGGCAACGGCAGAGGAGAAGGGGGAGGGGGCACTTTTGGTCTCAGTCTGCCAGAACTGCTTTCAGTGCTAAAGGAACACCATGCACAGAACAAGCTGTGTGTCTGCATCCTGGGGAGCTAACAGCAGAACAATATAGGTCACAGTCATGGCAGTGATAAGGGGAAGAGGGACAATTTCATCCCACCTCTTGGGGCCCTTGCCTCCCTGTGGACATGTGGACAAGGAGGGTGTTTTTGAAACCTTGGGGGAAGATTCTGACCATTATTGCAGCTTTTTCTCTTCTGTGGTCAAATCCAGAAAAGAAATTCTGCATAGGACATGACCAATGAGGAGACAGGAGGTATCTGCTATGGCCTTCTCTTAAGGGCCCCCTTGTTCAGCACACTGGCTCCTTAGATTAAAGCAGCAGCTCCCATTTTGCAGATGGAGGCTGTTTTAATTGAGACATTGAAAGACTGATTTCCTTAATTTCCTCCTAATGGAAAATCCGGATGCCTAATCAATTTGGGTCAGTTTTGTGCAGTTGTTGCTCCAAATGCAGTTTATCTAAAGGTATTCATGCCAAAAAAATCAATATTCAATACTGTGAGGAGATGCGGCGTGTTCTGCCACAGAGGAACTCTGAGGCTGACAGGACTCAGGGCTGGATAGCTTCATCCAGTTTGTCAGGAAACAATTTTCCTTCCTCTCCACCTGATAGTTGAGGCATGGGACTGGACCTTTCGTATATGACGTCTCAACCCTCCCTCCCAGTGAGGCCATCTGTTTGTATTTGACTCTCACAGGTGGAAAAACTGAGGCACGAGATGGTGTCATGGACCCAGTGATCGGTAGGGTCAGAATATGAGTCAGAGAGCTTTATCCAGTGTTGATCCTCCGTCTCGACTGTTCAATGTGGCAGTTGATGTTAACCTCGCATGGTCGTGTTCTGGTAGGGGGTGGTAGGCAAGGAGCGTTGATTGCGTTCAGTGGACGTCTGGGTCCTGTAACTGTTCTAAGACAGGGCAGCTAACCCCCACCCCAAGGAAGCCAAGCTTGATGACAAATATTTATGTTGCAAAATCAGGCTAACTTATTCTTAATCCCTCCTCCATCACTTTCTGGTTCGCAGCAGCGTCATTATTTTCTATTATTGTTTTGTGTTTTTAGAGATGGTCTTCTTGTGTAGCTCAGCAGTTTCTCCTCCTGCCTTAGCCTCTGGGGTGCCAGGAGTGTAGGTGTGCACCCCTTCCCTCCCTTCCTGTCTCCCATACTCCTCTGTTCCATCACAACCTGCCAAGTCCCTTCCCGTCGCCTCTATTCCTCTGTGCCCCATCACACCTCTTCTCCTGTTTCTTTCTTGCAATTGTCCCTGGGCAAGTTCCAGTCTTTGAACTGTTTAGTAAACACAATAAAATTAATTTTAGAGAAATAATGAGAATTAAGTATGATTGGGTTTGATCTTCTTTTCTCAGAGAAGTCATTTAGTAAACCTTCCCAGTTCCTGTTTTCAGAAGCCTCCTGGGTGAACTGGTGCATACCAGAGACCAAATACAGGTATTAGGAGACCTCTGTTGAACACAGGCACTAGAGCAGGCTAAAGGCATAGACCAGTGGTTCTCAACCTCCCTAATGCTGTGACCCTTTAATACAGTTCCTCATGTTGTGGTGACTCCCACCATAAAATCGTTTTCATTGTTACTTCATAACTGTAATTTTGCTACTGTTAGGAATCGAAATGTAAATATTTATAAAGTTTTCCAGTGGTCTTACTCACCCCCTGCGAGAGAGTCCTTTAAAGAGGTTGTGACCCACAGGTTGAGATTCACTGGCATGGAATTCACCCAGGTCAACTCAGGGGCCATGCATAAAGGAGCTTACAGCAGGATGGGGGCCTGGGGTTGGGTTGAGAGGTCAGAGGGTGGCTCAGACCTTCTAGGGCCTTTCCCAGGACTTTATCCTACTAACTCCTGCCCTGTATCTGCACAGCTACTTCATTATTGCAGTAGTGCGGCTCCCATATACATAATATATGTACATACGTACATACATACACATATACATATACACATATGTTTGTGCAGATCATGAAGTAGCTCAGTCATGTATTGAGGCTGGCAAGGGGAAAATGGGAAAAAAGCAGAAAATTCATTTCTTAGACTCTTTGTTGGAGGGCAGCAAGGAATGACTTCTTATTATGCACATGCCGGGCTTGCTTGTTACAGCGGCTGTTGCTACTAACTGACCAATGCATCCTTGCTTCTCCTCCCCTGTCTCACTGGAGGGAAGAGCAGGGCTTAGTGCAGTCCTCTAGCCTGTTCCTCTGTCAGCCAGATGATAAGACTGTAGGACATTCAGATCCTTTGCATGATTTCTGACTCTGCCGTGTGTGTGTGTGTGTGTGTGTGTGTGCACGTTCATCAACGCCTGCTTTGTAAATGCTGACCCATGTCCGTTGCGTAGGATTCTGGCTTTCTGCTCGAGGTAATGAGTATGACACTCTGTGAAGATAGCGATCATCTTAATTGTAAAACACGGGTTCTCTAGAAAACAGCAGCAACCGCTGCATTTATGAGAAAATTTATTGCCCTGAATCTCCTATCCTGGTAAGTAAGTGTGTAAGTGTTCCCTCGGAGCATCCAACAGTGCCCTTGTTGTCATTAAGTACCACTAATGGGTGCTCAGCATCCAAACACCTACTTACCGTGTGGATTTAGTCATCCTGGAGGACTGCTTGCTACTTAAATAATACATGATTTTCCTACAGTCTGTGTGCAGGAGGCAGGGCTTCTGGGTCCAACAGTCTCCTGTTGCAGGCATCCCTTAAGCCTTTCTGATGGAGGGTCACAAAGCTGGTCCCCAGTGTTAGTATCCTGAGCTATAATGTCTGCCTGTTTTCCCTTGGGTATGTGGGGGATTACTGTCCCTTGGGCCCCACCATAGGCAGCTCTGTCACAGGGCTGACATGAAGTATGCATTTCTCAGGAAGCACATCCAAGGGCTTCATACATATCATGGGTGCCCATCACATATGTATGTCCCTGGTGTTGTCTATGCATACAGAGTATACAGATGCATTTTCTTTATCATTACCTCTGTTATTGGATGCTGATGGCATGAGAAGACCCTTTCTCCAGCAATCTTCATGACTTCATTACCAATAGTCAATAAGCAAGAAAGTGTGTTCCAGCTCGTTAGCTGTCAGGGAAGTGTAAATTACAACCACACTGAGGTCCCATCTAACGCCAGTCAGAATGGCTATTACAGAGTAAACATCAATGAATTCCGGTAAGAATGAGTGGAAACGGGAACCCTTTACACACCTGGTGGGGGTATAAATTGGCACAGCCACTATGGAAATCATCATGGATTCTTCAAGAAGTTCCTCAGGACACAGAAGCATAACTACCATGGAGTCAGCTATGCCACTCTCACACCCGCCCGAAGTCAACACACCACCGAGAAACTACATCCGTGTTTACCGCATTGCTGCTCACAGCAGCTAGGTTACAGAATCAACCTAGGTGTATGCCAACTCTTGAAACAATCAGAGAGACAGAGAAATCCTGTCACTTAGGCTTCCTGGATCTGGTCTGGGACTTACAATCTAGGGACCTGTCTAGTGCAATGGTGGGTTCTGTGGGTGAAAAGGAGACACCAGGAACATTGCACTATTCTCAGTGGCAGGAGTAAGTTGTCGCTCTTTATCCATACTTTCGTTTCCCTATTCTGGGGAACTGCTGCAAACAGTTAATGTGTTATCACAAGGGGATAGTGAGGGTGTTTTTCATATCCCCCGTTATATTCTTATATTAGGCAAGAAAAAAGACACTAAATTCAAACTTTGAATTCCACTTAGATCCATTTTCAGCATTTTGAACTTGGAAATTTGTGCTCCTAACTGGGAAGAAAGCCAGGAACTTAACAGCGAGGAAGCCAGCAAGTTCTATGTGTCTGCTGCATGGGTGTGTGTGTTTGTGTGGAGGGTTTGGATTTGATAGGGGAAAATGATTTCTGACCTGAAAGAAGTCTGTTTCAGCATTTAGCCGCAATCAAAGCATCTGATCACTCTCTGCTTGTTTTCTTCCTGCTCTCGGTCCTGCCAGTCTTCCTGGACAGCAGGCAGCAGTCTTTCCAAAGTGCACGGACAGTTCAGAATGGGACTGTTTAATAGCAGGAATGCCCAAACAGCAAGACAAAGAGGCACCTAGCTGCCCATTTTAAAACTCAAGGGTCTAGTCTCCGCACCATCTGATGCTTCTACAGCGTCTGCTTACACCGTCGAGTGCAGACTTCTCTCAGCTGCAGACACTGCCTGCAGACTGCCCATGGTTCTGAAGAAAGTAGCCCATCCCACGAAACAGCTTCCAGTGGGCTGGTGTAGCTGAACCCCAGAGATTCAGTGGTGACTCTCAGGAGCAAAGGGCATGACATCTGTGTGAGCCTGCTTCCTTCTCCCTCCCTGTGGAATCATCTCTAATAGGTCAGGTATCAATTTCACTGTTCCACCAAACTAGGAAAACAGCCAGAGAACAGACTTGAAGTGAATAAAAGACACTCAGTCCTTCCTGTTTCTCACAGATACGTTGATTTTAAGCAAGCAGAATAAAAACTGTCAGCCTCCCACAGCAGCGCCTTGCGTTTTGCAGTAAACAGGCCAACTAGGATGCTTAGTTCTCTTGTTTTGCCATTGTTGTCTTACTGTCCGAGGCCATCAGTAAGGCAGGGTCCCAGAAGGTTAGGGTTGTCGCAGGGGCCCAGGCTGGAAGGGTTATTAGAAGAGTCATTCCTAAGGGTTAGAGGGATGAATTCCTGAAGGTGTGGGAAGGCGTCCTCTCCCTCAAGCGAAGGACTGTTGTGGATTCAACATGTGTAGTGATATTTCATTGGTATTTTAATAAATAAAGCTTGCCTGAAGTTCAGAGAGTAAACCAGCTGCACTGATTAGCCTTACAGACCAGGCTTTAATCCCACAGTCATGTTAGTTTGCCAGAGAAACTGGGCTATAGTGGTGTACGTTTTTAATCCCAGTCCTAGAGAGGATTATAAAACAGGAGGAGACAGCTCTCAGACACAGTCTTATTCTGAGATTCCTGGAGGCAAGATCACCATTTCAGATGGAAGTAGAGGTAAAAGCCAGTGACTGACTGTTATGCTTTTCTGACCATCAGGTTGAACAACAGTTTCTGTCTCTGGATTTTTATCAATTGTGCTACAAACATGGAATGTTTATCCACCATGGGCTCATGTGTTTGGACACTTGCTCTCTGGTTGGTGGCTCTGTTTTGAAAGATTGTAGAACCTTTAAGAGAAGGAGCTTGCAGGAGGAAGAGAGTTACTGGGGAGTGGGCCTGATTCTTTTTTTCTTTTTTTAAATACATTTTATTGAGCTCTACATTTTTTTCTACTCCTCCCCCTGCCTCTCCCTTCCCCTTCAGTCCTCTCCTATGGTCCTCATGCTCCTAATTTACTCAGGAGATCTTGTCTTTTTCAACCTCCCATGTAGATTAGGTCCATGTATGTCTCTCTTAGAGTCCTCATTGTTGTCTAGGTTCTCTGGGATTGTGATTTGTGGGCTGGTTTTCTTTGCTTTATGTTTAAAAACCACTTATGAGTGAGTACATATGATAATTGTTTTTCTGAGTCTGGGTTACCTTCACTCAATATGATATTTTCTAGCTCTACCCATTTGCCTGCAAATTTCAAGATGTTATTTTTCTGCTGTGTAGTACTCCAATGTGTAAATATATCACATTTTCCTTATCCATTCTTCTGTCGAGGGGCATTTAGGTTGTTTCCAGGTTCTGGCTATACAAAACAATTCTGCTATGAGCATAATTGAACACATGTCCTTGTAGCATGATTGAGCATCCTTTGGATATATATACCCAAAAGTGGTCTTGCTGGTTCTTGAGGAAGGTTTTTCTGAGAAATCATCATACTTAAATCCAAAGGGGCTGTACCAGCTTGCATTCCCACAAGCAATGCAAGAATGTTCCTTTTATCCCACAACCTCTCCAGCATAAGTTGTCATCAGTGTTTTTGATCTTGACCATTCTTACAGGTGTAAGATGGAATCTCAGAGTTGTTTTAATTTGCATTTCTCTGATGGCTAAGGATGTTGAGCATTTCCTTAAGTGTCTTTCAGCCATTTTAGATTCTTCTGTTGAGAGGTCTCTGTTTAGGTGTATACTCAGTTTTTTAATTGGATTATTTGTTCTTTTTTGACCAATTTCTTAAGTTCTTTGTATATTTTGGAGATCAGTCCTCTGTCTAATGTGGGATTGGTGAGATCGTTCCCCATTCTGTAGGCTGCTGTTTTGTCTTGTTGACCATGTCCTTTGCTTTACAGAAGTTTTTCAGTTTCAGGAGGTCCCATTTATTAATTGGTTCTCTCAGTATTTGTGCTACTGGGGTTATATATTTAGGAAGTAGTCTCCTGTGCCAGTGCATTCAAATGTACTTCCCACTTTGTCTTCTGTGAGGTTCAGTATGGTTGACTTTATCTTGAGGTCTTTGATCTATTTGGACTTGAGTTTTGTGCATGGTGATAGATATGGGTCTATTTTCATTTTTCTACATGTTGATATCCAGTTATGCCAGCACCATTTGTTAAATATGCTTTCTTTTTTCCATTTGATATTTTTTGCTTCTTTGTCAAAAATCAGGTGTTCGAAGATATGTGGATTGATATCCAGGTCTTCGATTTGGTTCCATTGGTCCTCCTGTTTTTCAATACCAGGCTGTTTTCAGTACCATAGCTCTGTAGTGGAGTTTAAAGTCAGGGATGTGATGCCTCCAGAAGATCCTTTTTCATTCAGAATTGTTTTGGCTAACCTGGGTTTTTTGCTTTTCCAAAGTTGAGTACTGTTCTTTTGAGGTCTGTGAAGAATTTTGCTAGGATTTTGATGGACATTGTATTGAATTTGCAGATTGCTTTTGGTAAGATTGCCAGTTTTACTGTGTTAATTCTACCTCCCCAAGAGCATGGGAGTTCTTTCCATTTTCTGGTGTCTTCTTCAATTTCTTTCTTCAAAGAAATTCAACATTCTTGTTATACAGGTCTTCCACTTGTTTGGTTAGAGTTACTCTGAGATGTTTTCTGCTATTTGTGGCTATTGTTCGTGAAGGGGATGCTTCTCTGATTTCTTCTCAGCCCATTTATCATCTGTGTAAAGGAGGGCTACTGATTTTTTGAGTTAATCTTGTATCCTGCTACATTAATGAAAGTGTTTATGAGTTGTAGAAGTTCCCTGGAAGAATTTTTGAGGTTGCTTATGTAAATTATCGTATCATCAGCAAATAGTGAGAGTTTGACTTTTTCTTTTACGATTTGAATCCTCTTGATCTCCTTTTGTTGTCTTATTGCTCAAACTAGGACCTCAAGAGCTATATTAATAGATATGGAGAGAGTGGACAACCTTGTCTTGTTCCTGATTTCAGTGGAATCGCTGGGAGTTTTTCTCCATTTTGTTTGATGTTGGCTGTTGGCTTGCTGTATATTGCCTTTATTATGTTTAGGGATGTTCCTTGTATCCCTGCTCTCTCCAAGACCTTTATCATGAAAGGATGTTGTATTTTGTTGAATGCTTTTTCAGCATCTAATGAGATGATCATGTGGTTTTTATTTTTCAGTTTGTTTATATGGTGGATTATATTGATAGATTTTTGTATGTTGAACCATCCCTGCATCTCTGGGATGAAGCTGAGCTGACTTGATCATGGTGGATGATTTTTTCTGATGTGTTCTTGGATTCAGTTTGCCAGTATTTTATTAAGTATTTTTGCGTTAATGTTCATGAGTGAGATTGGTCTGTAATTCTCTTTCTCAGTAATGTCTTTATGTGGTTTGGATATCAGAATAATTGTAGCCTCTTAAAAAGAGTTTGGCAATGTTCCTTCTGTTTCTATTATGTGGAATAATTTGAAGAGTATTGGTATTAGTTCTTCTTTGAAAATCTTGTAGAATTCTGTACTGAAACCATCTGGCCCTGGGCTTTTTTTTTTTTTTTTTTCTTTTTTTTGGTTGGGAGACTTTTGATGACTGTTTCTATTTCTTTAGAAGTTATAGGTCTGTTTAGTTTGCTTATCTGGTGTTGATTTAATTTCAGTAAGCAATATTTATCCAGAAAGTTGTCCATTTCCTTTAAGTTTTCCAATTTTGTGGGGTACAGATTTTCAAAATATGACCTAATGATTTTCTTTTTTTTTTATTCTGAGAGCTTTTATTGTGAATAAAATTTATTCCCTTGTATTTCATTGCTAGTATGTAGACATGTAATTTATTTATTTTTTTTTTTTAAATTTTTTTTTTATTCTTTTTTACTTAAAATTTCCAACTGCTCCCGGTTTCCCATTTCCCTCCCCCTCCTCCCACATATTGCCCCCTCCCCCCACTCCCCTCTCCCTATCCCCACTCCACTTCTCCTCCCCCTAGTCCACTCCCCCTCCCTCTCGATACTGAAGAGCAGTCCAAATTCCCTGCTCTACAGGAAGACCAAGGTCCTCCCACTTCTATCTAGGTCCAGGAAGGTGAGCATCCAAACAGGCTACGCTCCCACAAAGCCAGTTCATGTATTAGGATCGAAACCTAGTGCCATTGTCCTTGGCTTCTCATCAGCCTTCATTGTCCGCCTTGTTCAGAGAGTCCAGTTTCAACCCATGCTTATTCAGTCCCAGTCCAGCTGGCCTTGGAGAGCTCCCAATAGATCAGTTCCACTGTCACAGTGGGTGGGTGCACGCCTCGTGGTCCTGATTTCCTTGCTCATGTTCTCCCTCCTTCTGCTCCTCATTTGGACCTTAAGAGCTCAGACGGTTGATCCAAATTGGGTCTCTGTCTCTCTCTCGATCCGTTGCCAGATGAAAGTTCCTGTGCCATTCTCTTTGGCCTCTCGTCAGCTCTCATTGTCCACCACATTCAGAGTCCGGTTTTATCCCATGTTTTTTTCAGTAGCAGTCCAGCTGGCCTTGGTGAGCTCCCAATAGATCAGCCCCCCTGTCTCAGTGGTTGGGTGCACCCCTCATGGTCCTGACTTCCTTGTTCATGTTCTCTCTCCTTCTGCTCCTCATTATAACCTTGGGAGCTCAGTCCGGTGCTCCAGTGTGGGTCTCTGTCTCTATCTCCATCCATCGCTAGATGAAGGTTCTATGGCGATATGCAAGATATTCATCAGTATGATTATAGGATAGGTTCATTTCAGGTTCCCTATCCTCAGGTGCCCCAATGAACTAACTGGGGACATTGCCCTGGGCTTCTGGTAGCCATTCCAGGTTCAAGCCTCTTGCCAACCCTTAGGTGGCTCCCTTAACTAAGGTATGAGTTTCCCTGCTCCCCCATCCAACATTCCTTTACCCCCAATCACCCCGATTCCCCCAGTTTCCCTCATCCTCTCCTTCACACTTTTCTCTCCCCATCTCCCCTCATCCCCATCCCACCCCACCCCCCAAGATTCCCATTTTTTGCCCATCAATCTTGCAAACTTGTGCAACCACTTTGGAAATCAGTATGGCGGTTTCTCAGAAAAATTGGGATCAACCTACCCCTGGACCCAGCAATAGCACTCTTGGGAATATACCCAAGAGATGCCCTAGCATATGACAAAAGCATTTGTCCAACTATGTTCATAGCAGCATTATTTGTAATAACCAGAACCTGGAAGCAACCTAGATGCCCTTCAATAGAAGAATGGATGAAGAAAGTGTGGAATATATATACATTAGAGTACTACTCTGCGGTAAAAAACAATGACTTCTCGAATTTTGCATGCAAATGGATGGAAATAGAAAATACGATCCTGAGTGAGGTAACCCAGACCCAAAAAGAAGATCATGGATGTACTCACTCATAATTGGTTTCTAGCCATGGATAGGGGCCACTGAGTCTATAATTTGTGATCCTAAAGAAGCTAAACAAGAGGGTAAACCCAAGGAAAAACATATAGATATCCTCCCAGCTATGGGAAATAGACAAGATTTATGGGCTAATGATTTTCTTGATTTCTTCTGTGTCTGTTGTTATATCCCCCTTTTCATTTTTGATTTTGTTAATTTGGATATACTCTCTCTGCCTTTTGGTTAGTTTGGATAAAGGTTTGTCTATTTTGTTGATTTTCTCGAAGAACCAACTCTTTGTCTCATTGATTCTTTGTATTGTTTTTTTTTTGTTTGTTTCTATTTTGTTGATTTCAGCTCTCAATTTTATTATTTCCTGCCATCTAGTTCTCCTGGGTGAATTTGCTTCTTTTCGTTCTAGAGTTTTCAAATTTTCTGTTAACTCACTAGTGTAGGATTTTTCCAGCTTCTTTATGCAGGTATTTAGTGTTATGAACTTTCCTCTTAACACTGCTTTCATTGTGTCCCATAAATTTGGTCATATTGTGTGATCATTTACATTGAATTTTAGGAAGTCTTTAATATCTTCCTTGACCAATTGATGCTTCAGGTGAGCATTATTTAATTTTCAATGTTTGTGGGATTTCTGGAATTAGTGTTACTGCTGAATTCTAATTTTAAGTCATGGTGATCTGATAAGATACATGGGGTTATTTCAAAATTTTTGTATCTGTTGTGGTTTGTTTTGTTACCTAGTATGTGGTCAGTTTTTGAAAAGGTTTAATAAGGTACTCAGAAGAAGGTATATTTTTTTCTGTTTGGATGGAATGTTCTATAGATGCCTGTTTAGTCCATTTGAGTCATAACATCTATTAGGTCCCTTATTTCTCTGTTAATTTTTTTGTTTGGCAGACCGGTTCAGTGGTGAGAGTGGAGTGTTAAAGTCTCCCACTATTAGTATGTGGGGTTTGATTTGTGATTTAAGCTTTAGAAATGTTTCTTTTACATATAGGGTGCCCTTGTATTCAGGGCATAGATGTTCAGTATTGAGATTTACTCTTGATGGATTTTTCCTGTGACTAATACAAAATGTCCTTCTTTGTTTCTTTTGATTGATTTTAGTTTGAAGTCTATTTTGATAGCTATTAGGATAGCTATTTCAGCTTGTTTCTTAGGTTCATTTGATTGGAAATTTTTCCCCCCAACCCTTTACTCTGGCAATATCTGTTTTTGAGGTTGAGGTATTTTTCTTATATGCGGCAGAAGGATGGATTATGTTTTTGCATCCAATCTGTTAGCCCGTGTCTTTTTATAGGTGAGTTGAGCCCATTTATATTAGGGGATATTAATGACCAGTGATTGCTATCTCCTGTTATTTTAGTTTTCGCTGTTAGTGGTGTTATTTTGTATGTTTTCCCCTTCTTTGGATATGCTGCTGTGAGATCATCATTTGTTTGTGTCTTTGTTGATGTAGCCAACTTTCTTGAGTTGGAGTTTTCCTTCTAGTACTTTGTGTTGGGCTGGGTTTGTGGCTAGATATTTAAATCTGGCTCTGTCATGGAGTATCTTATTTTGTCCTTATATGGTGTTTAAAAGTTTTGCTGGATATAGTTATCTGGGCTGGCATCCATGGTCTCTTAATGTCTGCATAATGCTTAACCAGGACCTTCTGGCTTTCATTGTTTCCATTGAGAAGTCAGGTATAATTCTAATAGGTCTGCCTTTATATGTTACTTGACCTTTTTCCTCTGAAGCTCTTAATTCTTTCTTTATTCTGTATGATTAGTGTTTTGATTATTATGAGGCAAGGGAACCTTTTTTTTAATCTAGTCTATTTGGTATTGTGTAAGCTTCTTGTATCTTCATAGGCATATCTTTCTTTAGGTTGCGAAAGTTTTCTTTTATGATTTTGTTAAATATATTTTCTGTGCTTTTGAGTTGGACTTCTTCTCCTTCTTTATACTTATTATTTTTAGGTTTGGTCTTCTCATGGTATTCCATATTTCCTGGATATTTTGTGTTAAACTTTTGTTAGATTTAATGTTTTCTTTGACCGATGAGTCTATTTCCTCTATTGTATCTTCAGCACTTGAGATTCTCTCTTCTATCTTTTGTATTCTGCTGTTTATGCTTGCATCTGTGGTTCCTGATAGTTTTTTCTTGATTTCTACTTTTATAATTCCCTCAGCTTGTGTTTTCTTTATTGTTTCTATTTCAGTTTCCAAGTCTTGAATACTTTCTTTCACATGTTTGATTGCTTTTTCTTGTTTTTCTTTAATAGATTTGTTCATGTCTTCCAATTTTTTGTTTGCCTTATCCTCCATTTCTTTGAGGGATTTTTTTATATTTTCTTTAAGGGCCTCAAACATTCTACTAAAGTTATTTTTTAGGTCATTTTCTTCGGCTTCATCTATCTTTGGTTGTTCAAGTCTTGCTGTTGTAGGGCCACTAGGTTTTACTGGTGTCATGTTGCTCTTTGTGGTGTTGCATGTGTTCTTACCTTATCTATTGATCTTTTCCTCTGATTGGTGTATTTGGGTTGTCTGTGACTCTGGTGATCAATCTTCCAAGTGCCAGTGCATCCAAGGCTTAGATGGTTGCTCCTTGAGGTGCAGTCAGGGCCATGTTTCCAGTCACCCCATTGATCACTCTGTGTTCCTGGAGGTCGCTCAGTGCTCCAGATTGCTTGCTTGGGGCTCTTTCTGCTGAGGTTTCTGCATTGGGCCTGCTCTGGCAGAGGTCCTCACTCAGGCCTATTCCCTTGGAGGGCCCAGACTTGCACCCAGACCCACAAAGCTCTCTGCTTCTGGCCTACTCCTTCAGCAGTTGCTCCCTTGTAACTGCTCCTGTGGAGTTTGCTGTCTCAGACCTGCTCTGGCCTAGGTAGCTGGTTCAGACTTATTTCTGTAGATGTTCCTGGTCTGGGCCTGCTCCCGCCTAGGGGTCCCTGGCTTGGGCCCAGTTTTGTAAAGGTCTCTGGCTCTGGTCTGCTCCCTTGGAGGTCCCAGACTTGCACCTGGACCCACAGAGATCCTGGCTCAGGCAAAAACTTGAGTTTTTAAAGCTACATTGTCAAATCAATAATCAGCTTTAGACTGGGAAAATATTTATTCAATTTAAAATGGAAGGACTCATCCAGAATGAATAAAGTATTCCTCAACTTCACCAATAGGAAAATTGTAGGTAAAACAATGATACAATGTTTGAGTAGACTCTATCCAATTAAATGTATGTGGAAAACAATCACAGAAAGCATATTTACCATCATTAGAGAAGTACAAGCAGGAGCTGGTGATGTGGCTCAATGGATAAAGGTGCTTGTTGCTGAGTCTGACCTGCACAGTTGAGGGAGAGGACTAGCTTCTGCCCTTTGTCCTCTGACCTCCATGTGTGGCTATGGCACCCTCTCACAAAGGAAATATAAATGGAACAAAAGCTATAGTGTGGGGCCACTTATGTCTAGTAGAGGGCCTGCAGCTAGGATAACACACTGTACAGAGCAAGAGCAAGGGTGAGCAGGGCCTGAGACTCCCATGGGGACATCTATGGGTGTGTCCAGTGGCTCAGTCATTTGGGAAAAACAGTTTGTCAATCTTTTATTTTTTATTTTTATTTTTTAGTAATTTATTTTAACTTTATTTTATGTGCATTGGTATAAAGGTGTCAGCTCCCAGGGAGCTGAAGCTATAGGCAGTTGTGAGCTGCCACGTGGGTGCTGGGAATTGAACCCGGGTCCTCTGGAAGAACAACCAGTTTTCTTAACCATTGCGTCATCTCTCCAGCACCTTGTCAGTCTTTTAAATTAGCTGACTATCACTCTACTAGGCTCTTTAGTTATTTAACTCTTGGAGTGGCAGTTTAAGAGGAAGGAAAACATTAGCCCAAGCAAATGCGTGCATGAACCCAAACGTCCATCACCATGGGGACAGAGGATACCGGCTGTGGTGTGTGCCTGTGATGGAATAGCAATGAAAATAAGTGTCTTCCACACAGCGTGCAGCACGTGTGCCCGACTCTGAAAGGCTTTACTCTGAGTCAAAGATGCCGGATGAAGAGAACTTCTGGTCACCTGTTCCTCCTCTGGATATGAATTCTGAATCTGCAAACAAATCCATGTGCTGGAAAAGCAGATCATGGTTGCCTCAATCCTCGCCGGGAGGAGAGGTGGGCGGGTGTTGAAATAATGTAAAATCCTGAAGCAGCCCAGCTAGTGGAGTGCTTAACTGGGCCTACAGGAAACCCTGGGTTCAATTCCCAGCACCACATAAACCAGACATGACAACAAAGGCCTGTAATTTTAGCTTGGGAGGTGGAAGCAGAAAGGTAAGAAGTTAAATGCCATCTTCAGCTATATAAGGAACTCGAAGTTAGCCTGGGTTACATGAGTCTGTCTTCAAACACACTTTCAGAAAAGGCAGAACTCCAATACAAACAGTAGTACCAATTTTCATGCATCAAATGGCTAACCACATGCCTATATGTCATGATAAATAACCCCATACCTTGAAAAAGAACTTAAACTTGATGCGGACATGGGGCGTTGGAGGGAAGGCTCTGCAGTCTGTGAGCTACCATGATGAGTGGAGCAGGGCACTGAGGGATTCGAATCTCATGACATGGGCGGGTACGAGGGGCCCCCGAGCCTGTATGCAGGGGATGGCAGCTAGAGGGAATGCCTACACATTTCCATGTATCTAATCCCAACTGTTTACGGCTCTCCGTGTTCACCCAGTGTTTCTTACAGATGTGATCATGCGTGAGAAAATGCAAAATACATTCTGCTAGATTGTTCCCCAGTGTGTCAGCTGAGGTGGAACAAATTCACATTCTTAGAACTAGGACCAGTGCAGGGTTGATTGGCAGTGGGGAGGTGCTTTTGGAAGGAGCGCTGGCTGAAGGTCACATCCAGAGGGACTTCCTAAACTGTCACCTTGTGATCATTTTCTAACCCCAGACTTTTGTATAACGTGAGTAATATAATGCAGGCATTGACTGATAGTAATTCATAAAGAAATTTATCTTAAAACATTTCTTTAGTATATGTATAATTTCATCGTTCTTTAAAAACAAATTTGCATACTGATGAAGTGGGTGTGCGTGTTTATTTTACACATAGTCAGACCTTGACCGGATATTTATACTGCAGGACACAGATCATCTTCAATGTCTTTCATTCTGTGTGTGTGTGTGTGTGTGCATGCACATGTGCCATGTGGAGGTCAGTTCTCTCTTTCCAGAACGTGGGTCCTAGGGGATCAAACTCAGGCCACCAGCCTTGACAACGAGAACTTTGATTCCTTTTCCCACTGAGGTCCTCTCGCTCTTCATTGGTGCCCCTCAGAGTTTATCAATATTTCAATGTTCTAATCCTTAGCTCTGAGAATGGTGCTTTGTGGTATGAGCTAAGGACTGTGTTCTGCCACCTGGCTCCTGGCCACTGGCTAGCTTTATACCCGAAACAACAACACACAAATTGTATTCATTTAAACACTGCTTGGCCCATTAGTTCTAACCTCTTAATGGCTAATTCTCATATTTTGATTACCCATTTCTATTAATCTGTGTAGCATCACGAGGTGCGCTTACCGGGAAGATTCAGCATGTCTGACCTGGCGGCTTGCTTATTCAGCATGTCTGACCTGGCGGCTTGCTTCATCGCGTCTGCCCTGGAGAGCAGAGGCATGGCGTCTGATCTCACTTCCTCTTCCTCCCAGAATTCTGTTCTGTTTACTCCACCCACCTATGTTCTAACCTATCAGGCCAAGCAGTTTCTTTATTAATTAACCAATGACCTTCCTCCATCACTGCTTTGCATACCTCCAGTGGTGGGAAGTGGGGGAAGCATGTTTAGGCTTGATTCAGGAGCTTTGGGAGTTCTACCCCAATCCCAAGAAAAAATTAGCATATTTTTTTTTTTGCCAAACAGCAATTTTTAAAATCAAACGTTTAAACACAACACAACCCCAAAATAGACAAATTTGATATTTGCATGCTGAGGAGTGATACGAGGGAAATGTTAGAACTTGCAGAATTAAAACATGTTTCTGTTTGAGCAGCAGCCCTTGCACGTGCAGTCAATACCGCATTGCTAATGTGGGGTTCCAGAATGTGAGCTGAGATCCCTGGGACGTCTGTGGTCTGATAGTGGGCATGTTGTATGTTCAGAACCACGGCTGAGGTGAAGTCTTGGCAATACAGCTCTGGTGAACACTGCCGGAAACATGGCAGGTTCATTTGTGTTTGACGTTGAGTTCCTTTTGGTTGTTGTGTGTTCAGAAACCTTTTACTGCTGCTGATTTTTCCCCATATGCAGCAGGGACCTGAAGTTTAAGGAACTAGTTGGAGGCGTGGGAAGGAGCTGTACGTTGTCAGGAAAGCCACACCCTCTACCTGCCCTTTACCTTGCAACTGTATAATAATAATAATAACCTTCTAACCCGCCGTCTTCTGTCGTGCTGGCTTTGAGTTGACCTGGGCTCTAAAGTCCACTCTATACCGTAAGCCATCAAAGAAATGGGACTGTTCAGGTGAGGGCCTAGGAAACGGTGCTGGCTGCCCCAGAATCAAAGGCTACGTGGAGACAGGATTCAGGATGCCCTTTCAACCCTGGCAGTCAAGAGAATTGCAGGTGTCACAGCCAGATTGCCCACATATCCACTATGTCCTAAGCAAACAAAGTCTGGGAACAATGTTGCTAATTTAACCAACAGCTTGGTACAGGTACCAACTTTGATACCTAACAGATGAAGGGAGCAGAAGTCCCTGCTTTTGTGGAGTGTTTTCTGTGACTACTAGGCTGCTTTCCCGATGGGACACAATCAGGAGCAAATCAACAATAACAATAAAAGCTCATGCTTCCCATGAAGAATACAGCCCCCTTTATTTTCACAGAGCATCCTTGAATGAGGTGAAAGGCCCTGGCAGGATCTCTTGGTGAAGGGCTAACTTTTTAAGAAAGGGGTTAGTGGATGCTTGCAGTCGGTGGTTGGAGAGCAGGGAAGGGACAGCTACCTGCGGGTGTCCTGTGCTCAGACATGGAGAAAATACAAAGATTCACCAGGTCATACTTCAAAAACATGTACTCCACAAAATTGGAAAACTTAAAGGAGATGGACAATTTTCTGGATAAGTACCACGTACCAAAATTAAATCAAGACCAGATAAGCAAATTAAATAGACCTATCACTGCTAAGGAAATAGAAACTGGATGTTGACATGTAGAAGAATGCAAATAGATCCTTATCTATTGCCATGCACAAAAATAAAGTCCAAATGTATCAAAGATCTCAACATAAAACCAACCGCACTGAACCTCATAGAAGGGAAAGTGGGAAGTACACTTGAACACATTGGCACAGGAGACCACTTCCTAAATATAACTCTAGTATCACAGATACTGAGAGCAATAGTTAATAAATGGGACCTACCTCCTGAAACTGAAAAGCTTCTGTAAAGCAAAGGACACGGTCAACAAGACAAAATGGCAGACTACAGAATGGGGAAAAAAAAATCTTCACCAACCCCACATGTGACAGAGGACTGATCTCCAAAATATTCAAAAAACTCAAGAAACTAGACATCAAAAGTACAAATAATTCAATTAAAAATGGGATACAGACCTAAACAGAGAATTCTCAACAGAAAAATCTCAAATGGCCAAAAGACACTTAAGGAAATGCTCAACTTCCTTAGCCATCAGAGAAATGCAAATCAAGACAACTCAGAGATTCCATCTTACACCTGTAAGAATGGCCAAGAGAAAAAACCACTGATGACAACTTATGCTAGAGAGGATGTGGAGGAAGGGGAACACTCATCCATTGCTGGTGGGAGTGCAAACTTGTACAGCCACTTTGGAAATCACTATGGTGGTTTCTCAGTAAGCTGGGAATCAATCTACCTCAAGACCCAGCAATACCACTTTTGGGTATATACCCAAAGGATGCTCAATCATACCACAAGGACATGTGCTCAGCTGTGTTCATAGCAGCATTGTTTGTAATAGCCAGAACCCGGAACAACCTAGATGTCCCTGAGCTGAACAACGGATAAGGAAAATGTGGTACATTTACACATGGAATTATACTCAGTGGTAAAAAAACAATGACATCTGAAATTTGCAGGAAGATGGACAGAACTAGAAAAAAACATACTGAGTGAGGCAAATACAATATGTACTCACTCATTCACAAGTGGCTATTAGACATAAAGCAAAGGTTAACCAGCCTATAGGCCACAACCTCAGAGAACCTAGAAGACAAAGAGTACTCTAAGAGCGATATACACGGATATACCTAGGAACGAGAAAAATACAAGATCTCCTGAGCAAATTGGGAGTGTGGGCCCAGGGGAGAGCGGAGGAAAGAAGGGGAGTGAGAAAAAATGTATAGCTTAATAAAAACAATAAAAATGAATTATTTTGTGGTCAAATGCTTTTGAGAAATTGTGCAGCCCACCTGTCTTCCTTTCTTGTTGATGCACGATTTATGTGTGCATATACATATATATATTTATAATGTATTTTAAAGGTTCTGAGCCTGCTTGGGGCCTAAACTCCATGAGCTCTATTAAAGCTGGAGTGTCTCCAGATTAATTTGAGTTCCTGAAAAATTGAAAAGAGTTTTGAGCTTCTTCTTCTTTTTTTTTTTTTGGTTTTTCGAGACAGGGTTTCTCTGTGGTTTGGAGCCTGTCCTGGAACTAGCTCTTGTAGACCAGGCTGGACTTGAACTCACAGAGATTCGCCTGCCTCTGCCTCCCGAGTGCTGGGATTAAAGGCGTGCGCCACCAACGCCCGGCGAGTTTTGAGCTTCTTTCCCCTCATTGGCAATCACAATACACTGAGGCGAGAGACGGCAGGATGGATGAGGCAGATGGGCCCTGTGTGGCATCCTGCAACTTGGAGATGGATCCCAAACAAAGAAAACAGGAGCAACGATAAACTGTGTGTTGTGTTGTAAAGAGAGTAATAAAGAGAGGGGTAGATATCCATAAATCAGGGCTGGGTGTGAGAGATGAGAGGCCAACTCTGAGGAGGCAGCTTTTGGTAAATCAGTATAGCATGCAGTAGGGGCAGACATATGGGATGAGGTATAAAGAGGTGTGTGTGTACGTGCGTGCATGTGTGAGTGTGCATGCATGTGTGCGTGCATATGTGCATGCGTGTGTAGCGTGTGTATGTGTGTGTGTTTGCATGTATGTGCGTGTGTGTGTAAGGGCCCCGAGGCACTGACACCACTGTGGAGTTCTAAGAGAGGTCTGGAGTCCAGTAGCATATGCGGTTTATCACTGTGGCCAGTGCGGTTCCTAAGAAGAATGAAAAGGCCTGAGAGAAAGTTCGCAAGCAAGACCAACCCCTTTTCACGTCAAGGGGATTCTAAACGTAGTTCTCTAAAAGATTTCTGCTCTGGGCCACTTTGGTACTGCTGTCACCTCAGGTTTGTGACTAGGACCACTAGACTGTCTCTCCATCACTTGGCAAATGGTCGCCTTGGTGGTTCTCTGGGCCAGGCCCTCAGCGCTCACTGAGGTGTGTTACAGGGACTCATTCAAGGGCAGATAAAGAGACATTCCCATTCTCTTTTGGGTCTCAGACATCTGTGAGATGTCACCTTGAGAGCCCTGCCACACTTGCTAGCTTTGGAACTCAAGGTTAGGCCTACCTGGGTGGTACAAGCTTCGATGACCCAGAGGAAGCCTGGGACTGGTAACCCTTGATGAAACTCTCTGCAGTCATAGTGGTTGTGTGCGGACATACCCCAGGTTGGCTGAGGTTGGTCCCTGGGGCTCAAGAAGGAATTGAATTTTCTCTTTGTTTTTGAGACAGGGTCTCACTATGTATCTCAGACTGGCCTCAAATTCATGCTGTTCCTTCCTCTCCCTCCCAAGTGCAGGGATTACAGGTGTAGGCCAACACATCTACTTGACGCACCATTAGTCTGGGGGAGGCTCCTGTAGTCGGGGGAACCTTTAATTGAGGCTGTCATGAGCAAGGGAAATGGGGTGCAGACCCCGCCCCTTTTTCAGGTCGAGCAGCCCACCCTGATTCCTGTTTTCAGCCTGTTGAACTGTGCTGTCTTTCTCTTTTTGTCTGTTTTAGATCTACCGTAAGGGCCATAATTACCCACAATTTAGAGACCCTTCCTTTGTAGTCTGGTGTAGTTGTGAACATCAAATCCGAAATGAAGTCTGTAGGATAAGAAATCCAGAAATGGACTTACTTATAAACTTTTAAAACCAAGAAGTACAAAGCCACAGAATTACCGCAGGGCAAGGAGACACATGCCTCTGGGTCTAACTGGGGCTGGATCTTGGCCACAGGGTGAGGGAACTCACCCCTATTCCTTCCTGGAGGCTGACACATTCCCTGCTCTGGAGGTTCCTAGGAACTCAGGTCCCTCACTTGTCTTTTGAAATAGAAACAAAATGCCCATGTCTCCTTTTTTTTTTTTTTTTTTTTTTTGGTTTTTCGAGACAGGGTTTCTCTGTGGTTTTGGAGCCTGTCCTGGAACTAGCTCTGTAGACCAGGCTGGTCTCGAACTCACAGAGATCTGCCTGCCTCTGCCTCCCGAGTGCTGGGATTAAAGGCGTGCGCCACCACGCCCAGCCAGCCATGTCTCCTTCTTGACCAATCAGATTTACCCACACAGTCTTATGAAAGTGCCCTGGGTGCTCACCACATTCTCCTCAGCTGACAAATGGCAGCCAAAATGATACATGGAGGACCTCTGATTTCCTTAGTCCAATGCCTTCTGTTGCTCCTGACTCTCTTGTGTAGAAGGAGCGGCAGGCTGCGTTCCCGCCCGGCTCCCGAAATAACAACACACAAACTATTCATTTAAACACTGCCTGGCCCATTAATTCTAGCCTCTTATTGGCTAACTCTCACATCTTGCTTAACCCATTTCTAATAATCTGTGTAGCACCACGAGGTGGTGGCTTACCGGGAAAGATTCAGCATGTCTGACCTGGTAGCTGACTCCATGGCGTCTACCTCACTGCCTTCTTCCTCCCAGCATTCTGATCTGTCTTTCCTGCCTACCTGTGTTCTGACCTATCAGGCCAAGCTGTTTTCTTTATTAATTAACCAATGTAAGCAACAGATAGATAGAAGACCCTCCTCCATCCCTCTTGCCTGATAGTGCTTGGCTGTCTCCAACCCTTTCTTTCACCCGGCCCATCCCTCCACTTGAATCTTTCTTACCAGCATCTAGTTTTGCCTGTATGCTTTTGTTTATTTTCTCTTCCTAAGGACAGAGGAAAACAGGTAAATTTGGGACGTTTATCTACCTGGTGAATGGCTTGCTTACCACACGTATTTCTTCCCCTCCTCTGGCTGCTTGTATTTGCAATCTTTCTCCTCCATGCATCTTTGAACTCAGAAATCCCCTCCTTGAGCATGCTGTAATCTGCAGGCTTGGGATGATTTTTTCAAGTTGTGTGACCTGATGTCACCTTTCACCCCAATACCTGGTGTGTTTTACTTCTCTGTGCTCACAGCTTCAACAGGGAAGGAGCTTGGTCTCTTTGCTAACACTGTGGGGCCACGAGGTCCAGCAGAGGCCAAATGCTTGGTGCATGTGTAGGAAATGCTCACTTCAAAATGATTTTTTTTATACCATTTACTTCTCTGCTCCAGTTTTTACCCAAAATTTTAAGAGTCACCAACATTCAATGTCTTCTTCACTTGGGGTGTATTTTCTTGTGACCCTTGTGTCTGCCCTTGGCCTTCTGTGGGGGAGATACCTGTGGGCTTCACAGACATCCCAACCTTTGCTTTCTTTGCCTTCCCTGGGGATTTAACACTGTAGAAAAGTCCCATTTTAGTGTTGGGGTTCATAATCACCCATATTCCTCCTGTCCACTTGTCTTCCCCTGAAACAACCTTTCTTGGGAGGGGTTGTAGGTGCTTGGATATTTTTAAGACATGGAATCGACTCCCTTGGACCTCAGGTCACAGCCCCTGAAAGCAGCAACTCTACCTCATTCTGACTCTTCATTTCTGATAGTCATCAAGTGACAACGGATTTGGGTAAAATGCGGGGGAAGCTATAACTTCATTTAAGAAACTTTTTGATTTTTGTTGCTGTGGTGCGGGGGATTGAGCTCAGGGTCTTGCCCAGGCCAGGAAAGGATTCTACCACTGAGCAACACTGTCAACTCTTTTGACTTTTAATTTTGAGACAGGGTCTCACTAAGTCACACAGTAGCAGCAGTTCAAGCTGGGCTTGACTTTGTAATGCTCTTGCCTCTGTCTCCCTGGTGGCTGGGATGACAGGCCGATGCCGCCACAGCCCTCTTCAGGAGCCCCTGCGTCTCTCTCAGCCAGACCAGGTGGCGGAGACAAGCCTGCTGGGACTCTGCTGCCTTGTGGGCATTTCTGGAAACAGAAGCAAAGCAACCTAACTTAATTAGCCAGGAAGAAAAAGTACAAAGGAAACCCATTATGTGACTGTCAGACCCTGCTGGACATCAGGGGGAGGGTGACCATATCTGGATCTGAATGCATTTCCAATTTTATTTTAATATTAGACCTTTGTAGATTACGTTCACCAAGAATGAGCCTTCATGCTCTTTGACCTACGGATTATCTGAAATTTGCTTATCTCAGTGAAGTACCTGTGCTTTGGGCTGGGCTATCCACCCCCTTTATTTGAGAATCTGGATTTGGGCTCACTTGTCTATTTTCAGGTATATTTTAGGAGAAAGGACTCAAAGAACCCGGGCTTGGTTTCTTTTGCAACTTTACTTTAGGGTGAGGACCCTGGAATTAATGAGATTTTTTTCTTCCAAGGGTATTGAGTTCACTTACTGTCATTCCTTGCTTTCTGTTGCCTGTTCCTACCTTACTGCACTTAAGACTCCACACAGTGCCGAAAGTGCTGTAGCAGGGTCACGGCCGTGTGCTCTGAAGTCCTACCTGTCACTTCATCCTTAGCTCAAAGACAGGAGTCTGTCCGAGCTGGGAGCAAAGTCAGAGTGACTGCTCAGTGTCCAGGACAAAGAGTTCTGTGAGGGAACAGATTTATTTCTGCTCTATCTGCGTTGATTTCCGGGGACATCAGCTTGGTAATTGATGGTCAGTGGTGATCTGTCAAGTCTGGCCTGGTGCTGCCAACAATTCCAGTCAGAAGCTCAGACATCTGCCGGAGAGAGTTGCCTTCTTTCTCAATTCTGGGACTGTCAGGCTCAGGCCCTAACGAATGAACTTATTGGTCTCGCCTTTGTGACTCTGGTTATTCGAGAGCTTGGGACTTCGGTGGTAGTTGTGTGTGTCAGGGTTACCAGGAATTCCAAGGGTCCCAAGAGCCATTTGTCAGGATTAGCAGTGAGGGGAGGAGCAGGAAGACAGGTAGATGGCAAGGCTGGTTTTGGAATGGGGGGTACACCCTGGCAACCACCAGTTTTCCAGGGCACATGTTATGAATCAAATATTAAATGTCCCTTACAGGCACATGTGTTGTATGCTTGTTCCCCAGCTGGTGGCACTATTTTGGGAGGTCCTAGAGTCTTTGGGGGTGAGGTCTATCTGCAAGAAGCAGGTCCTGGGGTGGGGGCAGGCCCTTGGGGCATATCCCTGGTGCTTCCTGTCTCACTTCCTACTTCCTGTCATCCATGGAGTGAATACTTTCCCTCTGCCACAGGCTCCAGCCACTTGTCACAGGGTTTTGCCCTGGAGCACAGGATGTAGATGGAACCTCAGAAGTCACCAGGTAAAAGAAAGCTTTCCTCCTTTAAGTCTTTTCTCTTGGGGATTTTGGTCATTCCAGCAGAAAGTAGCCAACAGGGCATACAGTGGCGGCTACCGCACTTGCCAGCCAATGGCGTCTCACCAGAAGGCCACCTGTTCGAGCCGCTGCTGAAGCTTCTGAAGGAGTGAGACTGCAGACTCTGCCTCTCCTAAACTGGAATGGCAGGTGTGTTCGGACACACGGAGCTCTCTGCTGCTAGTGTGGACTCTGGGGACCAGCTCAGCCCTTATGTCTGCACGGCAAGCTCTCTACCGACTGCACCAACTCCCTCCCTCTCCTGTGATTTATTCCTTCTTAAATAACAGCTTTCCAAGGTACAGCTCATAGGCCAGTGTGTTCTTTCAGCCTGCAGTTCAGTGACTTCTGTAACACTCCAGCTGTGCAGCGATCTCCACAATCAACTTTACATCATCACCCCAGAAGAATACTTGAGCCTTTGATGATCAACTTCCGGTTTCCCATTTCCCCCAGCTCCTGCTACTGCTTATTTGACTCCTCTTTCTTTTCCTTCTCTGTCCATCAGTGGCACTCAACAATGAGATGGATGTGGTCAAAGCCACATCAGCCTTATTTATCCACTGCTGCAAGTACCCAGACAGACTTGTAAACAAAAGTGTAAGGACAGGAACTTCTCTGGCTGCTCCCTGAAGATGTCTCCGGCTGCCCCTCACTGCCTTCTCCAGGGTTATGTTTGCATTTCTTCCATCTGAACTGAATTCCCGGGTCCCTTCTTGGGCTCTATTGTTTGTGAAGTCTAATAGATGATAATAATAACTGTGAGTGCAGGTTGTATGACAGTGTATCTCGTGAGTGCATATGTCTCTGTGTGCGAATGTGTGTGCATGCTTGTGGAGTTCAGAGGACAACCTTGGCATCATTGCTAGTTGCCGTGTTTTTGAGACATGGTTTTCCAATGACTCAGTGGTCGCTGAGTACATTGGGCTGGTCAGGGAGTGCTGGGATCTGCTTGTCTTCCCCTCCCCGGCACAGGGACTACAAAACAGTCCAGTGTGCCTTTAAAAATGTGAGTTCTAAGTATCCTCTTCTACACATTCTCACTTCCACGATGGCCTATCCAGCAAGAGGTTCAGATCCATGGACCCAGCTGGCTGTGGACTGAAACCCATGTACCCCATCAGGCATGTCCAACCTTTTGTGACACAATGTTGTCATCTTCGGAGTTTACACTAAAAAACTACACACTTGAGTTAAAAAGCCTCACACCTCATAATGTTTAAGTATGTTTATGATTGTGTGTTAGGCTACATAAAGGCCTGAAGGCCATAGGCCATGAGTTGACAACATCTTCTTGGTCAAGCCAATCCTGTCTACTTACAGTTATCAGGCATTCCGTCACAGTGACAAGAAACTGATTGGCACAGCAAGTCCCTCTGGATATTATTTTTTGGGGAAGTGGATTTCCTTATGTTGGTTGACTTTTCTTATAACTTGGCCCATTTCTCAAAGACAGAAAAAAGGAAGAACAGAAATGATATTGAGAACCTTAAGGATGAACAACATGCATTATTCTAGACTGCTCTGAAATGGTCACTTTTTTGTTGAGTCTTGAAGACGCTTTCAAATGAGCCACAAGACAATTCACTGTGGACGCGCACATTGACTTGCCTTTTCCTTGTGTATTTAATCAAATCGCCCATAATAAATTAGCAGCGATTCATTTGGACACAGAATACCAAGTTGTTCTCCTAAGTGACCTGGATTGATTTCCACATGTCGCTATTCATCAGGATGAAGTGGCTTCACCAGCCAGGAGTCCAAACACCCAAACACATTTCTGTTCTGTTGCATTACCAGCCGACAGTGTTTGGATTTCTGCCTGAGCTGGTGAGTGTCACAATTAGCTGGACTGAAAATGCCAAACAAAGGCTTTCAGATAGATCACTGTTCCCAGAACAGAGCAGTCTTGTGAGAAAGCGAAGGGAGCAAATTGTAGCTGGAGCCAGGAGAGGAAGGCGGGGTATGTAGTTGTACCCCAAGCCTCATGCCTGTGGTTATGTGAATGCACGTAGTAGGGGGCTATAGAATTCTGGAGTAGTCAGGTGGGCATAACATATTTATAGATTAGGGATTAGTTAATAATAAGCACACATTAAATCTCCACAAGGCACTGAGCTCTCTTCTAAATGTAAAGCAAGTTCACATGCATCTCATCTCGTTGCCACCCGGATGCAAGCAATCACTGACTACAGTCCCATTTTTCAGGCGAGGGAAGTGAGGCATCCAAGACCATGGGGAGTCACCTGCTCAGAGCCACACAGAGATGGCAGCGGAGAATCCTTTGGTCCAGAGTTTTATGGGGAGAACAAGGCTGACCCATATGGTTGGTGGCTGGCGAGAGGGACAGCAAAGACTGGCAATGGAATAGCCAAGTTCACAGAGAAAAGCCAATGGGTCTTTGTAGGTGGAGATAAAATCACTGTTCCATTGCAATCACTCTCTGCTGTTGCCACCCCATTGTCCTCGTTGTCTCTGTCAACAGTCTCCACCATCATCCTCATCACCAATATGATCATCCTGTTCTTGTCAGCACCACAGTCACTCTTGTCACCTTCGTCAACATTGCTTTCACCATGACCACCTCCAGTATAGCCCACCATCACCACCATCATCATCGCCATCGCCATCACCCTTATCTTCATCATCTGTCTCTACCATCCTCACCAATATAGCATCATCACGGTTACCATCACCACTCTTGTCTTTGTAACTGCCATCAGCATGCTCTCTGCGGTCACCATCTTTTCTGCAGTGGCTATCTCCATTGTGAACCCCAGGATCACAGCTATGACTGATGTGATCCTTGGCACCCTCATCTTTTTGATGATATATCTCTACCATCACTGTAACCAACAATGTAATCATACCATCTTTTCATCACCATCACCCTCATCACCAGCGTTGTCTCCATCATCATGACAATTGCCATCCATGCCACTAGCCCCAGCATCACCGCCATCATTGATACCTTTGCCCTCTTCATGCTTACCATCTTCACCATCACATGTGATGACTGAGGCACCAGGTGCCTTGCTATGCACACCGAATCCATCCTCTTCTTAGCCTACACAAGGCTCTTGCTGTGAGTCATGTTTTCAGACACATCTTAAGCATAGGAAACTAGGGACTCAAGAAACAAGGTCATTTGCTCAAGATTTCAGACTGTAAGGGAAAGTCTGGACTTGGAACCCCATGTCACCATTCTGGCATGAATTCTCTTTTATTTCTTTAGATAGAGTGTCATTGTGCTACCCAGGCTTCCCTTGAACTCACAGTCTTCCAGTATTCCTTCCTCAGCCTCTCATGTATTGGATCACAGAAATGTGTAGCTATACCCACCTTCTCTGTTTACTTTCTGACCTTCCCCTCCCCCCTCTCTCCTTTTTCTCTGTCTAGAGGCAGAGTAGAGTCTCTCACTAGGTGGAGTTCACTGGCTGATCAATGAGCCCCGTAATCTAGTGATGGAATTACATGTAAGTCCAGCATGCCTGGCTAGTTTCTAAATGTGTGTTCTGGGGATTGAACTGAGGTCTTCAGGCTTGCATGGAAAACACCTTCCCCACCGAGCCACTGCCAGAGCCCAGACCTGCATCTTTCTCTTTGGTTGATTCAGGGTTCACTCCATTGTGTCTCCTTCATTAGGAAATTCTGGTAAAAAGACAAAAATGCCAGTCATATTGCAGCTGCTCCGAAGATTAAGCGCTGTGAGCGAGGCTCAGCAGTTATGTGGAAAGATCCGCACGAGGAGTGGTTCAAATTTTATCAGCCTTTTCATAGTGCCACATGCATGACCTTCACAGAGGAGTCTGAGGTGCGCAGATGCAAATCAGGCCCCAGACTTGGTGGGCGTCCTCGCATGCCCAGCTTCACGACAACCCCTGGGGCCCTTTCACTGCACTGCCTTCTTTCTCTTATTCTCGTTCCAAACCAATAGGCTTGCATTTCGCCTAGCTTTTTCAAAGCAAGCATTATGGGAGATTGGACATGGGTCCTTAGGATGTGCAGCAAGCACTTCAGCAATTGAGCTATTTCCCCTCTCTCCCTGCCTCCTTCCCTCCCTCCCTTCCTCACCCCCTTTCTCTTCTCTTCCTTCCTTCCCTCTGTCCCTCCGTCCCTCCGTCCTTCCGTTCCTCCCTCCCTCCCTCCCTCCCTCCCTCCCTCCCTCCCTCCCTCCCTCCCTCCCTTCCTCCCTCCCTCCCTCCTTCCCTCCCTTCTTTCTTTCCCCCTTTACCTCCTTTCCTTCCTCTTCTCTCCCTTCTTTTCCTCCCTTCTTGCCTTTCCCTCCCTCCCTCCTTCCTTCCCTCCCTTCCCCCACTCTTTCCTTCCCAACTCTTTCTCTGAATCCCCTCTCTCCCAGGATCGCATGTAGTCAAGGCTGGTCTTGAACTCTTGATCTTCCTGTCTCAACCTCACAAATGCTGGGACAACAGCTGTTCCACTGTGCTTGGCTTCAAAGTGCTTTTCCAGCAGAGGGTTCACAACAGTGACCACAGCAGATGAGCCTCTCTGTACTCATTCTATACGGTCATTGTACTGCATGCTGCTAGGTGCTAGATAGCATCTCTCCTTTCTGCTCTGTGGGAGTTAGTGGTTCCCCCTTCCCAGTCATAACAGCCACATTCTACAGGAACATTGCTTCATGGTCCCCAGGAGTCAAGATCATGAGTGGGAATGAGTGTTTTTGCAAGACGAGAGGCAAGCTGTAAAATAGCACTACACAGAAAAGCTAACAGGAGTGAGACCTAGATACCCAGGGTGGGATTGGTAGCATTAGAGGGAAGGGGACCAGAGGAGCCTCACAGAGGATAACGGAGTGCGTGTGTGAAGAAGCAAGACTGTCGTGGACAGGAGGGGCTAGGGAGGCTAGGTAGAATGACATATGCTAGGGAAGGGGCTTGGGACACTGGGTGAGCACAGGAGGACAAAGGGAGCGTGGGGATGTGTTGGGAGGAAGGTGGCAGGCACTGCAAGATTCTTAGCTGAAGAAAGGCTAGTCTGGCTACTATGGAAACAGGGCCATAGAGGCCAAGGGCAGGTGACGGGAGGATCTGCAGGCAGTTGTCATAATAATACTCATCTAGTCCAGGGAAGAAGGAATGGCAGGGCTGAGAAGTGGGGGATCCCATGCCAAAATAGAAATCATAAGGGGAACTTATTATGTACTGATTGTCCTTGTTCAAAGTGGACTCTGGGAGTTTCCCAGACTCAAGAAAACTTATTGCAAGTATTCTCCATGGCTCACTGTCCTGTGAGACTGGCCCCAAGCCTGTCACAGGGAGAAAACAAAACAGTAGCAGGCAAGGGTGCAAAAAAACATGGCACCTTGAGAGCGGCTAGATGGTAAGCCGTTTCCAGCAGGGGTTACTATTATTCATCCTGTAGCATAAATATATCTGTAGGGAATGAGAAGCTGGAAGCTCGTCCAGGAGAGGACAGGGATGCTCTGCCTGGAGACCTCAGTCAGGAGCACCAGCATGGCCGTTCCAGGGGCTTCCTCAGCCAGTACCACTGGATGTTGTAAGTGCCCAGTTGGTGATGTTTTGCTTCTTGCTGTTTTTTACTTGGGAGCCTTACCTGAATGGAAATGCTCTGCCTAAAACCCCCTCTCCTGGCAGCCTCAGTGGATCTTCCCCAGGTGGTTTCTCCTGGATGTTGTAAGTGCCCGATTTGATGATGGTTTATTATTTGCAGCTTGCTATTTGTTCTTTTACTTTTACTTGCTGTGGTGGAAAGAAAATGGCTCCACAAGTGGAATATCACTATTAGGAAGTGTAACTTTGTTGAAGTAGGTATAGCCTTATTGGAGGAAGTGTGTCATTGTGGGTGCAGGTTTTGGGGTTTCCTATGCTCAAGCTACCCTCAATGAGACAGACCACTTCCTTTTGCCTGCATGTCAAGGTGTAAGAAATCTCAGGTCCTTCTCCAGCACCATGCCTGCCTACATGCCACCATGTCCTATCATGATGACAATGGAATGAACCTCTGAAAATGTAAGCCACTCTAATAAATATTTCCCTTTATAAGAGCTGCTGTGGTTATGGTGTCTCTTCACAGCAATAGAAAACCCCAATTAAGACACTTTCTATACGTATGATAAGCTCTC
The DNA here is from genome assembly GCF_950005125.1 of Chionomys nivalis. NCBI lineage: Eukaryota > Metazoa > Chordata > Mammalia > Rodentia > Cricetidae > Chionomys > Chionomys nivalis. The sequence goes on along the minus strand of NC_080092.1, from coordinate 9,412,961 downwards.
TCAGTTGAAACCAGAAGTTCAGCTATTATTGCTCATCCCCTGGGTAGAACACACGTTGGGAAATCACATTTGTGGATGGGAGATGGGCTGAGAGGAGTGCCAGGGATCTTGGAGGCATTTGGTGTGAGCACAGCCAGCAGGTGTGCCCGAATGCTTTCCTAGACAGGTGGCTGACATGCTAGCCTCTTGCCTGGCCTGGCTGAGATGGTGGGTCCCTTGAAGCTGGCTCCTCTCGAGCTTTCTTGTCTGTTTCTCCAAGCCATTCCATGGTAGGTGCTTCTTGAAATTCTGAAGGCACCAAGTTCCTTTTGCTTGTCCCCAGCTACAGAAAGTGAGTCTCAAGAAGTCATTTTGTATGGCTGAGCCACCCCATGATGCCATTGGTAATGATGGTGATGATGATGGTGATGATGATGATGATGACTGTGTTGTGTTGGGGTTTTCACCTTCCCATTCTCAGTGCAGCCTTGCATCCTCATACTGGCCCATCTGGGCATCTACACAGCTGCTCTTACACTACTCCAGAACATCACACTTTCTCAGTACATCACCCCTCTAACTTCCCCAGCCACTAGTCTTCCTGCCTCTGGGATCCATTCTTCAGGAGCTTAAAGGAAACATCTGAAAGTTGTTGCTTCATTTTCTCACTTTGCTAGACAAGATTGGCTCTGGGGAAAGCTTCCGGAAGCTACAGGTGAGTTGGGAAGGCAGAAGCAGAGCCTCTGTGGTGTCCAAAGGCTGTGTTTCAAGCCAGTTCCTTCACAAACACGGTGCTGAGTGGATTCTGGCTGTATCTTCCCATCAAGCAGATTGCAAGTGGCCACCCTGGTGACTCTGATAGTCAGGGCATCCCTTCCTCGTGCTTCAATAGCCCCCAAGAGCAATTCCATGTTAGGATTATTGAGTTGTTTTGGAGGCATGTTTGACTCAGCACAGTTATGAATGAATAACCTTAATTACTCTTTCAGAATGCTCTGTTTTTGTGGTGTGTATATGGGGAAGAGTGTGTGCACACATGTATATGGTGAGCGTGTTTGCATGCAAGCATATCAAGGGCAGAGAAGGATGCTGGGTGTTCTTCTCTACCACTTTTTGTCTTATTCCCTGGGAGACAGGTTCTCTCACTGGACCTGAAATTTGCTATACCAGTAGGTTGACTGGTGAGACCCTAGAACCTCCTTTTCTCCATCCTTCAGTGCTGGGGTTATGGGCACTGGCAGCCATGGGCTTACTACATGCATGCTGGGGATTCAAACCCAGGTCTCATGATTGCATACCTGGCATTCTGAACCATTGATCCATTTCCCTAACCGTTACTCTGTTTCTTAGCTCTGATTTTGAGATCCCAGGTACTGAGGAATGAATGAATGTAAGGGAAACCATCATCATCAGCATCATTTTCATCATTCCCACCATCGTGATCATCACCACTGCCACGGTCATCTCCAGTCTCTCTTCTATGCTCTTATATTTGAATACTGGGTTTCTAGTTGGTGGAACCATTTGGGAAGGATCATGAGGTTTGGCCTTGTTGGAGAAGGTGTGTCACCGGGGGTGGACTTTAATCTTTCAAAAGACTCACACCATCCCCAGTGTCTGTCTTTCTGCATCACAGCTATGGATCAAGATGTGAGTTCTCAGCTGTTGCTTTGCTCTGCTGTTATAGATTCTAACTCTCTGAGACTACAAGTCTAATTAAACACATTCTTTTATAAGTTGCCAAGGCCACAGTGTTTTTCAAAGCAAGAGAAAAGGAACAAAGACAAACATCATTGTCATTCTTATCACTATCATCATCGGCGGCACCAGACAGTTGCCATGTGTTGTGTGACCAAGTTCTTCACATGCCCTGTCTCATATGAGCAGCCTGAATGCTATGTCCCAGGCAGTTATAGCGTGTCTCAACTCCAAAGCCAGTGTACAGTAAACATCCTTTTAAAAAGTCAAAAGCAAACAGGCCCCACCCTTGGGGGCTATTTTTTCGCCATCTGTCAGTCCTTAGCATTGCTTAGTAAGTGTGTGTGGTGGTTTCCAGATCATTTTGAAACAAAGCACATGCTGGCAACCTTCTCTCAGGGTTCAGGGGCTGCTTGGCGTTCCTAGGCAGTAGGTGACTTGGGAATACCAGTTTCTGAATGGAGACACGATCCACCTGCCAACTCACCTCCTCCTGGCCTTCTTGTGTTTTTGTTATAGAGATCTCCATCAAAGCCTATGTCTGAAAGTGTTTCCTCCTGGGCGGCTGAGTCTGCGAGCTGTTGCGCAGCAGGGAAGTGAAACACAGACACTTTAAGAGGGCGGGGAACAAGGCACAGTGGGTCCAAGTGCTTCCAACCTGAGTCAGCCCCAGCAAGGGATCTCGTAGGGCCATTACTGGTTAGATGGACGGGAGCTATTAAGTTCCGAGAGTGTCCTGTTATGGCACTTGGGCCAGATTAAAGAGGAGCTAAGCCTGGTGTCCATTAGGAGTCACTTCAGAGGCAGACAGCCTTGTGCTGAAGTTGCCTTCTCCACGTCCCTCCTCCATCTCCACATTTTCTGAAGACAGATACTGTTCTGACATCGTTGATGGTTAAAAGTTTCTCCCCCACCCCCCTTTACTGTGTGTGTGTACGTGTGATGTGGGTGTGGAAGAAAGTTGTGCATGTGGAGGCCAGAGCATACCTTGGTTTCATCCCTCACGTGTTTGATTTTTTAGCAGAGTCACTGAGGTATGGATTTCACTGACTCGACTAGACTTCCTGACCACCAAGCCTCAGGGATCCATCTGTCTCAACCTTCCCAGGTGTCTTAGTTAGGGTTTCTATTTCTGTTAAAACAAACACCATGACCAAATTCAACTTGGGAGGTGTACTGGTTGGTTTTGTGGGTCAACGACACAAGTTAGAGTCATCAGGGAGGAAGGATCCTCAGTTGAGGAAATGCCTTCATAATCCAGCTGTAAGGCAATTTCTCCATGAGTGATTATTGGGAGACAGTTCAGCCCGTGGTGGGTGGTGCCATCCCTGGGCTGGTGCTCCTGGGTTCTATAAGAAAGCAGAGTGAGCAAGGAAGTAGACCCCTCCTTGGTCTTTGTATCAGCTCCTGCCTCTAGGATCCTGCTGTTTGAGTTCCTGTCCTGACTTCCTTCAGTGACAAATAGACTATGGAAGTAGAAGCCAAATAAACCCTTGCAATTTGGCTATGGTTTTTGTCACAGCAAACCCAAACTATGACAGGAAGAAAGGGTTTATTCCACCTTATTGTTCCACCTCACAGTTCATCACAGAGGGCAGGAATCCACACGACAGGAACATGGAGGCAGGAGGTAATGCAGAGGTCATGGAGGAGCCAACTTACTGGCTTATTCCTTGTGACTTGCTCAACCTGCTTTCTTTCTTTCTTTCTTTCTTTCTTTCTTTCTTTCTTTCTTTCTTTCTTTCTTTCTTTCTTTCTTTCTTCCTTCCTTCCTTCCTTCCTTCCTTCCTTCCTTCCTTCCTTTCTTTCTTTCTTTCTTTCTTTCTTTCTTTCTTTCTTTCTTTCTTTCGGTTCTGAATCTCCAGGTTTTCTTTTTATTTATTTATTTTTTTATTGAAAAAATTTCTGCCTCCTCCCCGCCTCCCATTTCCCTCCCCTCCCCCCACCCCTCTCCCCCTCCCCGCCACTCTTCTCCCCCTCCCCCCACTCCATTCCTCCTCCCTCTCCAGTCTGAAGAGCAGTCTGGATTCCCTGCCCTGTGGGAAGTCCAAGGTCCTCCCCCCTCCATCCAGGTCCAGGAAGGTGAGCATCCATACAGGCTAGGCTCCCACAAAGCCCGTTCATGCAGTAGGATCAAAACCCAGCGCCATTGTCCTTGGCTTCTCATCAGCCCTCATTGTCTGCCATGTTCAGAGAGTCCGGTTTTATCCCATGCTTATTCAGTCCCAGTCCAGCTGGCTTTGGTGAGCTCCCAATAGATCAGCCCCACTGTCACAGTGAGTGGGTGCATCCCTCGCGGTCCTGACTTCCTTGCTCATGTTCTCCCTCCTTCTGCTTCTCATTTGGACCTTGGGAGCTCAGTCCGGTGCTCCAATGTGGGTCTCTGTCTCTATCTCCATCCATCGCCAGATGAAGGTTCTATGGTGATATGCAAGATATTCATCAGTATGGCTATAGGATAGGGTCATTTCAGGTTCCCTCTCCTCAGTTGCCCAAGGAACTAGCTGGGGACATCTCCCTGGACACCTGCGAGCCCCTCTAGAGTCAAGTCTCTTGCCAACCCTAAGATGGCTCCTTTAATTAGGGTATATACTTCCCTGCAGATTTTGAGTTCATGTTCCATGGTCCCATCTGTCTGGCATTCAACAGTGATTACTTTGGCAGGAGACTAGTTAGAAAGGGACAGAGGGACCTTCCTAGGGATAGGGGAAATATTTTGTATGTGTTGATGTATTCGCTAGTATTGATGTGTATACACCTAAAAAATTCATTGTAAGCCCAATTTGTACATTTTTACTGTATATAAATTTTAGCTTTAAAAATCCTCTCCTTTGCTGGGCGGTGGTGGTGCACACCTTTAATCCCGGCATTCAGGAGGCAGAGGTATGTGGATCTCTGAGTTCGAGACCAGCCTGGTCTACAGAGCTAGTTCCAGGACAGGCTCCAAAGCTACAGAGAAACCCTGTCTCAAAAAACAGAAAAAAAAATCCTCTCCTTCATTTCTGCCTACAAGATGTGCTGGAGTCAACCTGCTTTCTTACAGAACCTCTGACCACCAGCACAGGGGCTGCACTAGCAACAGTGAGCTGGGTCCCTCCCCCATCAACCATCAGTTAGGACAGTGCACCTCAGGTTTACCCACAGGCCACTCTGGTGGGGGCATTTTCCTCAGCTAAGGTACCCTCTTCCCAAATGACAACAGTTTGTGTCAAATTGATGTAATACTACTAACACACCAAGTCTGGAAAATAGGCATGTGTCACTATGCCTAGCTTTTCATGTAGGTGCTGGAGGCTTGAACCCAGGGTCTCACGCTTACATGATAAGCAATTTGTAGACTGGGCTATCTTCCCAGCTCCTCGTCTTTCTTAATCAAACAACCCCAGGAACCCTGGAATGATGTCTTTATATCTAACTATGCATTTCACCTGGTGAAGAAAAAATCTTCCCAGGTAAAAGCATGGGTAGTTATGCCGTGAGACTGGGAACCAGCCAATTCTGGGTGTTTGGTGATGGCTTTAGAGCTAAAGGTACCCTCTCTTTGAAGAAGAAGATGGGTGTCCCTTTGGGCTGGGAAGGGGTTACCGAGGCACAGATCTGTTTTGAGGGTGGGTTTACCTCCCCCCTCAAACATGGTTAATGTTAAATCATGAAGTGGCTTCATCAGCTGGCATTTCATGGGGAAATGGAACCTTAGCTGTGTCCATATAAGAACATCCCAAGCTTAATCTCTGACCCCATCCGGAGCAGCCTGCCCTCAGGGGTCTCCCTGGTACCTGCCTAGAAGAGAGAGTGAACATGCCATGACAGGTTTGGTCACCCACAATCCCTTCACTCGGCAATTTCCCAGGGCCTTTCATGTTTTAGCACGGCAGTGCCAGGCATAAACTCCATGTCACACCACCCCTCCCCCACACCCCATGCAGAGATTTCTATTAGTTTTACCTAAAATAAAGAGCCTCGAATGGGACCAGGGAGATAAGACCAAGTCATATTTAGGGGAAAAATTTCAAAGCATAATGCTGAGTGTGTGTCAAGTTCCAGAGCTTGATAGGTTGAGGCAGAAGGATTGCTTGAGCCTGGGAGTTCAAGACCAGACTGGGCTCTTCTTGAAAAGAAAGAGAAGAAAACAGGGTTTGGGGTAGAGTTCAGTGGTGGGTTGCTTCCTGGCATGTGCAAAGCCCTAGTAATGGGTTTTTATGCCTGTTTTTCCCCAAACAGTTAAACATTCAGATTGGCAAAGAGCTTTGGGGTGCGGTGTGTGAGTGTAATTTCTGATGTGTTTTCTAGGAAGGGGTCAACTTGCCCTTATTTGCAAAAACTACTATTGTTGTTTTTGTTTTTTAATATTCTCATAACCAAGTTTTACTTATTTGACGTGTGTGTGTGTGTGTGTATGTGTGTGTGTGTGTTGAGAGCGAATGAGGAAGGAAGAATAAGAGATTGGTCTCCCCATCTCAGACATTCCATTCCTTCATGTTCTTCTCTCCTTTTCCTTTCTCCCCTCCCCTCCCCTTCCCCTTCCACCCCCAGCATGTTCCCAATTTTCTCAGGAGTTCTTGTCTATTTTCCCTTCCCAGGGAGATCCATGTATGTCTCTCTTAGGGTTCTCTTTGTACCTAGCTTCTCTGGGGTCATGGAGTATAGGCTGGTTATCCATTTGCCTTCAAATTTCAAGATGACAGTTTCTTTTAACCGCTGAGCAGTACTCCATTGGGTAAATGTACCACATTTTCTTTATTCATTCTTTGGTTGAGGGGCATCTAGGCTGTTTTCAGGTTCAGGCTATTATGAACAAGGCTGCTATGAACATAGTTGAGCAAATGTCCTTGTGGTGTGAGTCTGCATCCTTTGGGTATAAGCCCAGGAGTGGTATTGTTGGGTCTTGAGGTAGATACCCAATTTTCTGAGAAACCATCATAGTGATTTCCAAAGTGGTTGTACAAGTTTGCACTCCCACCAGCAATGGAGGAGTGTTCCCCTTACTCCACATTCTCTCCAGAATAAGCTATCGTTGGTGTTTTTGATCTTAATCATTCTGACAGGTATAAGATGGTATCTCAGAGTCATTTTGGTTTGCATTTCCCTAATGGCTAAGGACACTGAGCAATACCTTCAGTGTCTTTTGGCCATTTGAGATTCCTCTGTTGAGAATTCTCAGTTTAGATCTGTACCCCATTTTTATTTTTATTTTTTTTAAATTTATTTATTTATTTATTAAAGATTTCTGCCTCCTCCCCGCCACCACCTCCCATTTCCCTCCCCCTCCCCCAACCAAGTCCCCCTCCCTCATCAGCCTGAAGAGCAATCAGGGTTCCCTGCCCTGTGGGAAGTCCAAGGACCACCCACCTCCATCCCAGTCTAGTAAGGTGAGCATCCAAACTGCCTAGGCTCCCACAAAGCCAGTATGTGCAGTAGGATCAAAAACCCATTGCCATTGTTCTTGAGTTCTCAGTAGTCCTCATTGTCCGCTATGTTCAGCGAGTCCGGTTTTATCCCACGCTTTTTCAGACCCAGGCCGGCTGGCCTTGGTGAGTTCCCGATAGAACATCCCCATTGTCTCAGTGTGTGGGTGCACCCCTCGCGGTCCAAATCAGGAGCAGAAGGAGAGAGAGCACGAGCAAGAAACTGTACCCCATTTTTAAATTGGATTATTTGTTCTTTTGATGTCCAGTTTCTTGAGTTCTTTGTACATTTTAGAGATCAGTCCTCTGTCCGAGGGAGAGCAAGGAAAGAGATATCCTGATTGAGGAAGCCATTATGGGGCTAGCAAGAAACCTGGCACTAGGGAAATTCCCAGGAATGCACAAGAATGACTCCAGCTAAGACCCTAAGCAATAGTGGAAAGGGTGCCTGAACTGACCTTCCCCTGTAATCAGATTGATGACTAACTTGTCATCATAGAACCTTCATCCAGCAACTGATAGAAGCAGATCCGCAGCTAAGCACTGGGCTGAGCTCCTGGAGTCAAGTTGAAGAGAGGGAGGAGTGAGATAATATGAGCAAAGGGGTTAAATCCATGATGGAAAACCCACAGAAACAGCTGACCTGAGCTAGTGGGAGCTCACTGAGTCTGAACTAACAGTGGGGGAACCTGCATAGGTCCAAAATAGGCCCTCTGAATGTGAGCGACAGTTGTGTTACTGGGGCAGTCTGTAGGGCTACTGGCAGTGGGGCCAGAATTTATCCCTAGTGCTTGAACTAGCATTTTGGAGCTTATTCTCTTTGGAGGGATACCTTGCTCAGCTTACATATAGGGGGAAGGACCTTGATCCTGCCTCAAAGCCATGTGCCGGACTTTGTTGATTCCCCATGGGGTGCCTTGCCCTCTCTGAGGAGTGGATGTGAGAGTGGATTAGGAAAAGGTGGGGAAGTGGGAGGAGGGGAGGGAGGGAGAACTGGGATTGGTATATAAAATGAGAAAAAGATTGATCTCACCTGCTGCATCCTCCTACAGTCCATGAAGGACCTTGGACCCTGAACCCCATGAGGAAACTCCAGCCTGTGGTCTGACATTTCTGAGTTTATTGGCTCGCATGAAAGTATCTTCAGTTCCAATCCAGGCAGTGTGGCCAGGAGACCAGGTGCATCCTGCAGGCGCCCTGAACTGCGGCTCCCCGCACACAAGTGGCCTTATTGTTTTATTAATATTCCACGGACAGCTGGTACTTCTGAGCCCTTTCAAAGTTCTCTAGAAATCAAACGCATCCAAAGAATCTGTCTGCGAAGCAGTGGTAATGAGCCTTGTAGGCAATCCAGGTTAAATGGAGACAAAAATCGAGATCAAAATCTCCACAGGACTCCATGGTCAGATCCCTGCAATGCCTGTGGTCCAACCACATGAAATGGCCACATCTCAGGATTTCCAACGGGGTCAAAGCTGGCCCTGGAGTTTAAGTGATAGTTTTTCCCAGAGGTTTCTTGCTGGTGCTCTGGTGACACCCCAATCATCTCCTGCACCACTAGGCTATGAGTCTTCCCTCCTCATGTCCCCTTCCCCTACCTCCACAGTTCCCTTGACTCTTGAATTCTTATGTCATTCTCTCCACTGCACCCCTGAAATGCATGGTCTCTGTTTGATGTGTGTCTCCCCAGCTTTTCCTGTGACTATGACGTCATCTTTATGATACCTTGTTTCTTGAAGTGCCAACTCTGGGTATCTCAGGCACTCATTTAACTCCTCGGATCTGTCTTTGGAGATACCTTCCCAGGCTTGTACTCAGGGGATTTCCTTGGAGAACCTTGGGTATTTCTTATCGCTTTTTTTTTTTGGTTAGGATTTCTGGTAGAGACTGGCCTTGAACTCCCTATCTGGCAGAGGATGGCCCCAAGCTTCAGGTCCTCATATCTCCACCTTCCCAGTGCTGGGAACTAACCTGAATAACCACCCCCAGTTTATATGGCTCCAGAGATGGAACTCAGGCCCTGTGAATGCTAGGCAAGTCACCCTACCAACTGACGGAGAGCCAAACCTTTCTTAGGACCCTTATTCTATGATAACTACGTAGCAGTGCCTTCACTACTGTGTAGCATCTCTACAGGCCTCCGTGAGACCCTGCTGGACAGGACTCCTGCCTGCTCCTTCCCTAGCTGCCTCATCTACTGGTCACAATATTGGCAGAATGCCAGCCCAGTATCGGGTTGAAACTGACCAGGCAGAGCATGGTGACATCTCTGTCTCTCTCCTTGGGTTCCTCTGACCGCCTGGTTGATTCCACTCTGATCTAAGAGCAGCTCTAGGACTGCTTGGCGATCCAAGGAAATCATTTCTGGCCTGGTGGCCTTGCTTGTGCTATGCAGCATGGGTAAGTACCCATCAGGCAGAGGAGCTGCCCGTGGGTTAGGGATGGTCTTCCTGCCACTGTCTGTTCTTCTCCCACCTCACCTGGGCAGACTTGGATGTTTCTGATGCCAGGCCACCAGCTTGGTGCCCGTTAGCCAGAAGCCATGGCTACGACAACGAGCTTTCTCCTCCTGACCACGCTGCTTCCCTACTTCATTTTTTTTTCTGGTGGGAAGGGTCACCATCTGCCTCCTTTGACTTTAGGTTCCCAACCTGTGCACTTTCCGGAAGAATACAGGCATTGCCTTCCTTTGCTTTCTTAGATCCTGGTTCTGCGATATAGGCAGGGGTGGATAGGTAGGCTCCTATCCTCAAATTTAATTAAAGACGCACTGATGGGATTGGCCCAGAGGACATTCCAGCCTCGAGCAGCTGTGGAGCAGATGGTGGTACATGCCTGCCATAACCCATGTGCTAATCCTCTTTCCCCAGTGTCAGAGTTGAATTGGTGGTGTCCACAGGGAATAAGGACAGCCCAGAGGCTTTCCTGGGGCAGGCTACCACCCAGGGGCATTTCCCTTTAATTCAGTACCTTAGGGGAAGGTCATCAGGCAAGGAGGTTTTTTTTTTTTTAGGTGTCTTTATGGTCTTTCATTTGATTCTCCTGCCTCAGCCTCCTGAGTGCTTGTATTACAGGCATATGATACTCTGCCCACGACAGGTCTTCAGTGATCTGGAGCAGTTCATCTGTCTTCCCTGATACATAAAACACCCATGTTCATGGCCATAACATATTGTACTTGACAGGATGGAAGGTCAGGCAAAAGAGGCCACCTCTCTCACCTGTTTCTTGTTAACATGGACGTCTGTTTTAAAGCCATGCCAGTTTGGATGAAAGACTTTGACTGTGCTGGGCTCTGCACAGCAAGGCACAGAAACAAGGCAGGTTGAGGGTGTGGTTTAACTGGGAGAGTTCTTGATTACCATGCCCCAAGTCTTAGGTACCTAGCTCTGCATTAAACCAGATGTGGTGGTGCACAGCTGAGATTCTAACACTTGGAAGGAGTCAACCTCAGATTTACAGTAAGCTTGAAGCCAATCTTGGCTATATGAGGCTCTGTCTTATCAGACTGCAAGGAAGAAAGTGGACACACAGACTCCCATGTATGAGGATGAATAATTCACTTGTCTAATTATATATCCACTTGGTACTCAGGAACTCTGTTCTAGCTGCGGGGGCTAGAGTCATGTGGCATTTGTGGGACATGGACTGGACACACAGGTCCACCAGGAGATGGTTATCCAGTTGGTCATTGTGCTAACAGTCTGTCTTAGTTAAGATTTTAAAATATTTTATTTATTTATTATGCATACAATATTCTGTCTGTGTGTATGTCTGCAGGCCAGAAGAGGGCACCAGACCTCATTACAGATGGTTGTGAACCACCATGTGGTTGCTGGGAATTGAACTCAGGACCTTTGGAAGAGCAGGCAATGCTCTTAACCACTGAGCCATCTCTCCAGCCCCCAGTTAAGATTTTATTGCTGTGAAGAGACACCATGATCATGGCAACTCTTATAAAGGAAAACATTTAGTTGGGGTGACTTACAGATTCATAGGTTCAGTCCATTATCATTGTGGTGGGCCACGGCAGCATGCAGGCAGACACAGTGCTGGAGAAGGAGCTGAGAGCCCTACATCTTGTGCCACAGGCAGCAGAAGGAAAAACTGTCACACTGGCCAAATGTGAGCTTATAAGACCTCAAGATCCGCCTCCACAGGGACACACGTCCTCCAACAAGGCCATACTGCCCAAGAGTGCACTCCCTATGGGCCAAGCATGCGCACACACGAGTCTATTCCTGTTCCTCTTCAAACCACCACATGCTGACCAAGCACCATAGCTTCAGGAAGAGGATCATTTCTTAGTCACCATGGAAAGGCAAATGAAAGCCACAGGGAGAGCCACAGCCCAAGCATGGACACCAACAGACCTGGAGAGTCAAGCCATAGCAAGTGTGGGTGAGAAGGTGGGGAGACCAGGGCCCTTGTAGCCGGTCCTCAGACATGGTCTCAAGCTGTGGTTGAAGCCTAGCAGCTTCTCCAGCCGTGGGTGAGAGTGACACAGTCTCCACTGTGCACAAGGAGAGATGACAGGGCCTCCCTGTGACCACTGGGTCAAGGCTCAGAGGCTGGCAACACCCCAGAAGTCTGTCTCCAGGTCAGGGGATAGACAACAGGTGTGTTGTTGCACTCCGGGAGGTTTTCAGCTTCAAATCCAATGGAGAACTGGTGAAGTGACTCTCTACCACCAAGAACTTGGGTCTGATCTCCAGGATAAACATGGTGGAGGTTATCCTTGATATCCATGCATATACCTTGACGCATGCTCTCTACTCCCAAATAAAATGTTGGGGGCAGAACAAATGAGCAGTTGAGGAGGTGGCTCAATTAAGTGTTAGCCTTGCAAGATGGGGGACCAAATCTCCAGCACCCATGTTAACAAAAAGGCAGGCATGGGCACAATGGCTTCTAATTCCAGTTTTGGGGAGACAGAGAGAGGAAGATCCCTGGGATCACTGGCCAGGCAGCCTAACTTAGTCAGGGAGCCCTAGATCCAATGGGAGGCCGTCTCACAAAGCAAGGTGGTAGGCTCAGTAGGAATAGCATCCTAGGTTGACCTTTGCCCTCACTCAGCTGCACATGCCCAGAAGCAAGCGCCTGTATAGTCACAGAACTTAGAACAGCTGAAGCTTTGGCTCATGCCATAGCCTAATGAACTTGGAAAATGTACCGAGCAATGTATCCAGAAGTGGAGATTCTCACTACATAAAGAAAATGTAGATCATGTTGTCCATGGCAACAGAAGATGGACAGGGGTTCAGGCTGGGTGAAAGCAATGGGCTGGAGTCCTTCTAGGGTGAAACCATAGCCATACTCACCACTGTCTAGGGACATGCCAAAGAACCTCACACTTGACTGTGCGTCAGGAGTTTCAGTTTCAAGATCAGTCTAAGTGTCTTTGAAGAAGCTGCCTGGGAATCATGGCACAGAGGTGAGTGTCCTCCCTCTGACATTTGTCTTTTATTTGTAATGAGGGACGCAGCTAGTGTCCTACTACTGCTGAGCGGCCCTCACAGTTTCCCATCGGAGCCCTGGGCACCTGTGCTGGGTTAGCCCCAGGGTCAGTACTGTAAGGTGTATGTTCCATGTGTCCACCATTGAGGGATATCAGGCCCTAGCACATACCCATGGAAACCATGAGTGACATTCTGTAGGGCAGAGGGCTGGTGGTGTGTGTTAGTGGGAGAGATGGGAGCCAGTGTGTTCAGGGAAAATGACCTCTCTGACTGGAGGGAATGCAAGGTGGAGTCTAGGAGAACTCGCAGAGGTCATTGTGGTGACCTTGAATGGAGTTTAGGGTTAGTATCAGGAAGTCAAAGTGGGATAGATGTGCCACAGGCAGGGTAGGATGGCGAAGCTGCCAACTGGACAGGCGGATGGAGGTGTCACAGGTAGGGTGGGTCAGGCTGCTGATTGGATAGGCAGATGGAGGTGTCACAGGTAGGGTGGGACAGGCTGCTGATTGGATGGGTAGATGGGAACACAGGGTTGACTCTGGGAGAGCAGACATTTCAAGGGTTGTTTGGGCTGTTGAAGCCCCCTGTGGACACCTGAGTTCCTTGGATATGGATGACCAGAGCTACCCCATTGTAGGAATTGCCCTGAGAATGCTCTCCCCTCTTGGGTGGAGCTTTCCTGAGTAGGTGCTGACCCATTATATGAGCCTCATCACTGGTATGGAGAGTAAAGGGAGGAAACACAAGTATGCCTCAGACACACCATTCTTCCTCACTGTGGGTGAGGGTAAGTGTGCCCTAGACACACCATCTTTCCTCACTGTGGGTAACGTAGACACACCATTCTTTCTCACTGTGGGTGAGGGTTAGTGTCTTGTAGCTGTGAACCGCATGCCAACAACAGAGTTCCAAGTCTAGCCCCTTTTATACTGGGCCACCTTGAATAAGTCACTCTACCTCTCTGAGTTCTGTCTATTTACAGAATGAAGATAATGCTGGATGGGGCAGCATGGGATTGGGGCAGAAGGATCAGTAGCTTAAGGTCAGCCTGGGCTACAAAGCAAAACCAAATAAAAATAACAACACCAAAAAGAAAGGGGAGGAGGAGAGAGGCAGGGAAGGAGAAGAGGAAGAGAAGGTTCTTTTTCTAGAAACTGGTAATATCATGGCTTCTACCTTCTGGAGGAAGAGGCCCAGCACATGGAGGCCAAATGCTTCATTCTGTGTGATGCAGTTTACAGACAGCTCAAACCCAGCTGGGATTCCTGGGCCTTTTTCCTTAAGGACTACTCTTGGCAACTTGTTGGTGAGGAGCCTTGGTCAGCCTTAGCTGTGGAGGTGGCTACATCACAGAAAGACCTTCTGAGATTTGGAAGGTCATAGGCATGGCGTGACATGAGGCACATCCAGGTGGGTGGCAATGGTGACAATGTGTGTAACCAACTATCTCAAGAGCCAGTAGACGAGAGGTGAGACCCACTAAGACTACCGATGGTCCCTAGAGAACCAGCTTCCAAGATGGCACCTCTAGTGTCCTGAGGGCATCCTCCCAGAGACTCCACCCCTTCCTAATAGCACCATTTGAGGACCAAGCCTGTAAGGGCACAGGACCAAGCCTCGAGACCCAAGCCACATCAACACCACATACTCAGTACCATGGAGAGCTACATGAACATGGCTGTCAGGGACAGTTCCCTGGGCTGCCTACCATATGACAAATTCCACAATGGATTGACTTGCATGGCACTATAAATCACCTAGCCCTCTTGGTATCTTCAGTAATTAATTACACTTGCAGACTTGAAGGCTCAGAGAGGTCGATTAACTTTTCAGGAGTCATCTGCCATCTGGTGGCCCTGTGGCGCTCCTTCTCCTGCCCTACCTGGGCCTGCAGAGGGTCACTTTACTGGGTTCCATTAATCCTGCCCACCCCGAGCTCACACTCAGGATGAATGGGCAATGAGGTCAGGGTCTCCTCTGGCAAGACCCTACCTGACATGAGACCCACCATCTCCTCTGCTTCTCGACGCTGTAGACGACAGCATAGCGTTCCCGAGGAGCCCGTGTGTGACGGGGAAGGGCAGCAGGTGTTATTCAGGCTAAATTGACCTTGAAATTGATTTCTTTATTTTGTGACTTACTGAGAGGAGATTAACACTTTTTTTCCCCTTCCTGCAGTCTGAAACAGTTTACATGGTAATAGAAGACACAGTCAGTCAAATGAATTGCTGGAAGTGGTCCTGTTTCAGGGGAGAACGCAGAGTGCAGGTGCGTTGATTTCTCTGCTCAGAGAAAGGCCAAGAATTTAACATCTGTGAATAGGAGCTAAATTTAATCTCCCATCTTCAAAGCAGAGGGGCGAGGAGCGCTCCCTGCTTCTTGCTTGGCATTTTCAGGGATGTCGCATGGTGAGGGCAGCCTGGGTTCCTTATTACAGGTTGTTTGGAGACAACCGTGCGGCTCACAGGTGGTATGAAGATAGGTGTGGAACACTGGCTTCCACTGTGCTGGACATGGGCATGGCAGTAGTGAGACCTTAGGTGCAATGTTTAGTGTGAATTGCCAACTTGACAAAATCTGTCTGGGATCACTCAGGAGATAGGCCTCTGGGGATGTCTGTGTGGGCTTATTTTGACTATGTTATCAAACATATTAACTATCTCGAATCAAATGGAAGGCCTGCCCTCTGTAGGTGACACCATTTCCCGGTTAGGATCCTGAACTTGGTAAGTGGAGAGAGGGAATCGGAGCAGCAGAGTCCTCTCTGCTCTTTGCTTCCTGATTGTGGAGGCAGCAGCTGCTTCAAGCTCTTGCTCCCCTGACTTCACTGCCACGGTCAACGATATCTTAAACTGTGAGCCAGAACCCTTTGTTCCTTAAGTTTTTGTTAGGGTCTTTTATCATCTCAGCAGGAAAAGTAGCTGAAATGCTGGGTGACTTAAACCCTAGCTAGGTCAGGATGGGGATACTAAGGAAGTGTGTGGCTGAAGATTGCCTGTCTTGGCTTCGCTCTGGGGTACCCCCCGCCATGTGTCTTCCTGTTAGTTGGTGTGTTAGCTGGATTGGATCAGTAGCAGCTCAGGTTATTTCTATCTCAACAGTAAAATGCAGCCATCTATTAGTACTGCCTGCTCTGGGAGTGTGTGGGGGAGGTAGTATGTGTGCCGTTTCTTTACTTTCCTCACGGAAGTCAGTCAGCGGTTCCAGCATTCAGTCTGCATGCATGACTGAGCTCCAAAGAAGTTCTAAAATTGCACTCATTCTGTGAGCTCATTTTAATTTTTATTTCAAAATTTCAGTAAATGAATCCCTACCCAGCACGTTCTGGCCAGAGTTGACATGTGGATCCCTGGGGGTCACTGACTGGCCAATCTAGATGAATCTGTGAACACCAATTCCAACAACAGACACTCTTTCAAAAAATAAGTTGACTAAAAATTGCCTTTTTACTTTTAAGCTTGACATTTTCATTAAAAAACTGCATTATCAGGCAAAACGTTGGCTTAGTAACCGTCTCTACACTGATCTAGTCTTCCCACAAATAAACAAATTGAAGAAAGAACAAGTTGTCCCTAATGTATGTCCAGACAGTGAAACTCAAGTGTGCAAAGGTGGAATGACTTTCTCCCTCTCACGCGTGCTCACACTCGGCTCTCTCTTCCATAGGTCATTTTTATGATGTCTGTGTTTTCTTTTGCCTTCTGGAGAGTTCCTTATACCCGCTGGAATCACACTTCCTTCAGACAGCGAACAGTCAAGGAGGCTGTACACACTGGGTATTGAGTACTGTACCCTGGTGTTCCCTGGAGACCCCCCTAAGTCTTTACTGAGCCTGTCTGCATTTGCTTGGACTCTGGGTGAGGGAAAACGTGTTGCTGCTCTCAGAACGTTGTCATCTCATGATCGCTTCCTTGGTGCAGGTCGTTCTGTGCACAGGCAGATGTCAAACGGGGGCTCCAAGGCAGGGAGTCCCAAGTCCAAATGTTCATAGATTTCCACTGTGACTCAGAATATGATCCCCTCTGTGCTCATGACTCCCACTTTGTCAACTTTTATGTGTCAGTTCAAATAAACAGTGTGTGTGTGTGCGCGCACGTGCGCGCACGTGTACTCAGCTATGTGTTCACCGTGTGCATGTTCACTGTGTTCATGTGTTCACCTGTGTGTTCACATGTGTTTTCACCCTCTGTGTGAAAACACACGTGAATACACCCAGGATGTGTATTCACCTGTGTGTGTTTATTGTCTAAGAGTTCACCAGAGTCTGTCATGTTTGTGCATGTGTGTATGTGTGTGTGTACATGTGTGTGCAGGTCAGAGGTCAACACTAGGTATCTCTATCACTCTCCACTTACGCTTTTGAGACAGGGCCTCTCAGTGAACCTGAGCTCAGCACTTTATCTAGACCGGCTGGCTGGTAAGCCTTTCCTCTGTTTTCTCGGCACCGAGCTTGTAGGTGTGCGTTGTTACATGCAGATT
Source organism: Chionomys nivalis (assembly GCF_950005125.1). Taxonomy (NCBI): domain Eukaryota; kingdom Metazoa; phylum Chordata; class Mammalia; order Rodentia; family Cricetidae; genus Chionomys; species Chionomys nivalis. Next base: position 9,395,941 of record NC_080092.1, on the reverse strand, counting down.
TTACAGGAGTCCTAGAGATCTGAATTTGGGTCCTCTGTGTAGGATATTTAAAGCATTTTAAGACTTTGGTTTGAAGATACAATGAGAAAGGCATCTGTCCTCTGAGAAGATGGCAGTTTGTGCAACTGGACTGAATAAGTTATGTGCTATAGTCAGTCTGAACACTGGGAGTTATTTTGAGTTATTTTGATCTTTTATTTATTTTTGTCTCAGATGGCTTCCTTGAAGTAGATCAATGCTACCAGGATCAGGTGTCTCAATAGCCTAAGGTTATTAAACATATTAAATACTGTATCTGGTAGGTCTTTGAAATGTTTGAATATATTTGTATATGATGCTGAAAAAATACCTAAAGGACTATACGTTTGACTATTATAGATGACAATTAATTTTTATTTCTTAATTATACACTACATTTTTAAATGTATACGCACAATACTCCAAACAAGAATAGCAATATACATATAGTATAAAAGAAATAACTTTAAATTTGTAATTAACTAAAATCCATACCAATGTAAACTATTTTGAGATTAATAGCTGTTTTTTTTGGATTAAAATAGATTTACTAATCTACCTGTTTATCCTATCATTTCTCTATCCTATTACCCCTTTTAAGAAAGTGATTTCTGAATTTAACTCCTTTGTTTAGTTTTTTTTTTTCCTGACTATGACCAATAATGATTTTAACCAACCCTCCTTAAAAGTTGACAAACATCCACAAACAATCTTTTGGGAATGTAGATGTTGCTTTCTACACTACTTCCTGTTGTTTGTGGGTTCCTGTTATCTTTGGGGAAACCCTGAGAAAGTTGGGATAATAGTGAAGTCCCAGCTTGAGAAAGCTCTGGGGCTGGACCGTCTCAGCCAGCAGCCTTGAATCTGTTCTGGATGCTGAATCACTTGGGTCACCTGTTTTCATTGGAGTCTGGTCTCTTTGCTCTGAAAATACAAAAACTTTTAAAGTTAACATACATATCTGTGTTAATTCAAGTCAGTGTACAGAAGTCAGTCAAAGATTATCTTTTTGTTATATGTTTGAGCAGAAAAAGTATTCATCTTATGTATTGTGGTTCTTTTAGGTTTCTTTATGTATATAGCCAGGATTTTCAGGGGTATCTTCCTTAATCAAACATGATTTTCTTTATCCTGGAATGAATTCACAGCTTCTTATTTCCTGTGGAAATAAAAGCATAACCTCTCCCCCAAAGCAACATAGCTTTTACCTTAAATTTTGAAGTCAAGATATTTTTGAAATATATAGGTTGGTTTAATCTAGAAGCTTTAATCCAGTGCTCTTAGCAGCTACGGCTCCTTCCTCAGCAGTCAAAAATAAAGACAACACAATCACATACAGTATCCAGACCGTCTGTGTATTTCCCATCTTTACATGGCTTTTTTATTACTTTATTTCTCCTTTAAAAATTTTATTGTTTCCGGGCGGTGGTGGCGCACGCCTTTAATCCCAGCACTTGGGAGGCAGAGGAAGGCAGATCTCTGGGAGTTTGAGGCCAGCCTGGTCTACAAGAGCTAGTTCCAGGACAGGCACCAAAGTCACAGAGAAACCCTGCCTCGAAAAACCAAAAAAAAAAAAAAACTTTATTATTTTAAAACTATATTTTTAAATCTAAGACTGTATATACTTCTCTCTTTCAAGTCTTTGTATATTTTTAAACACACTGTAATCCATTTAGAGATTTTTCCATCTGAATCTGTGTTTACTGCATATCTGTCATCCTTTTCTGTCTGCATAAGCAAAACTCAAAACCCACCATGCAGCATGGCATGCTGGCAGAGCTTGTGCTGGCAGCTTAAGCTTGCAGGCAGTAGTTGAGAGAAACCCTCTGTACTATGTATGGCCCATGTGAGAGACTGCAGTACCCCACCATGCTGCTTAGCTCATGGCATTTGGTAGCTGGCTCCATCTCATAGGCAGCTGTCTGCTGTTGCATCTCTGATTGTGAGACTAGAAAGCTGCATTTGTTTCTGTTTCTGTGCAATTGGAAACCTTTTAAAAGCCTTTTCATGCTTTATGTGGGTGTATGTGGTCCCATGTTGGGCACCATTTTTAGGTGGGGGTTTTCCTGTCCTGAATACTAGCTCCAAAATAATGGCAAAGAGGCTTAATATAATTACAAATGCTCAGCCAATAGCTCAGGCTTCTTACTAGATAACTCTTACATTTAAATTAACCCATATTTCATATCTATGTTTTGCCACTTGGCTTGGTACTTTTTCCCAGTATGGCATCTTCTGGTTACTCCAGACTCTGCCCTTCTTCCTCTTAACATTCTTCTTATCTGGCTCTCCTGCCTAACCTTATTCTAATCAGCTATTGGCCAATTGGCTTCTTTATTAAACCAAAATCACAGTGACATATATTCATACGGTGTAAAGGAATATTCCACAGCACCTGCCTGAGACTTACAGTGTAGCCTTTACAAGCTGTAAACCAAGGCAGAAATAGGCAGAGACTGCAAAACCCAGGCCTGCTGGATTCCCAAGGTAGGTCTGGGGAGTGGAGAAGCAGCATAGAACACATGGAAGGGTGGTAATTAAGACAACATCAGACTTTGAGCTCAGAGCTAAGATGGGAGCTGAATGGGAGATCAAGAGACCCAGGGTCTCAAGAAAACTTGTCCGAAGGTTCTAGGGAGAAAACACACACACACGTGAACACATACAGGTGAACACACGCAGGTGAACACATAAGTAAGCACACGCAGGTGAACATACACACAGGTGAATACACACACAGGTGTATACACACACAGGTGAATACATAGCTGAACACACAGGTGAACACACACAGGTGAATACACACAGGTGAATACACACAAGTGAACAAACACAGGTATTCACACGGCTGAGCAGTACAAGTGAACACACACAGGTGAACACACACAGGTGAACACATAGCTGAGCTCACACAGGTGAACACACACAGGTGAATGCACACACAGGTGAATACATACAAGTGAACAAGCATAGGTATTCACACACAGCTGAGCACACACAGGTGAACACACACAAGCAATCACACACAGGCGAACACACACAAAGAATGTAGCACTAGAAACATCAGATGACTGGGGATAGTTGTTTCTGTGCCTGGAATTTTGGGAACAGAGAGGAACAGAAGACACATATGATTTTGATTTTTTGTCACTAGATTATTCTATGACTAGCATCTACTGCAAAAATGGGAAGTGACTGGCAGTGTAGAAATCATTGGTGTGTGCAAAACTATTCACAGAGACAATCATCTCAGAACTCAGGCTGGGTGCTAGGTAGAAAAAAAGGCATGTCGTTTCTCTCCTTGTGTGCCTCAATCTGGTTTCTGGTCTCTAGGTGTGTCTGCCTCTCGCATGAGCACACACACACAGAGTTGCCCTTGTGAAAAGCACTTTGCACCAGCACTGTAGATATTCTGTTCGGAATGCACATAACACAGCATTTCAGGTACTCTGTGTGCAGGCACTTGGTACACAGCACTTCTGTGTTGCATGAAGCAAGTGCTTGGCATACAGCCTACAGGTGAACCAGTCAGATAGTGTTCAAGAGCACTGCAGGTGTTCTGGGCCGAGAGCACTTAGCACACAATATCGCAGGTGATCCACATAGGGAGCACTTAGCACACAATATCACAGGTGATCCAAATAGGGAGCACTTAGCACACAATATCCCAGGTGATCCACATAGGGAGCACTTAGCACACAATATCCCAGGTGATCCACATAGGGAGCACTTAGCACACAGTATCACAGGCAATCCACAAAGGGAGCACTTAGCAGCACTTAGCACAACACTGCAGGTACTGTGCACACATGGCTGGTGCTATACAAGCTGATGGCATGGTGACTCACCTCAGAAACAAACAGCTGGGCATGACTCCAGTGACCTTTACCCCAGGCTAAGATGAACTGTCTATACTGTAAGAGGAATCTTGACCAGTTGCCTGACAAAAGAGTTAGGAGAACCATAGATACAATTTCAATTTTTCTGGTAGATACATTAAAAAGTAAATAGGAACAGATTAAATTAATTGTGATCATAAATTTAAATTTCTACACTCATAAAATATTTATGTTTTAAACAGTTTTTATACATTATTATATATTATTTTAACATGTAATTAATTGAGAGAGGAATATTAATGAGACATTGATATTAATAAGATGTCCTATCCTGGCTCTCTTGGTGCTGTCTTCAAAAGCCAGTGTGACTTAAAGCACAGCTTGGGGCAGACCTGTCACATGGCTAGTGGCCACTATAGTGGGCCATGCAGACCTGGACTCGAGTGGACTGGCTGGGACACAGAGGGTAACTAGGTCAGGCATTCTACTAAGCCACTTTACTCCAAATTAGAATCTTCCTGCCCCTGGAGCCTTCATCCTTTCTGTGGCTTTGTTTTAGGACTCTGGGCGCAGCAACCCAGAATCCCTCCCTCATGCCTAGAGTAGCCTGCAAGATACTGTAAGTGGCAGCACTTGCTGGATGGGTCGGAGCTGGAAGCGCCTTTCACATCCTTCTCAGCCTCTTCGCTCCTACTCATCAATCAGCAGGATTTTTTTAAAATGTGAAATAGGTTTTGCTGGAGACATAACAGGCTTGGAGGGTGTGAGGTTGCTAAGCCCTCCTTCAGTTGCCGGCAGGAATCCTCCAGGTCATGCCTCTGTCTCTGGGAGTGGGAAGCCCAGTGTTGCTGGCCAAGGAGGACGGGGATCAACTGGAAAGGGGTCTGGGGAGCATTGGTTGGCAAAGGGACCACAGTAGGGCATCTTCCTTGCTGACATGAGGCCCTGGCTGGCTGGGGGAAATGTTCCTGCCACTGGTTGTCATGAGGCAGTGGGGATACCATGTGACACCGAATTAATGCATCGTGGCTCTGGACTTGGGAGTCTCTGGGTCACATGACTGTTAACAAAGCTGGCTGGAGCTAGATTCCCAAACAGCCTCTGAGGATCGTCCATGGGGCCCATGGCCTTGAGCTTCCTGCCCTGACATTTTTGCGGTCTCCTGTGCAGAAGCTCTGGGTGCTGCTCAGTGCTGCCTGGTGCCTTTCCTCTGTGGGTCTGTCTGGAGACTGCTGGGGACTGTGGGCTTCGTTCCATTAGCGCACTGACTGTCTGTCACTGTTATCTGTTTAGCTCGTGACTGTTCTCTGCATTTACAACAAGCTACACTGATTTTTTTTATTATTATTATTTAGAATGGTAGTATGAGGTTTCCTTTGCAGGGTCTTAGTTAACTCAAGAGGTAAGTTGAGTTGAACATGGTGTGACAACAACAGCAAAGTGTGTTTGTCAAGAAAGCAGGTGGTGGTGGAGAATGAACAAAAGGGAGGGATTGCAATGGCTGGTGTTGGGTCAGCCTGGCTGAAGTCAGCTGTGGGTTTAGGTTTTCATATATCACCTGCTTCGTTGGCGTGTCCCAAATGGTGCCAACTTCAATCTCTAGAGATGGCTACTTAGCCTCCATCTGTCCCCCTAAAACTACATTTTCACAATAAATCACATTCTCTTATGATGGATAAGAGACCAAAAAATAAAAAGGACAACAAAAAGTGACATGCCCGTGATGACTTTCCCATCCCACACCGTGGCTGCATGAGTGTTCCCTGTCTATGCACATGATGCCCCCGTCAGTGTCCCCATGTGGTACGTGCTGCTTCTGTGCCCCTCTGTGAGTGAGCAAACTCACCCTCGGTTGCTCTTTTCATTGCTATGACCAAGTATCCAAAGGAAGAAACTTAAATGAGGAAGGGTTGCTTTGGCTCATAATTTGAGAAGATACTGTCCATCATGATGGGGAAGGCTATAGAGGCAGGTGGACTCACTGACATTGTAGCCAGGAATCAGGGACAGAAGACAGCCTGTGCTCAGCCCACATTCTCCTTTTTGTTTATTCCAGGACCCCAGGGTGGTTCCGCTCATATTCAAAGTGGTGGGTATTCCTTTCTCAGTTTACCCACTAGAAACTCACAGAGACGCACAGCACTGTGCCTCCTAGGTCGTTCTTGATCCTGTGAAGTCGACAGTGAAGATCAGCAGTGATTACTGTTAGTAGTTACCATGTTATAGATGCTTGAGAAGGGGAGCTCTGGCCTGGGGTGGGGTTAGGCTCTGATGGAACCAGCTTCTGTTGTAGATACCTTCAGTTGATATTTTGAGTTCATACACATGACCGACAGCGATCATAGCCTAGCCTAGCCAACCCCAGCCACGCTGGGAACACAGGCATGACCCCACCATTGGGTAGAGATACCCACAGGCCCTTTTGGCAATCAGCTGTTGACTAACCAGGGTAATCAATGGATTGAACGGAAAGGGAAAACTGTTCCGTTGCCCAGGTGCAGTTTTACATCACTGGACACATGAGAAATTCTCTAGTGACGTCATCACAGGCGATTGACATCTGAGTTAGTTATCTGAGGCCAATTAGTTTACCTTTTTGCAGTGCTTAGAAGAGTGCCCAATATTCCAGCCATGTGAACGGCTGGTGTTGTAGCCTGAAGTGCCACCCGGCAGAGCTGGGAAAGGAAGATGTCATGGGTTCCCTGGTCCCTCTGGCAGGCATTGGGGTGAGGAGTTTGCTGAGATTCATGCTGTGAAGACTCAGGTCCCTAACTTGTTTCTTCTTCCCCAGTCCTGGTATCCTCAGTGCTGCTAGTCTTCGACCTGACTGGAATACCATCGAATGGGCGAAAGGGCATGATCTTGTGACCTTGGTTGCGGGCAGCGTACGTTGGGCCAGCCGTTTGTAGCAGGCCATTTTTCTCATGAATTTCCAAATGTTCACTCTTTGATCTACTAAGCCTGTTCACTCTTTGATATACTAAGCATTCTTCTTACAGAATCCAAAATGCCATAGCCTGGAGATGAGAACCTAGGAAATACCAGGTATTTTGTACCTTGGGGGATGGCAGGACATGTGTGAGAAGACATTTCTGTGTATTTACTGAACCGATGATTGCAGCAGCAAAAATGCTTTGAATGAAAACACGAATCTCCCATATCCATCAATAAGGCATTGTTTAAGCAAATTGTGTGCATCCATATGAAGAAATTCCAAGCTGCTGCTAGGATTCTCTGGTGAGGATTTATGTTTATTGGCTTGGAAAGATTCTGGTGACATATTGTTGAGGGAGAAATACAGAATTTATCACATGGTTCCATTTGCACACAATTATATTCAAAGATTCCTTCTTGCTCTCGATGCCGAGAGAGATGTCGGCAAGGCAGATGGGAAGCTCAGCTCGGTAGAAAGCTTGCATATTTTTCTTTGGACTCTTCCGCTATTATTGTTTTGTTTTGTTTGTTTTGTTTTGTTTTACAGTGGGTGGTTATTTTCCTTAGTCATAATAATATTGATGGTGTCTTTTGTTAAACGAAGTGGCCTCTCTGGGTTGGTAAAGAGGCCTTCCGGAACAGCTGATGAGGTACGGAAGTTTAGCTTTTGTCAATGTTAACACTGACAGCTTTTGGAGGAATGAAAATGAGAATTCCGAGACCAGGCTGTGGTCTTGTGGTGGGCATTCAGCCCTGTCTGCCTTGGCATTCTCTCCACCAGTTCCATGCACCAGTGTTTGGGAGCAGTCAGCTCTGCGCTCTGACTCTGGTCCTTTCAGTTACCACTGCCAACTGGAGGCGGCTCTCACCGGCATTGGAAATACGGGGATGGTAATGGTGACAGCCAGCTGACTCGGCACACGGGAAGTAGTTCTCAGTTTCAAATGCTTGTCTCCCTCTCTCCCTTGAACAGTTTGAGGATGACATGTGTCCTGTGTCCTTGTGCTGTGTGACTTTTTCTGGGGAGATGTAAAGAAACACATATTCACCCCAGTTGGATCACCCACAGATCCAAGAAGGATTTTGTCTGTATTAATTATTTGGGATTATGGCAGAGTGACCGACAGGAAGCATTTTAAGATGGGAAAGGCGTCTTTTGGCTTGTAGTTGGAGGGGTTACAGTCCATGCTGGTTAAGTCATGGTGGCAGGGCCGTGAGGCTGTTGAGCTCACTGTGCCTGAAGTCAGGAAGCAGAGAGCAGACAGAAGGGTGGCTGGGTCATTAAACCAGAGACCTGTTTCTCCCAGCCAAGCTCCACCTCCTAAAGGTTCTCCAAGCTTCTGAAAGGGCATCACAGCTGGGGACAAAGGAAGAGACTGTGAGGACAGTTTGCATTCAAACCATGAACAGGAGCACGCCCCAGTGGCTGAGAAGCTACTTCCAAGTCACTGAAAGTTCTTCCCCCGGCAAGGGTGGATGGCTCAGGAAAACCACCCCTTTGGAGCAGTTTTCTGAACTGAAGAGTTCCAATTTGGAGGAGTCCATCTTCAGGCTCCTACAGCAACCTAAAGCCAAATGCAGCTGGAGGCCTGAGGGGTGGTGACTGGAATGTCAGGGAGTGGTACCTGTGTGAGTGAGTGTGGACAGCCCCATCGCTGTTCACAGATGTGTTCACAGAGCTATTACTCTGCTTATTTCATCGCCATGACTACAGGCTGTGGTATCCCGAGGTCACCCTAGGTTCTTTCACAGAGCCGGGCCCTCGCGTTTGCGGATAGAACAGCTTGTGTACGTGCATCGCAGCAACCACGCACTTACATCTGCAGTTTCCCCTGAGTAGAGGTTAGTCCTGGGGCCTGCCCTACACCAACGAAAAAGACCAACACAAACAAGAACTCGGGGCTGCCCTGGCCTCCGTGAGTACAGAGACATCCCCAAGATGCACGGCCTTCTCTCCCTCCCCCCCAAGGTGTACAGCTCTTTCTTTCTTTTCTCCCTGGCAGGAACCAGACCCCCTATTCTTTCTGATATTGCTGCCGATCTCCTTTTTCTTCTGGGAGTCTTCACTTCCTGCCTGGTTTCTTTGGCCAGGAGGCCCCCTACTGAAGCCTCGGCAGCAAGGGAATATTTAATAGAATGCTGCCACCTTTTGGAATTTAGCAAAAAACGATCTGTGTCATTCAGAAGGCTGCAGGCAAAGCTCTCCTTCCTGGGTGCACCTGTGCCTACGCGCGCAGCCTGTTTCTGTAGGGACATGACTAAGGCTGGGTTCTCTGAGGCTGGGGGAAGAGCCAGGTTCTCTCAGGAGGCAGGTACGACTGGCATTGCTGCTCTGGCTTGTGCAATGCCACAAATGCTGGCAGGCAGGCTTGTGCCTCAGTCCATACACCGAGAAGCAACACGGCACAGGAGATAAATTGGCATTCTGACTTCCATGGTGTTCCAGCTTTTGCCAGAAACTGGCTCCTGGATCTCCATAATGCCACCTGTACCCAGGAGCAGAAACCAGGGGCCCTTTGTTTATGGATGCCAGTCAAATGGCAGTTGAGCCCAATCCTTGGCGAAGCACACAGAGGACTATGTGTCCTCAGCAGGAAGGAGGAGCATAGTTGATTAGTGATGTCATCATGGATGCTGGAGAGGTGCAGAGTCCCCATTTCCATCCAGTGTCTTACAGAAACTACGCAGTCAGAACAAGTCACCATTCAGTTCCTCCCTCACTGCCTTTCTTCAGGGAGATTCTCCCACATCACTGCCCTCTCGTTCCCAGCATCTTCAGCACCATGCTATCTTCCCTTCCGATGCCCTAGAACTCAGCCCTTTTCCCTTGGCCGCAGCTGAACCCTGCCCAGTGGATCAGCCTCACCTATTATGTGGGCCTCTCCATGAGAGTACACTCCAGGAGCCTGCGTGAGGGGACAAAGGGACTGCAGCAAACAAGCTCTCCCATGTCTCCACTCAGCCCCCCATCTTTGTCTCTGTTCTGTTACCCACCGACCACCCATCAATGTGAGCTCACCTTTAACTATGACCCAGATGTCATGCCCATCATAACTCTTTAGAGGAGACTGGTCTAAGGTTCTTATATAATTTCTGTACTGATCTTAGCCACCGAGACTGTCTGATCCCCCATCCTCCCTGCCCATCATAACCTTTAGAGAAGGCTTGTCTAAGGTTCTTATGTAATTCCTGGGGCTGTACTGATCTTAGCCACTGAGACTGTCTGTCCCTCCATCCTCCCTCATTCTGTCTCCCCACCTTCTCATTTCTGTCTTCTTTTTCCTTGCAAACCCCATTGTTATTACCAGGACATTTAGATGAGGAAGAGCCAGCCCTTCCCCAGAAATCAGAGTGAAAGTAATAAACTATGCTACCCAGGCACAGCCAGGTTGCTCTGTAGCTGAGGCAAAATAGAATACTCACTGAGAGCACACACATGTCATCAGAGAAGACTTCCTGGAAGAGGAGGCAGGCTCTATAAGAACAACAGGAGTCCGCATGACGCTGGCCAGGACTAGGGGTTCCACAGGTGTGGCAGTGCTGGTAGCAACTTAGACGTGAATTCTAGCCTCTCCAGCCAGGGGCGAGGGGTGTGTGCCTTGGTGTCAGAAGCCAGGTCAGCCTAGAGCTGGCCAGTGGGGCTGGAGTTAAGTGTCTGCCCTGATTAGCATGAGGTCTTCTGAACAGTTTGATGGTGTTGGATTGCTGTTGTCTGACCAGTGCTCCAGAAAGTTGTCCCTGAGACTGGGTGTTGGAGCCTGAGGGGCTGGAGGAGTTCTTGTCGCTCTTGGGAACTGACAATGTTGTAAGGTCTGTGTTTGGACCCCCCGGCTTCCGGGGATGCTGTGCTTCTCATTGCTAACACACTCCTCAGAGGGGCTCAGCTTGGCAGAGCAGCTCTGTGCTGACGAGATAAAGGCATTAGGAGCAGACGGACACAGCTGATACTCGAGGCACCGAGACCCAGCAGCTTCAACTCTGTCCCTTCAAATGCCACACAAGATTTTGCCCACACGGTTCTGATTGAAGCAAGCCAGGTGGGTGGGGAGGAGGTGTAAGCGGCTTCAGCTTTCTCGGCCTTGCTGGCTTGCTGGTCTGCTGCCCTGGTGACAATCCTCACTGTCATTGTCTTGCCTCCTGCCTGATAAAAGGCAAGCCCATTTAGCGATCTCCCTGGACCTCCAAAGAGGTCTGTACTTAGTGGTCAGCCGGACAGGTTTTCATGAGCATCAGACGTTAGGCTGCAAGGAGTCTGTTCCTCCTTTCTCCTTCCTGTCCTGACAGGACAGGTAAGAGAGCACCTACTGAATGCTTGCTAATGAAATGCTGTGGACAACCCATCCTGTCAACTGGGGACTCCACAAAAGTCTCCTTTGTCCCTCTCCCAGTCCTCCCAACCTGAGTAACTTGCTTTCCAAAGCTGATACTGATGTAACTGAGTCATTCAGGAGCTTCATGCAGATTAGGCCCCTGCTCTGCACAGGACCCGCCCTCCTTCCCTCCCCTCACTGTTCACCCTTGGAGACCTTTCCAGTTCCCACAGGCCTCACTGGTCCCCATAACTGCTGACCCACACTCTGTTGTGTGATTGGATTACCCCCTCCAGGGGTTTGCTCATGACTTCTGTGGGGTTTTGGGCTAGGCTAGCTAGCTGATAGAAACAACATTTGGTTCACCGTTTCAGAGGAGCTTCCACCATGGTGGGGGCGCCCTGATGGCAGGAAGGAACTGTTCAGGGGGTGGCAGACGGGAGGCAGAGAGCATCAGGAAATGGTGCTCTTCAAACTAAGACCCGCCCTTTCTGGCCTTGCCTCCTAATCCTAGCCACGCAACTTCCTGAAACGATGCCACCTGCGGGGAAACAAGGCTTCCAATGCATGTGGGCATGGCTGTGGGAGATAGGCCAGGGATGGGTAACTTGTCTCATTGTTGGAGGCAAAATACCTGCTGAGAAGCGAGTTAAGTGGGAAAGGGTTTGTCCATCCATCATGGCAGGAGAGGAATGGCACCCAGGACTTAGGGGTAGCTAGCCATGTGGTTGCAGGGAAAGACCAGGAAGCAGGGCAGGACTTTAAAAAGACCTTCAAGCCTTACCCATTTCTAAATACTCCTTTCTCCAGCAAGGCTCCGCCTCCTAAACATTACACAAGTTTCCAAACAGCGCCACCAACGGGACCAAGTGCTCAACACATGGGCCAGTGGGGGACATTTGAGTCATTATAGCTCCTTCTACTGGCAAGGGTAGTTACTGCTGCTTATCCACCACAGTGGTCCTCTTGGGCTTTACAGGTCAAGGTCACACAGATGTTCCCCTGACCTGGGGAACTAACATGAGTCAAATCTTTGCTTCGGAACTGAGGCTCCCTCCCACCTGACCGAGTGCCCCTTGGGACCTGTGAGCCAGGCTGTGTCATAGAGATGAGCATTCTGGGATGATCTGCTGCTGACAAAGGGGAGGAGTGTGGTTCTGGGAACCAGAATATCAGTTCCCAGCTCTGCGACTTTCTGGCTGTGTGGGCCTGGACCAGCGAGCAGATCTCTCTGTTCTCCCCACTAAAGCCGCTGGTGAATGAGGCTCAAGCAGGATGGCATGAACTAGCAGAGGTGACGTCTTAGGGAAGGGCTCCAGGGAACCTTAACTCTTGGTTATGAGGCAGTGCCAGCCGATGTGAGCTGTGCCCGTAGCGAGGCGCTGGGAGTCGGCATCCTCTTGTTAACTGTTTCTGTCATCATCTCTGCTCTGCCCATTTTCAGTTGCTCTCATCTGAGCCTCTTCAGGAAAGGGGTTACAGGTTCTGCCAATCCTGAAGCTTGTTGGGTTGGCCAGGACTCTCCCTGTCTCCTCCCCTCTGGCAGAAGCTGTTTTCTGAATGAAATGCAGCGTGGGGTCCCTAGCTCCACTACCAGCTTCATAGAACCTCCAGAGGCCCAGTTTTCCCCCTCAGGGCCCTAATCAGGAATGCGATCTGTCTCATCAGAACTCCCCCATCCTTTAGACCCAGGCAGACTTCTTTTCCTCATCTCAATCTCACAAATCCAGACCAAATATTGATGTTTGGTAACTACAAATATCACACTGGGCTTTTAATCAAGAGCGGCGAAGAGAAGAGAAGGGAGCAAACATGTCCTGCGCCGGAGCCCGAGGTCCTCAGGAATGGTTTTTCTACAGAGGAGAATGACAGGTGGGAGGGGAGAGGGCTCTGAGGTGAGCATGCAGTTGGGCAAGAGCACCTGGGCCCACCCTCCCTGGCACAGAGCCCATCGAGGTGGGATGTTCAGTGCCTGGGTCAGGAGATGGGAGCTCACTTCCCTCGATGAATGTCTGTGTTCTCACAGTGAACTTCCAGTGTGCCGTGTGGTGCCCATCACGAGCAAAATGCAGTGAGCGACTTCTGTTCCCTGTCATGTGTGATGGAAAGTACATATGTATGTATGACAGCCTCCTTCCCCGTGACCCCCACACACTAGGGAGGGAAACCAGCCCTCCAGGGTGGAGGGGAAGTTGGATTACAGGATTTCATAGTTCCCTCATGGGGACCCAGAAGACAGAAGAATCTAGAGTGTGGCCAGCCCCACACTGTTGGAAGTGTGAAGCACAGGCTGTGGGTGACCACACCCAGGCATCTTGCATTTAGAATCTCAGCGCCATGGTCCGGAGCATCAGGCGCCTTCCACCTCAGTTATTCACCACCCGAGGCGCTGAACCATTGGTCAAGAACGTTGTTCTCCAGACGGCTAACCTGGCTGCTGCTTCGCCTGTTTGTGTGTGGCACTGTGTCAGAGAGTGTGAATGACAAACAGACAGCAGTGTGATTATTCCCCTCCCTTGCTGTCTGTTTGTGTGTGTACTTTTGTTCAGGTATGTGCAGGTACACGTGCTCACATGCAAAAGCCAGGGGAAAACCTTAGGTGCTGTTCCTTGGCCTGGATCCTGTCACCCAGGAATCTGCTTGTCTCTAGTGTTCCCGGGATGGGACTGAGCATGCGCCACCACGTCTGACTTTTTACATGGGTCCTGGGGAGTGAGCTCATTTCTCGGGGGGAAGCCCTTCTTCACTGTCTGAGCTTCTCCCCAGTTCTCCAGGCTTCTTTCTGATTCCCGCATTTCCTCCACAAAGCTTTCTCTCCAATGACTCTGTGCCAAAGTCCAAGCCTCCCTGCAGCCTTCTCTTCTCTCTGCCGTGTTTCTCACAGAGCAATGCGAGACCTACCCAGGCTTCACTTGTATGATGGCCCACTGCCCCCTCCCACCTCCCAAAGGGTGGGAGTCTATCTACCTGGTCTCTTCATTTGTCTCAACAACAGGTGCCAGTGCTCATGTGGCAAACAGCTGGGCTTTCTGGAAGACTTGGGTGAGTGGATGGCCTTTGTGTCCTCAGGGGCATGCGTCTCAGCCTCGTGTGCCTACCCCGCTCTGAACATCCAGTCCCCTTAACAGGTGAAGAGTTGATGCCTTCTCAGGCACAGGGGTCGCTGAAAGGTCACACAGTCAGGGAAGTAGAAGCTGTGTGTTTTAGCAGTGAGGAGAGGTTCCTAGGAGAATCAGGGTCTGTTATGGGGATTAAGAATATGTGGGAGTTTGGATGCAATTGGCCCCCATAAACTCCGAGGGAGTAGCACTGTTGGGAGGCGTGGCCTTGTTGAAGGAAGTGTGTCACTGTGTGGGCGGGCTTTGAGGGCTCTTTTGCTTAAGCTTTGCTTGGTATCAGGGATCATTTCCTGTTTCCTTCTGATCAAGATGTAGCCAGCACCATGTCTGCCTGTGTGCCGCCATGCTTGCTGTCATGATCATAGTGGGCTGAACCTCTGAACTGTAAACTGCTACCTCAGTGAAACGCTTTCCTTTACAAGAGTTGCCGTGGTCATGGTGTCTCTTCACAGCAATGGAAACCCTAACTAAGACACAATACCACAAGGATATGCACACATACACCTGCACACATGTGTATGTGCACATATCAGATAGTCCTGCACACACAAGTGCACTCCATACGTGCACAATCTGTAAAAACTCACACACATACCCCTGCAGACACACCTGCCTGTACATATACCTGCATTAGCTCACATTCCTACACATACACATGATCTCCCCTGCCTGCATGGAACTCCCACACCTGTGTATACATATACACCTCCACACATTCCCCCTTCCACACACTGGCACCCACACGGTACCTGCACACATACATAATAAAATGTCACATGATACACCATTCAAAAAAATTCAGGCCTTGCAGTCTTTGGCTGGGTACTACTTTAAATAATAAAAGCTAAAATCTTTTTAATGTGTGCTGTGATATAGAAAGTAGAAACACTGAGAATTAAAGTTGAAAATAGAATTTATTTGCAGAAAACTTAGCCCAGGCCCTGTGAGTAGTGTTTACCTTCTCACGTACCACGCACAGAAAGCAGCATTTCTCTGTAACACGACCAACTTGTTCATTTGTGATGGCTTCTGTCTTTAAGGCTTGTTCTTCAGACACACAAGCCAGGCTAGCAATGGCAGATGCTTCGTGGCTTCTCTCATTTGTGGGCTCTGAGGAATCTGTAGTCAAGGGAGTGGAGGACTAGAGTGGCGGCCAGGTAGGGGGACCAGGCACAGGTAGGTTGGTCAACAGGTACACAGCTACCCTGAGGTGGACCACTGATGCTGTGTGTCCACACGGGAGGGCGAGGTTGGCGTGTGGCTTTGTAGTAAATGTACTGCAGCAACTGGCAGATGCTAAATGTTTCTGACCTGTGACTGAACACTCACGGGGTGTGGGATGACTCTCAGGGTGAGAGCGACTCTGACGTTGCCCCTGGAGCACTCTGCCCCTGCCTGTCTCCTCAGTGTGGTGCCAACTTAATTCATGCTCTGTGGTGCAGGTGCATGGGCCTGGAGGGTCCCATCAGATCCCCACATGCCATGTTTCCTCAGTGTCACATGACCCATGCGGTTTGCAGCGCTTTTCTCCCGTCCACCCACTTCCCTGCCCAGCTTCTCCCAGGACTGTGAGCTCACCTCCAAGGCTTGCTGAGAGACCCCTCTCTCATCTGGTTTGCTGCCTGGGTGGGTTCCCAGGATCCCATTCTTTTCCTTGTAGGGGTACACTAGCCATGTCCATTCTGACTTGGTTCTCCCAGCTCTTTTCTCATTTCCTGTATGACTTGATCCACATCTTACGGCAGGTCCAGCTCATCTCAGTGCTGAGGTATTTTAAGGCTGAGTGGGTTCCCATGAGGGTGGTCTACCACCCAGCCAACACAGCCTGCATTGCTTGTTGTCCCTTATATCACCCTTTCACCCTGAGATGGCCTTTTGTACTGTATCCCAGTGTGTTCAACTTCATCTGACTGATGCAAATGGTCAGTTTAATAAACACTGTCAGTAAAATCTAAATTCATCCATCCATGCAGCCAGCCAGCCACACAGCTATGCATTTAGCAATCACTTCACGTGGTCATGCATTTAGTCATTCATGTACCTATGTTTCCATGCATCTGATATCAGGCACCTACCATACGATCCAAGCATGCTTGCATGTATCCATCTGATATCAGGTAGCCATCATATATCCTGTGTGCCTGTTGAGGTGGTGATGTGACCCATAATGCTCCTGAACTTGCCCTTCTGGAGCCTTCTGTTCAGAGTAGGCAGTAGACCTAAGTGGATTTCCATGCTGGTGTATGTCTACACACATGCTCCATGTGGTAGACTGTGACTCCAGAAAAGACTTACACTACATTGAAACCTGGCTCAGATGGTGGGGACAAGCAAGCTTCCCCCAGTGGTAACCAATGAGCTGAGCTCTGGGGTTACACGGAAGATCAGACATGGGCAAAGGCCCTATACCCAGATTACTGGAGTCTTCCCAGATAGCTGTGAGAAGTCTGCCAGAGTGCTGGAGCTCGGAGGGGGAGGGAGCGTCTTTTAAATGATGTCAAGACCAGGCCACTGTGAGGATGCTGTCTTTGCCCCCTAGCATCAGAAGGCCTGCAGGCTATGGGAGTGGTCATTTTGTTTACTTTTTGCCCGAAGCTGGGGTAGGAGGACTGAGGCCCCAAGAAAGAAAACCCATCGTGTCCTGACAATGGTTGGTCTCCTTCAGGGATGGTGGGGCCTGTACCACAGCGCAGGGTACGTCCTTTCAGGCCCATGGTGCCTGTGCATCTCTGCGGCTCTAAGCATACAGCCTGGCATAAGCCTGACGGCTTCTTTACAGGAGTCCCCACGTGGGCTCCAGCCTCACCCCACCCTGTCACATGCATGGAGAGTCTTGCAACCACTTTCACACCTACTCAGTGTACCCATTGCATTAGGCCACGGTCCAGGTTGCTGTAGACTGAAGTTTTAAAGATGGCAGGAAGGTATTGCAGCCCAAGGGGCAGTTTTCTCCCTCTAGTCTTTCCTGAGTGTTTGTGTGTTTGTGGGTCTCTCTGTGTGTATACGTGTGTATAGGTATGATGGTGTATGGAGACCAGAGGTCTATGTCAAACATCATCCATTTTTTTTGAGACAGAGTTTCTCAGGTTTCTAGAATCCACCCCAAGGACCTGTCTGTCACTTCCTCTCCACTTGGTTACATGCACATGCTACCATGTCTGGCCTCCTGCATGGGTTCTAGGGAATCTAACTCAGGTCCTTCATGTTTGCCCAGAGCACACCGTATGGACGTATCTCTGTCTCCATATCTCTTAGCCTCACAAAAGATAATTTCCATTTCTAGATAAGGACCCCAGAATATCAGGCCCAGCTCCACAGATGCCTCAGGCTGTGGTTTTGTGAGAGGTGTTTGTGGATGTTTGGACCACATTGGGGTCACGGGCCTGGGTCTGGGCTCCATGTCAGCTGGTGAGATCATCAGGGCCTTCACACGTGGTTGCCTCCTGGAACTGTTTCTAGTCCCTGGCTCATCCTTATCTGCTCTCCAAATCCAGAAGTCAGACTTGTCTCCAGCCAGTATCAGACAGTGGGTTCCTTAGATGGGCATGAAGTCTCTGCCCCATCCTTCCCGTGTCTCCCTTTCTCTGGCGGAAAGACTTGGGCCCTGCACCCTGCCTCTGCTTTCCAGGTTTAGGAGGGCATCTCCCCAGCTCACACTCGGTATCAGAAGGGTGTCTCAGGTCTTTTTTTTATAATTCTTGTCTTCACTTTTCCTGGGCAAGTATGCCTGTGGTGTGCACCCTGGTTCTTTTGTGTAAATACAGAGGAGTGGCACACCTAGATCATATAATAGTTTTGTTTTAAATTTTAAAAATGCCTTTTAATATTTTGAGATAAGGTTTCATATAGCTCTTGCTGGCATCGAATTCCTGCTCTTCCTGCCTCTGCCTCGGTGCACACTGTGGTTACAGGCAAATCCTGTCATGCCACGTTACGGTGTTTGGTGTTTGGGGTGGAACCCGGTGCTTTTGTGCATGGCAGGCAGCATTCCATCCACTGAACTCTGTCCCCAGCCCTGTTTCTAATGTCGTGGGGAGGCCCTGCGCTATGTCCATGGTGACTGCGTCTGTTAACACACAGGGAAGCAGGCTAGAGTCTTATCCCATGCCCTCCTGAGAGGGCACTGGTTAGCATATTTGAACGACTCCCTTTGGTGGGAAAAACACCCACCAGCTCTCAGTTTGCCTTTTTCTGAGACTCTCTGGTGGAGAAATGGGGCTCAGATGTGGGAGGGACTCCTGTCTGGCTTCATACAATCTGCACAAGGCAGGTTGTCTGTCTGTTGTTTGTTTTTCTGTACAACTAGGACTGCAGATATGTTGAATCTAGAGGAAATACATACCAACTTTGGCCATGAGTTCAAAAGTAAGTTGATATCCTTGCAGCTCATCCTCGGGGTTTGGGCAGGATGCTCTGGGCGTGTGGGGAGGCTTTGCTAGGCGACTTTCATCTTTCTGGTGTTCCTCCCCAAGCCCTTGGAAGCTTCAGAAGCATTATGTTGCTCAATTTCAGTTCAATGGCACCAAGTCATTCTGATATGTTCTAATTACTTAGACATTCGAATGATTCTGGATGCAGCCTGTCTATCAGCGGCAGGTGGAGAACTCCGGGGACTTTGATGTTGTGCTTCATTGATTTCTTTTAAGGCTCCTCAGAGGTGTATTATCAGACAGCAGTCATCTATCTCCCTGTTCATTTGCACCACGACTCAAAACACTTTAATTTCCTCGTTGTCAGCACTCCACCCCCAGCCCCTGTATGCGTCCCGTACCGACAGCCAGAAGACACACGTAGGGAGCGTTTGCCGCATGCAGGCCCAGTGCTGGATGCTCTGGGTGAGTGGAGCTGCGTAGGTGCAGTTTAAAGGGGCACATATTGCGGTCAATGGCACTGTTATGATCAGACGGTGGATGGTACCCACACATAGACCCATATTACGCCTGCCACGGTGAGGAACGATGCAGAGAAGTCATTGGAGTTTGGACCGTGAGCTGCAAAGGGTGAGAAAATGGGTGGGATCTGGGCCTGGTGGTGGATTCCTGTAGTCCCAGCACTCGAGAGGCTGAGGCAGGAAAATCAGGAGTTCAAAGGTAGCCTGAGCTATGTAGTGAGTCTAGGCTACCGAAAGAGACCTTGTCAGGGAGAGAGACAGGAGAAACAGACACACAGAGATAGAAACAGGACGGTGGACAAGGATGGGAGATGGGTGGGGTCAGTACTTGGTACCCGGGTCTCTTAGATGATGGTGGTAAGACGGGCCTGTCTGTAATCTGGTTTTATCTAACAGGATGAAGAAGAGTTGCCTATTTTGACCCTGTGTGCTTGAACAACTGTTGGGTAGCAAAGGTTCAACTGTTGGGTATCTTCTGCTCAAGTCTCAGACCCTGGAGACAGTCTGTCTATATGGACAAATGTCTCCCTTTATGCCTTTGAAAATCTGTGCTTCCAGCCATGGTGATGGAGGGATCATGGCGCCACCAGTTTGTTGCTTTGACAAGGTGCTGCCAGCTACTCTTCTGAATACAGGGAACTGATCTGTACCTCTTCTTGAGGTGAGTCTGACTGGGATGCTCAGCTCCTCTCTCTCCCTGGCCTGACTTCTCTTTGCAGGGTGTCTGTTCGGCAAGCCCGACAGAGGACAACATGGCTCCATGTCCCCACAAACTTCTCTGTGGTCCCTGCTGTTAACTTCAGGGCTCTTCCTAGATGGGACCTTTCTCTTTCCTGAAGTCTCCAGCTTCAGCTTCTGGTTCTCTTATGGAAAGAAACCTAAGGGAAGACAAGGAGCATTGCCACCTGGTGGCCATTCTTAGGAACTGCCGTTGCCTCCTAGAGGAAGGGAGCCACAGCCAGTCAGAGGTTCTATTGCTATTCTCCGGCAGGGCCTGGCTCACTCAGCTCAGCACCTGGCTGTGTTGGTTCAGAAGTGCTTGTTTGATGTTCCCTCCAACTTCCTTCCAGCTCACGACACTCTGAAGGCTGTCATTCTGGAATCCATAGGTTCTGTATTGTTTTACTGCTTCTGCATTCTCTCTAAGGCTGGGAGTGGGAACGCAAGTCTCATTGCTTGAGGAGCTGTTACAGAGTTCAGGTTAGGTGACCCGCAGTCATATGAGAGCTACAAGAGGAGGGAAGGGCCTGTCTTCCTTCGCAACACTGCGCAGGCTCAGCTGTGGTGGCGTCATGGGCAGCCATGCTTTTCTCTGGCACCGGCCACATTGCCAGCAATGAAGGAAGTGCACAGCAGTTACCCAGAAAATGGGTAACAGGGTTTAAATGAGATGCAATGTGCGTATCCTATGAACATACACTGGGGCCTGGAGGGCGCACTCAGTGCTCTTCCAGAGGACCTGGGTTTGGTTCCCAGCACCTATATGACAGCTCTCAAACATGCACAAGTAAAGTTCCAGATCTGATGCCTTCTTCAGGTCTCACAGGATCAGGCACACGTGTGATGCATATACAGATATGGAGGTAACACACACATAAAACAAATAATTTAAAAATGAAACAAAAGAAAGAATCCAAACAAACCCCAAGTCACCCCACACATCTGCAGTGTGCGGCAGGATGGGGTTTTGCATCTTTGCCCCCGAGTCTCCTCTTCCCAGGTCAGAAAGGCTCGCTGCTGTCTTTTTTTGTCAGAACCATTGCCACAACCTCCTGCTCAGTGCTCCTCCTCCTAGCTCATTTTTATCGGACATTGAACTTTACATAAAGGAAGCCCTGACCTGATAGTGGCCCTATGCTCAGATTTGTGGGCCTGCTTGTACCAAGGCTGCTTAAAGCCAGTGCCTTAGCGAGCCACATGTTTCTGCATGCCAAGGCGCATACCTCCCCAAGATTTCACTTGCTGCTGTGCCACAAATGCCACCCACATTATCAGCTGGGGACAGTTCCATCTCTGCATCATAGCTTAGTCACTGGTCCTGTTCAGAGTCTTGGTTCGAGTCCAGCTGAGGACAGCTTAGAAAGGTGAGTTGGGTTGGTTTTTGTTGGATAATTTGCTTTTACATTGCAGAGTGGCCTGTACCAGGGACCCTACTGGGCTCAGATGTCAGTGCATGGTGGATGGATCACGCAGCCTCATGGTTGTTGGGAAGGGTCTTGGGAGCTGGAGAATTCCACATGTGTGTGTACAGGGAAGGGGGGGCGGGCACTGGGCCATGAATTTTGGTTTTCAGGGAGGCCAGACTGCTTGGAAAGAATCCAGCTGCCACACTGGTTGGGACAACATGCTTCCAGTTTCTGTAGTCTTCCCTCTCTCTATTCTTTCATACCTCTGTTTATGTGTGTGCATCTGCATGTGCACACATATGGATGTGGATTCCAGAAGTTAACCCCTGGTATCTTTTCTCAGACTGCCATCAGCCCTGTTCTTTGAGCCAGAGTTTCTCTATTTTACCAGGGACTCATCAATTAGTCTAGGCTGGGCTGGCTGGCCAGTGAGCACAGGGCCTCCCTTCCTTATCTCCTCCCTCTCAGCCCTGGGATTATGCACCATCACATCCAGCTTATTTTTTTGGTGGGTTCTGGGATCACAGTCAGGGCTTCCTGCTTGCCAAGCAAGCTCTTTACTGACTGAGCTGTCTCCCCAGCCTTCTTGAGTTACAGTTGTACAAGAATGACACGAGAAAGCTACCCAGTTTGTAAGCTGTCCAGAGAGGTCCCTTGCTGAGACTTTGAGTCCTAGGCAATGCTTGTTATTGGAAATGGCCTTGGCCTCGGTATCTCCCCACTGCAGAGTCTGCTGGACACTGACTGACAGGCTCCAGCCACTCTGGCTGCCCACAGCAGCATGGGGCTCTGGCCATTAAGGACAGATGGCCTAAATTCCTAGACAGCAAGTGTCTAGGGATGAACATGTTCAACACAAGATTAGCAGGCTTGAGAGAAGGGTCCAAGGACATGGGGCTTGGACTAGATTGCTTTGCAAGGTAAGCTCTTGATTTCATGACCCCATCTCCGGCTGCAACCCCAGGACTTCGCTCATAATCCAGCTAGTTAACAGGGAGCGATCTTATCCTGTTAGCCTCTTGCTCCGGAGGAATTGCATAGAAAATCTCACAGTACCACCTCTGGATGGAGCTTTTCTATCAGCCGTGAGGGACCGAATCGCAGCGAGAACTGCCTGCCTTTACACACCATTAACCAGCGACAAAGAAGGGCTCTTTGCCTGTCTGGCAGCTGTCAGAAACTCACAGAGGACTTGGGCTAGGAGCTTGTGGTGTGACCCGTGATAAGACCTGAGCAAGGTATTCTACTCTGTGTCCCTGGTCACCTCTGCGAAGCATGGTATCATTTGCTGGACTTTCCACAAAGACAGTCAGTCCTGGCATGTCCCTTAGAGACCTGGGCGCAAACCTTGCTTGCAGGATCAGGGCTCTAAAGAAGATGCTTTAGCTGGGCATAGTGGAACACATCCGAAATATCAGCACTGGGAAAGGGGGGAGGCCGAGGCAGGGAGGAGGTCAATTTGAGGCCTGCCTAGTGAGACTGTTTCAAAAACCAAAGGGAACATGCCATTCTGCAGCCATGGCAATGTTTCTTGCCAAACTCTGTACAGGAGGGTTTAAGCATGTCAAAACAATGACATCATTAAAAATTGAGGGGCCAGGGAGACAACTCAGTCAGCAAAGTATTTACCTTGCAAGCAAGAGGAACTGAGCTTGATCCCCAAAGTCCACATAAAAGGACAGGCGTGGTGGTGCCTGCTTGTAATCCTGACATTGGGAAGGCAGAGACAGGAGCATCCCTGGGGGTGCCGGATAGTTTTATGTCAAATTAACACAAGCTAACGTCATCTGAGAGAAGGGAGCCTCATTGACAGAAGGCCTCCAAAAGATCTGGCTGTAGCAAAACCTGTAAGGCATTTTCTTAATTATGTATCGATGAGGGAGGTTCTAGCCCACTGTGAGTGATGCCACCTCTGGGCTGGTGGTCCTGGGGTCTATAACAAAGCAGGTTGAACAACCTATGAGGAGCAAGCCAGTAAGCAGCATCCTCCATGACCTCTGCATCAGCTCCTACCTCCAGATTCCTGCCTTGCTTGAGTTCCTGCCTTGACTTCCTTTAGTGATGGAGTATGAAGTGGTAGTATAAGCCAAATACACCCTTCCCTCCTGATTTTCTCTTGGCCATTGTGTTTCATCGTAGCAACAGCTATGTCCTCCAGTCTCTGTCTCCCCAAACAACCTGTCTAGATAATCTAATAGAACTGGGAAGCCCAGGTCCCATTGAGAGGCTGTGTGTCAAACCCAATCAACCAACTAACCAACCAACCAACAAAATGACACTTACCTTTTGCAATGCCCAGTTCCATGTAGCATGGATGTGTCACTATCTCCACCATACCTGCTGGGCTCTAGGGGGTGAAGATAGCAATTCTGGGCACTGATCCTGGTACTAAACCCCAGGTCAGAGATGTTAGGAATCTACCTACTCCTTAGGTTTTCTTTTTGTCTGATTATCAAGGTAGTGGGAGTTGATTGCATTAAAAGTAAATGATTCTCTCCCCCTACCTCTGGTCTATTAACTCTGAGGGGCCATAGTGGGCCAAGCATCGCTCTGTCTCTAGTGCCTGGCAGAAGTAACGATAACTAATCCTTGTGTGAAGGGATGGCTCTGTGGAGCTGTCAGTGGAGTTTATCAGAGTCCTGTGTTGGAGTGATGGGAACTGGAGTCTCTCTCTCTCCCTTTCTTCGCCCCTCTGCTCTTGAGTTTGCTTCCGTAGGATTAACTCTCATTTTATTTGTATATATGTGGGTGCACACGGGCATGCATGTGTACACGGACATATGGTATTTTCCTGTATTGTCCTCCACCTTATTGGGGGGCTAGGGTACACTGAACCTGGTATCCCAACTTACCAGTTGGCTAGACTGACTGATTAGCAAACCCTAGGTATCCTCCCATGTCTTCTTCCTCAGCGCTGAGGTCACTGGAACACATAGCTACATCTGGCTTTTTATATGGTTTCTGGGGACTGGCACTCAGCTCCCCATGGTTTCACAGAAAGTCCTTTATTCCCGAACTATCTCCTAGGATTCTCTGACCCTCATTTTTTGTAAATCAAGTTGTTTTGCAACATGACTACCCCCAGTGTCACTACTATTTGGTGGCCTGTTATGATTTTTTTCCTATAATGTCAGAGTAATTGTAATAGACACCGTGAGGTCCATAGAGTGCCCCTCTTCCCCACCCCCGTACTTATCACTTAAAGAGACATGGCTGACATGATAGAGACATGGCTGACATGTACCCTGGTGGAATGAGCAGCCAGATGCAGGCTCTGATGTTAGAGTAAGGAGAGAGGGAAGAGTGACATGCCTCTGAGACACAGCAAGGTCCTTTGCCTGGAGGCCACCACTATAGCTAGGTTGTAGCTCGGGAACTCGGGGGCACGGAAGGGTTCTTTATGCCATTCTTAATTGCATCTTCCCAGAATTTTCCTGGGCACTCAGTCCCGCATCCTCTACTTACTAGACTTGTGTACGTGTGTGTTACTGTCCATGTCTAGGCGGATATGTATGCAGCATGGGCACATGGAGGCCAGAGGGCGTCCTGGGAGCTGCTCTTTGGCCACTGAACCCTCCTCTCTCCCCCCTCTTCCTCCCCCTCATCCTTCCATCCTTCTTTCTTGTTTGGAAACTCAGTTTCTCACAAGCCCCAGGACTCCTCCGGTAGGCTAGGCTAAGCTGGTCCCAGGGAGCAGCAGGGATCCTCGTGTCTCTGCCTCCCCATAGATGAGCTTACAAACTCACACTACCATGTGTGGCTGCTCTTTTAAAAAATAATTAAATTTATTCATCTATTTTACATCCCGAACACAGTTTCCTCTCCCTCCTCTCTTCTTTTTCCCTCCTCCCAGTTCCCCACCAACCCACTCTTTCTCTGTTTCTGTTCAGAAAGAGGCAGACCTCCCATGGGTGTTAATAAAGCATGGCATATCAAGTAAGTTTTTTAAAAATTAATTATCTATTTATGTATTTTTTAGGTCTGAGTGCTCTGCATGTCTGCTTACATGCCTCCCTAGAAAGATGGGCCCTTCTATCAATTTTTGGCAATCCAGTCATTGCCCGGAAGGGTTATTTCCTTGAAATTCTTGGAGCCCTCCTAGGAGGGTAAAGAAACACACCATTTATTCTTACTGTTGTTACTAGTTTTACTGATGACAGTCTGGCATATCCTTGTCTCAGGTGACCTGTTGATTCCTCCCCCAAACTCCAACCTGGCAATAGTCACTGATTTCCTCCCTGCTCTCTCTCCCTTCCTTCCTTCCTTCCTTCCTCCCTCCCTCCCCCCTCCCTCCCTCCCTCCCTCCCTTTTCCCCTCCCTCCCCAGAGCCTCAGGTAACCCATCCTCAAAGTTGCTACATAACTAAGGGTGATCTTGAACCTCTGTCCTCCTGCCTTCACCTCCCATGTGCTGGCATTATAGGATTATGTTACCCTGCTGGTATTTGTGGTTATGGGGATGGAAGCCAAAGCCTTGTTCACACTAGACAGAGTATGACCAAGAAACTCTTAGAGTCCTTGTATAAGCTGGTAAAGGTCCCAAGAGCTTTTCATGTCCCTTAGTCTCACTGGGAGACAAAGGAACAAAGGCTGGGACCATCTGTGGCTGAATTCCTGATGCCAGTCCCTTGCTGGGGACTCCCGTGGCTGCACTTATGTGTGCATCAACTTGGTTGATTGCAACAAAACTACCAATGTAGATTGACAGGCTTGAGGCTCTGTGGACCCCTTAGGTGTCCCTGTGCACCAATAGAGGACGGGCAGTATAGTGACTCTCTTGTTCACATCTCTGAGAGAAGAGCTGAGCCAAGGAGACTGACCAATGGACCATTTTACCTGGTACCAAATAGCAAAGTGAGCCATCTGCAGGGCCCCCCTCCCTGGTCTGGGGGCAGCATGACCAGGAACAATGGGGTACTAGAGGGCCTGGTATGGGGGGGTGTGAGCAATAGCCTTTCATCAGTGCCTCTGAGTTATCTTCAACATGGGATCTAGGGGAATCACATATGGTGCCCAGAAATGGGTTGAGCACATAGCCTTGTGTTCAGTCACCTCTCCTTTCCTGTCCAGCATCATGTGATATCCCCTTGGAAAAGAGCCAAAGAGGTGGGGCAGGGTGCTTTTCTGGGATAGGAGATCCTACAGCAATCCACGGTACAAAGGAGACTCCCCTTGAAGATTCACTATTTTTAAATTTATGTGTATGTGTGGGCTCCTGTGTTAGTTATGTGCACCAGATACATAAACAGCCCATAGAAACCTGAAGAGGGTGTAAGGTCCTCCAGAGTTGGCATTTCAGGCAGTTGTGAGGTGTAGTGTAGGCATTGGGAACCAAATCTGGGAGCTTAGATAGGAGGGATCTGTGATCTTAGATAGATAGGAGGGATCTGTGAGCTTAGACAGATAAGAAGGATCTGTGAGCTTAGATAGGGAGAATCTGTGATTTTACTGGGCAGGGAGCTCTGAGTTTAAAGGATGGGTAAAGGTGCTAGACAGGAAATAAAGTAACTTAGGATGGGTTTCTTATCTTCCATCACTACCTTGGGCTGCTCCATTTGAACTTAGAGGTTGAGGGAAGGAACTAGGAAGGCTATAGAGTGGCTGATCCCTCTGTAGGGGATCCTCTATGATCTAACAGCGTCCATTTTAGATTCTAAAGCAGTGGGTGGCCTGGAGTAAGCTGCTGGCCAGCAAGGTCAAGGGATCCTCCTGCTTCCATCTCCCTAGGGTAGAATCACAAATGCATGCCCCTGCACATGGCTTTTCAGAAGTGGAGTGTGACGAGCAGAACTATCCATGCTTGAAGGCCCAACTCTCTCCTAACCCAGGTACTCAGCCCTGGGCTGGGGACATCAATATATAGTCTTAGAAATGTGTGGGACTCACAGCAGATCCTGCCCCATGTGCTCCCATGCCCCTGCATGCCCCTAGCTGTGGAGAGCTGATTGCACTCAACGGCCAAGCTAGAAACATGTCCTCTGTTCTCTTATGATAGAGTCCTAGATTGAGGTTTGAACCCAGGTTAGCAGCAGCAGCAGCAACGACAAGCCCTGCTTTGCTTTCCTGGGTGTCCCTCTGAGCACACGTGAACATTTATTTTCTCCAGCTCTATCTTTTCCTCCATAAGAAAGGCTTGCGCCTAATTGGGCTTCACTTCTGTGTTCCCTTTAACAAGCAAGCGCCTCCATTTCTGCTGGGACTGAAAACCCCAATCAGTGCAGATAAATCAGCTCCCTTTAAAACACTGATCTTGGAGGGAATAATGATATAACTTACTTTTGGTTAATTACTTTTAGTTGAATTAGACATGCCGGCTTTGCCATCTCCACTCCCCTCAGAAGTATTTAAGCCCTCAAATCCATTTAAACCTTTTCTTTTACTCAAATTAAGATGCCAAAAAATTCTGCTATTAGAAATAATTTAGTTTTTTTTCTTTTGTAAGTTCAGCTTCACGGCTATGTAGTTTTAATAATTTGAGTTGAAATTGATCCTGTCCTATCCCACACAATGGCACCAGACTGCCATTTCCCTGTGACATTTTCTCACCTAATTGGATCGTCAGGCTTAGTCAACAAATAAACGTAGCAGAGAGGGGATGGGGACTGCCAACACAAGGCAGGTTCTGTACCCGCCTGCAGGGTTGTTTCCTATCGTGGTGGCAGAACACCAGAGACACCTAGTGTGAGAGGGAAAAGGGCAATCTCGGCTCACAGATTCGCAGGCGTCAGTCTGGTCACACGGCCCTGAGGTGGTGTGTGAGAGGCATGTGTGGCAGAGGAGGCTTGCACATTATGGTGGTCAGGAAGCAGAGGGAGAGGGATGTGAGTGGCTGAGGACTTGCTATCCCTTTATTTTTAATTAGATCCCACCTTCTGGGGAGGGAGGAGTCAATGCTTTGAGACTGATATGCTAACATCCATATATATGGGTTATGTTTCTTCCTTTTTTCAAAAATTGTTTTCCTTTTTTATTTGTGTGTGTGTGTGTGTGTGTGTGTGTGTGTAGGTAGGTAGGTATATGTGAGTGCAGGAACCTGTGGGGGCTGAAAGAAGGGGTTGAGTGGTTGGGAATCAACTGTTGTGGGTGCTTAGAACCAAATTCAAGTTCTCTGCAAGAGCAGCAAATGCTCTTAACAGTTGAGCCATCTCTCTAGTACCCCCTTCAAAGATTGGTTATACTTTTGTGTGTGTGTGTGTGTGTGTGTATTTGCAGGGATAATCCTTTTTAAAAATCAGGGTTTTGGCTAATGATTTGTGTGTGTGTCTGTATCCACAAAGGGGAAGATAATCATTTATAAAGGTCTGAAAAGCTGGGGCCTTGAGCACAAAGCAATAGATCACAAAATAGCTATTTTGATAAAAGTTACAAATCTTCAGAAGTGAAGCAAGATGCCATAAATAACAACATCGTTAAGAAGGGAGAGAAGGATGTGGAATGTAGCTCAGTTTGTAGGATGCTTGCCTATCGTGCAAATGCATGGACCCAGCATCACAGCATCACGTGGTGACTCGTGCCTGTGGTTCCGGCACTCAGGAGGTGGCAGAGGAGGATGAGCAGTTCACGGCCATCCTCTGCCACACAGAGAGTTTGTGGTCAGTCTGAGTTATGTGCATCTGTCAGGAACATAGAGGTGATCAATATTCCCAGGGTCGAGAACAGAGTTAAAGCACAAAATAAGTGGCAAAAACATTATTTTGGGGGCATTTTAATAACCTTAGGTATTATCAAGGCTCTCTTAGTATCATCAGGGAAAAGAACTCCTTATGTTTTGAGTAATTCGTCCGTTGGTAAGAGGGCTGATGGTTTTCCTGTCTCTGCCACCCCTCTGCTAACAGTGGGTAGGAACTTCACAGAGCTTCAGTGCCTTGTGACCTTCAATATGCATGATGTAGCTCACTCAGTGGGTGAGCAGAGGACATGAGGGATGCAGGCCCTGGGAATGGGCAGACCCTTGGTGGCCATGCTCTTACCCATGACAGCAATTCTCATAGGCTACGTTTACCTTTCCCTCTGTTTTATTTCTCTTCATTACTGACCTCTCTGGGTCTAGGCATGTTCATACTGGAGCTCTTGTAGAGGGGCCTCCAAGGTCTGGGGAAGAAGACCAGATGACAGAGTTTGGGTTTCATTGACTTGAACTGAAGAAAAACAAAACCTAGACTTGTCAAGAAGAATTTAAACCCCAGGGATGTTCCTGGATCTTCAGATGCCTCGGATGCCCTTGAGGTGCTGCTCAGTTTTCATCTTCTGTGGAAGGAGAGCCCCTCATTCATCATGTGCAAGGGTCTTCATCAGAGAGAACTGGCAGAGAGCTTTGATGTTGATGCCTTTACCCACTGAACCCTCTCTGTGGCCCACACTATGATATGATCCATATGCAGTGTCCCCAGACTTCATTTACTGCTCATCTTAGGGCCTTCAGCAACCTGACAAGTGGCACACATGGCATTCCTCAGGGGTAGGACTAAGTCTCCATCCTCTTAAGCTCTATCTCCAAGACAAACACATCCATTCTGAGTTTTCTATCCTGATATACATGGTGGGGTGTCACGTAAGCTCAGACAGGATCTAGGGACCAGGCCCTAATTCTCACCTTGCCCCAAGAGTTGTCAGAGGAAAGACAAGAGGGAAATAAGACATATGGACAAAGGGGTCATTGCAGAGAGGGGTGGCTTGAACTTTAGAGGCCTTTTTTTGCTTGTTGTTGTTTAATGACTAAATGTGGCTTTTAGTTAGTTCCTGATGTTATTTTTCTATACCTGTTGAAAAATAGTAGCAGAGTGGCAATACTTGACATTTAAGATGGGAAAAGGAGGGTGGTGGAGTTATTTTGCCTGGAAAGGTCACATTTTCATCTAGAGCCTGCCCATGACAAATGGCCAAGCCAGCTTCCAAAACTGTCCATGAGCATGTGGGCGCACTACAAGCATGTTTTACACAAGGGAAAAGAAACAGAAGTAAACATCTCTGGTAAGCCAAGCGTCATGGCTCACACCTGTAACTTCAGCATTCGGGAGGCTGAGGCAGGAGGATCTCTGTGAGTTTGTAGCCAGTCTGGGCTACAGAATGAGGCTTGTAATATGGTATACATGCTACCTAACAGAAGTCAAAGACTGAAGAAAGAGGGGTTCGGTGTGCAAAGACGCTGCACTAGGTGTGTCGAGCTCAGAAGACAACTTTTGGTAGTTAGCCCTCTCCTTCTATCATGTGGGTCCCCCAGAGCAGATTTAGGTGGTCAGACTTGGTGGCAAGCACCTTCACATACCGAGCCATCTTGCCAGCCCCCGCTTTGTCCAACTCCTGACTTTTGTTACATCGTTTGGGCTATAAATGCTGTTGTCCTTTCGTGCGTCTCTCCTTGTAGAATGGGGCTCATTCTAGAGCAATAAATAACCATTCCATGCTTTGTCCCCGGGTTCTGGCTTTAGCTTTTAGCACACTATATATTTTTTTTTTTTTTATTTTTTTTCTTTTTTAATTAAAATTTCCACCTGCTCCCCGTTTCCCATTTCCCTCCCCTCCTCCCAAATATTGCCCCCTCCCCCCACTTCCCTCCCCCTATCCCCACTCCTCCTCCCCCCACACCATTCCCCCTCCCTCTTGATACTGAAGAGCAGTCCAAATTCTCTGCCCTGCGGGAAGACGAAGGTCTTCTGTCTACTTCCAGGAAGGTGAGCATCTAAACAGGCTAAGCTCCCACAAAGCCGGTTCATGTATTAGGATCGAAACCTAGTGCCATTGTCCTTGGCTTCTCATCTGCCTTCATTGTCCGCCATGCTCAGAGAGTCCGGAATCAACCCATGCTTATTCAGTCCCAGATCAGCTGGCCTTGGTGGGCTCCCAATAAATCAGTTCCACTGTCACAGTGGGTGGGTGCATCCCTCGTGGTCCTGATTTTTTGCTCATGTTCTCCCTCCTTCTGCTCCTCATTTAGCACCTGGTAGGTATATTTCTGAATTAGTTAGCGTTTGGTGAAAGGAAGTTGAACATCACCTGGATGAATTTTTTTTTTTTTTTTTTTTTTTTGAGGACCTAGAGTTTGTTCCTGTTGTAATCCCTTAGGGACAGGTCAGTGACAAGGGCAATAGTTGGGGTCTAGATGTTTCTGTAGAGTAAACAGCAGCTTAAGCTTCGCTCTGCCCAGGACGCCCAATGAGGAACTCCAGCTGATGGCCTCAGTGGGACTTCCCTGTTGATTTCTGCTGGAAGATGTTGTGGCTCCTGACTTGATGATGATACCTTTTGCTGGCTTTCTCAATTGGACTACTCCAGTCATCCTGGCTGGATGCTGTGAATACCTGATGCCTTCTATCAGCTGCTGTTCTCTATTATGGTCTCTGGTGTGTGTGTCCTAGGAGACCCAAAGCAGGTCTTCCTGCTTGCAGCAGAAACACTTCCTAAACTGGGCACCTACCTCCCTGGGCCCCTGGACCTTCACTTTAATGATTGCTTTATTTTTGTGTAAGTTTCTTCTCCCCACAGTCACACACTTGGGTATCTTTTTTTCACCCCATGAGCATAGATAGACACACTGTTTTTAATTGCCAATTCCTTACCAGGTGCAAACCCACTCTGGATGCTATGAAAAGTGTCCGGTCTGCTACCACAGATGGTAGGAACCGAAATGAGCAACCTCAGTTTCAGTTTCTCACCTCCAAATCACCCTTGTTCTTTATGTCTTACCGATACTCACTTCTTTGAACAGAGTAAATTCAGACTTAATATACATTAGTTGGCAAATTGACACCGGGTGATTGCATGCTGGTTTTGCCTGCCAGCTACTGGCTCGATTTTGGCGAAGCCTGTAATCTTGTCCTCACTGCAATGCTCAAGCAATTACTGGACATTTTATTCCACTTTCTCTCTTAATATTTTATAAAGAGGGGAATACGGGCAAATTAAAGTCCTGATACAAGTGATAAAAAGCAAGGGTCTTGGATACAAGCGAGACAAAAATAGGGACTATCTGGCTTTAATTGGATCCGTTTTAAGTTTAAGCTAATTAATCATTTTAAGCAGCAAAGGGAAAAACACAGAATTAAGGAACTCGTACAAAATGCTAAACATATCCCATCGAACAGCTAAGTGTGATTAAAGATACATATCTGTGCTTCCTGGAATAGAGCCAGAGCAAGGCAGAATGCCTTCAGTGACAGTGACGACTTCAGAATAGTCACACCAAAGGAGATCTGTTAGGTCACAGAGTTGCAAAGGATCATGGTTCATTCACTGGGGAAAGATGAACTTTACAGAGCAGGGAGCTGGAAGGTGGTGCTGCCAGTACACACTTGTTTATTTCTTGTTTTTGATTGGCTCTACTTTTCAGATTTTACCCAGTGTAGAAGCCACAGGTTTCTTGGCATTATAATCTCATATATTGAGCACTGCCTATAGAAAGAAAATCTTTTGTGTATATATGTGTGTGTTCACGTGTGTCTGGGTGCACATGTACGTGAGTGTGGAGAAAGGTGTTATTCTTCATGTCATCAGTCTTAGTTTTTGAGACAGTCTCTCTCACTGGTCTGGAACTGACCACGTAGGCTGAGCTGGCTGGCTAGCGAGTCCCAGGTGTTCTGTGTCCCCCATGCTGGGATTACGTGTATGCCGCCATGCCTGGCTTCTTTTACATGGGCCCTGGGTGGCTTGAAGTTAGGTCTTTATGCTTACAAGGGAAGCACTGTATGGATGCAGCTCTCTCTCCAGTCCTGAGAAGCTTTTACTCTATTCATGTAGTATCTCAGGAAGAGTCCTGATGGTCTCTCTTTGGATCTTTCACTTACTTCTCCTCCGCTCACTGTGTTAGTGTGATTGCTCAGGAATTGGTCACATGATCATCTCTGTGGTCAGAACAACCCACAGTCTGTTACTAGAATAAGGAAAACAGAGGGGAAATACACCAGATATCCTGAACAGTAATGGCCATAGCCCATCGTTGAGCCCCACTTCCTTCTCACCTTTCTGAAGAAGGAGCTGAACAGCAATGATCCCTGACTCTTGTGTAGTTTATTTTCATTTTATAGAAGAGGACTGTTTGCCTGGGTGGGCAGCCCTTGGACAAAAGTCTCAAGCTATTCTATGGTACCAACATCACTGTGTACATTGACTAAGTGATTGACATTCTGGGCATGGTTTGTACAAGCACTTTGGGTATGGTGGTTATATGCATTTTCTTAGCTCTTCTGTCTCTGAAGAGATCTCTCCAGGCAGCAGAGGCATGGCACATGTTTGAAATTACTGGTAGCCTCTAGCCTGCAAAGAGTTAATCTGAGAACTAGAGAGGGTGGAGATAGGGCTGGAGATTGCAGGGACTCTGCAGAGCTGGGCTTCTGGCTTTTAGTAACAAGTGTGAAAGAAATAGGCAGCCCACAGTGATTTGTTTTTCATGTAAATACGTATTTAGCCACAGACTTTCTGGTATCTTATTATGCAGGTGACTTGTCATTGACACTTATGCAATTTACATGTGCTTCTTTCTTCGCCAGAAGCTCACTGACTGTAACTTGGCCACATGACATGCTTTGACGCAAAGGATAACCTGGTGTTGCACATGTCTGTGCATGATAAGAAGTGAATTTTGCCTGGGCAAGACCCAGGCTCTGTGGGTTTGGACAATTTGATACCATGAGATATTCTGTTAATCTCAGTGATGTGAGGAGAAAGACCACTGACCCAAATCTCGTGGACAAATTAATTAAAGCAAACATTTTTATTTGTGTACATGGACTGTCTCATCTTAAGATGGGATTCAAGAGGTCAGCCTTGGATGTAAGGAAGACAAAGTTTTAATACCTCATGGGTAGGTGGTTTTGGCAGGCAAAATAGGCAGGGTTGCAGGGACAAAACATAAGCACAAGTTAGTCATAATGACCATTTGAAACAGAGATATGGTTGCAAGGTGGTCATAGCAAGGTAGTCATAACAAGAGATAGTCATAACAAAGTAGTTATAGGTGGTCATAGTAAGCAAAGACATTGTTGCCATTTCCTGGAACAGGCAGTACAGTGCCATTTGTAATTAAGGTTACAGGTGGGACATACCACAATCCTTGAGACACAGGTTTAATCATAAACAGGAATGAACCTCGTTATCTTTACTATAAGATGGCTCTCAAGCTCAAGATGGAGGTTGGTTTAACAGTTCCTAGAGGATTCTTATTGTTTGATTTTTAGCATATGGCTCATTTGTTTCTCTGGTCTGTGGATACAGTGGTGATATTAGAATTGACAACCAATGCCAGAAAGATGGCTCAGTCAGTTTGCTGCACAAACATTAGGACTTGAGTTCATATCTCCAATAACCATGTAAAAAGGTTGGTGTGGTGTCATGCACCTATAATCATAATGTTGGGAAGGTAGTGGTAGGAGGATTGTTGAGGCTTTTTAACTAGTCAGGTGTGGTAGTTTGAGTATAGTTGATCCTACAAGCTTATAGGGAATTATACTATTGGGAGGTGTGATTTGTGGAGTTGATATGACCTTGTTGGAGGAAGTTTGGCACTGTGGAGGTGGCCTTTGAGGTCTCATATATGTTCAAGTCACATCCAGTATATCAGACCACTTCCTGTTGCCTTCTGATCAATATGTAGTCAGCAGCATGTCTTCCTGCATGTCACCATGTCCCACCATGATAATAATGGACTAAACCTCTGAAATTGTAAATGAATCACCCTAATTAAATGTTTTTTTCCATTATAAGAGTTGCTGTGATCATAGTGTCTCATCATAGCAATAGAAACCATAACTAAGACATCAGGCTAGCCAAAATGGTGAGCTCTATGTTTGGTTAGAGATCCTGTCTCAGAATGTTAGGTACAGAGCTATAGAGGAAGACATCTCTGATGTTGACCTCTGGCTTCCATATGCTCACATATGCCCACTGGTGCAATAATGGCATAGATGTCATGGGAGTAACCCCCACTTTCTGATTGGATTTATGGCCTGCTTTACATATTTGACCCTGATATCAGGGCCAAGAACCTGGAACTGAGAGGTTTTAGGCTCCATGGTAGAAAATACCACTATTACTCTGCTAAATGAGCACAGTATTGTAACAACTTTTAATGAGTTACCATTATATCCATAGATTAGTACATCTTTCAATTCTCATTACAGAAGGCAATTAACACTGAGACCCGCAACTTGTCAAGGTGCAGCTAATAAGAGGCTGAAGAATGCTTAACCCTAAAGTGGACATTCCTATCACAATCCTTCTCCCAACACTAAGGAGTTATTGTAGATGAGGGGGCAGAAAGATTATAGGACCTAGAGAGGTGATGGATGTCTACAAGACACATCAGGGCAGGCATGTATATATATATATATATATATATATATATATATATATATATATATGAACTCACAGTGGTGTGACAGTAAGCACAGGACCTGCATTATAAAGTGGGGAGGTAGGTACTATGTCCCAACCTTAGTTAAGAAGCTATTGGCAACTGATAGCTGCTGATAAGGGTATGGGCTCTGGCGGGTTAACCACACTCCTCCAGAGGAAGACCACACATTCAAGAACATATCAGCAGCACAAATTGGACTTCATGTTTTAAAATGGAATAAAGAAGACACACAGTTGGGTGGGTAGGTGTGGTAGCTGCGATAGGACACCATGACCAAAAGCAGCTTAAGGGAGAAGTTAGTTCTGGCCTCTCGTTCTCAGGGGAGCCGACTTCATCATGACTCTGGGGAGGCATGGCAGCAGGTGGTAGGTGTGATGGCAGGAGCTGGAAGCTAAGAGATCACATCTGCTACCATGAACACAAAGCAGAGAGTACAAACTGGAAGCTGGGTGAGGCTATAGGCTCTCAAAGATCACTGCCAGTGACATGCATCCTCCAGCAAGGCTGTCCCTTGCCAAAGCAGCACCACTAACTGGGGGCCAGAGTAGGGAAGAGGGACTGGGGGAGGGAGGAGTGGTGACAGGGGATGAATATGCTCAAAATACACTGTACCAAGTTCTCAACTAATAAAAACAAGGAAAAAGGAGTTTAGTGATTTACTCATAGGGGGCTCCGCTCACACTGCCAATGGTCAGCTTCCATTTCATGTTTATACAGGCAAGCTTGCAGCAGTCTCTTGATGGTACCCAGTAAGAGCTATCTGAGGATGTCTGGGCTGGGGACCAGGTTAGATTGTAAGATTCCTTCGGTCTCTATTTCTGCTTCCTGCTGGTTTCCAGGTTCTTCCCCTGCCCTCTCTGTCTTTCTCTCATGTGTGTGTGTGTGTGTGTGTATGTGAATATATGTTGTAGGGTGTGCGTGTTGGGGTGAATGGAGGCCGGAGGTTGACATCGAATGTCTTCTCTACTCTCCACCCTACTTTTTCAGACAAGATCAGTCTTTGAATCTGGAACCCTGTGATTCAGCTAGACTGTCTGCCCAGTGGTCTCTGGGGATCCAGTTGTCACTGTCTCCCCACC
Source organism: Chionomys nivalis (assembly GCF_950005125.1). Taxonomy (NCBI): domain Eukaryota; kingdom Metazoa; phylum Chordata; class Mammalia; order Rodentia; family Cricetidae; genus Chionomys; species Chionomys nivalis. The sequence goes on along the minus strand of NC_080092.1, from coordinate 9,359,279 downwards.
GGGACTACAGGCATGCGCTGCCCACTGGGACTACAAATATGTGCTGTCATGCACAACTCTTTATCTCCCCACTGGGATTGCAGCATGTGATGCCATGCACAGCTTTTTAACACAAGTGTTGGGGATCTAAATGCGGTTCCCCTGGCTTGTGTGGCAAGCACTTTACCATATCTTCAAATCTTGTTTTTGTTTTCAAAGGGGAATTTGGTTTAGGACCAGGTTTTCTCCTGGACCAGGGAAGCAAACATTTTTTCATTCTCAAAGCCTGCAAATTAATCATTTTTTCTTTTTTTTTTTCTTTTTTTTTTCCTCCCGCAAGTCAGAACCAAGTGCTGAGCCTCTGACCAGGAGGCCCTGGGCCCGCTGCCCCTGGAGCAGGATCAGCAAGTGCACAGCTCATGCATATTCACGTGTCTTGCTGTGGAAGCTTGGGGCCCTGGGCATCCAGGGGATAAAGCTGTGCTCGCCAATCACAGCGCAGCTTCGGTGTTTGCTGCAAATCCCCTATTATCTCTGCATCATTAGTAGTTTCGGAGCTGCAGACAACTAATTTCACAGGGAATCTTATTTCTCCCCGATATTTTAAATAAGCCATCACACTGGGGCCCAGCTGACATGCTGCTGAGAAAAAAAGCAAGCCGGCATGAAGTGGGCTTTCAGAGACCCTCCCTCCACTAGGCCCTGGGTCAGAATCTGAGGCGGCAGGCTCATGAAGGCATTCTCCCCACCTTGATTAAATCACACATGCCTTGGTAGTGGGGGAACTTTGGGGGCTGAGGGTCTTGTTGCAGCTCGGCTTTTTCCTTCAGTCACCCTGAGCATGAATGAATGTCTCAGATCCTCACAAAAGAAAAAAGAAAAAAAAAAAACAAAAAACAAAAAACAGGTTAACCCAGGCCTGGTAGTTCTGGCCTGACATCCTACCTACTCGGGAGGCTGAGGCAGGAGGATTGCAGATTCAAGGCTTGCCTGGGCTATAGAGTGAGTTTTAGGCCAGCCTGGGAAACTTAATGAGACCCTATCTCAAAATATAAGGTAAAAATGGGTCTGGGGGTGTAGCCCAGTAGCAGGGTGCCTGCCTAGTGGGGGTGGGGTCTTGGGTCCTGTCGCTAGTACTGTTGCTTCTCACAGGGACACACAGGAACTCAGGCCCAGAGCACATGATGAAAAGCACCTGCTGTGTAGAGCCTAGCAAGTGCTTTCTCCATCACCGTCAGTGGCATTGACACCACACAGCCCCTCTTCATTTCTGGTCATCTCTGGTTCACTGTGGAAATGCATGGGGGAATGATGGCCCTCGAAAGGGGGAGCAATGAGAGAATGTGGGGGACGCAGGGGCCTTTGGCACACAGCCTTGGCCCTGTAGAGCAGTAAAGACGGAGAGTAGCCAGCCTCTGGGGAGCTTGCATCCCTGAGCTGAGGCCAGTTCTCGTCCCCCGTGGGGCCTGGCACAGGTCCCTTGGATGAATGCTGAGCCTTTTGGGGGCAGTGTCCAGGTGCTTGCCTGTGTATCGTGGTCCCTCGGAAACACTGGGAGACCCATAGCCATCCTGTCCTTTGGGCACAGAGGGCTGCTCTATTTCAGAATTAGTTATGTTTCCAGCTGTGGCAAACTATCCGACAAGCAGCAAATTAGGGGAGGGGGGAAGGCTTATTTTGACTGACAGCCTGTATCCACCCTGGTGACAGGAGCAGGAGACAAACTGACCACACTGGGTCTGTAGGAGGAAATGGGAAAGTGAGCAGGAGTCTCGCTGGGCTATAAAACTTCAAAGCCTGGGCCCAGAGACCCACGAGACTCCAGCTCCTAAATTGATAAACCTTCCCATACAATGTCCGAAGCTGCAGACCAAGTGTTCAAACATATTTGCCAATGGGGGATATGTGACATCCTCACCGTAATAGTCTCCCATGTGGGAACACCTTTCTCTGGGAACTGAATAGATTAGAGTGAGGGTACAGAGGAGTCCCTATCCCTGCGTGCAATGCTAGGTGTGAGCGTATATGTTTATTGGAGACCCACTGTAGCCCACTGGGCCTGGGTCAACGCCTGCTGCATGCTCTGGCTGATGATTGAGAGACTCGACAGAGCCAGATCCCTGTCCCCCAGGTCTGCTACAAGCAACTTTCTCCTAACACACAATACTATGGTGTTAGCATTGTGTGTTAGTTAAAACACAATGCTCTGCTCTGCCCCCTCACAGAGACCTGACTCCTCCTCATCACCACGGGTGCTCAGCCTCTTTGAAACAGATCCATAGGACTGCTCTTTGCAGCCTGTAGAGCTCAGTGAAGGAGAAGGAGTGTCCTGAGTAACTGTCATCCAAACCAAACAACCACCATCTTGGGGGTCATCCATGTGAGGCTGGCTGACTGTTTACACCACTATATAGAAGCAGGGAGTAGGGCAGCAGATTCTCTCCTGAGTATCCAGCCACTTCCACCTGACTATGTTGCATATGACCTGGGGGAGGGGCTGGAGTACGTAGACGCCAGGAAGGATTGGAGCAGGGGCTCCATCCACGTGCCTATGGGAGAACCCGCATTGGTGTTGATTAAGTCTTCCCAGGAAAGCTGGTTGGGGGAGGGGTGCCTACACCTCTGTAAGTAACTTCTCACTGAGCCTCAAAATAAATTTACTGGCTTCCCAGTGTGAACTTTTGCCTAATCAAAGAGTGCCTTGGTTTGTCTTTGGGACCTTTGGAGGAGGGGTGGGTGTTGATTTACATCTTCCCCAGGGAAGGAGTTTTTGCAGCAAGGAGGAACCGAACAGAGGCATCTGTGGTGTCTGATGAGGAGAGAGGACCACTTCTCAGGTGAGCTTGACAACATTGGTCTCACTGGGAGGCTCCTTGTCCCTGAGGCATCTGGGAATCTACAAGAACTAAGAGCATTGTTCTCTTTTGCTGTCTGTTGCTGTGATAAACACCATCTCCAAAAACAGCTTGGGGCAGGAAAAGTTTATTTTAAGCTTACACACTCTAGTCCATCGTGGAGGAAAGCCAAGGTGGAAATGCAAACAGGAACGGAAGCAGAAACCATGCCGGAATGCTGCCTGCTGTCTTGCTCACCGGCTCACACTCAGCTAGATTTCTTACACAACTCAGGACCACCTGCCTAGGGAGTGCACAGGGGGCTGGCGCTCACACACTGATCACAATCAAGACAGTTCCCCAGACAAGGGCTAATCTGATCGGGGGCAGTCCCACAACTGAGAGTTTCTCTTCACCAATGGCTCTTTGTTGTATCAAGCTTACAGGAAGAGGCAACCAGGACAGGTGCTGTTCAGACAACTGCACTTTCCCCCTTGGAACTTATGGGGAAGTAGAACGGAGAGAGAACATCTAACTTTCCACATGCCCACATGCATGTGCACACACAACCAGATGCTAGCACTTGCATATGTGCACATGTGTGCACACACATGCTTGTTGTTAAGTGTGTGCTGTCCCTGGTTGGGTTCTGTTCTGGGCCGAGCATATGGTCAGGGAGGGACGACGTGTGTGCTGGATCTGATAGGGAATGGAGTGGATTCCAGTGTTTCAAGGTGGGCAATAGCCCAATAGAACATACATTCCTTCTAAGAGCTCCGTGTCTGAGGGTGTGTCACACTCTACAGGCCTATGCAGGGCTCAGGAGCATGCTTGTTGTCTAGAGGTTTAACTGTCACATTCTCTTTAACGTCAAGGTGACATAGCATGGAGTCATCCAAGAAGAGAATCGCAAATGAGGAATTGCTTAGATCAGATTGGCCTATTGGTCTATAAGGCCAGTCTGCGGGGCATTGTCTTGACTGCTCATTGATGAACAAGGACCCAGTTGTGGGTGGCACCATTCCCTAGGTCTTGCACTGTGTAAGAAAGCCAGCTAAGCATGAACCAATGGGCCAGCCAGTAAGTACTGTTTCTCCATGGTTTTTGCTTCAAGCCCTTGCTGGTGTTCTTGCCCTGACTTTCCTCAATGATGGGCTGTGGCCTTGATGTGTAAGCCAAATAAACCCAGTTCTACCCAAGTTGCTTTTTTTCAGAGTAAAGCTAAAACGTACATTCTCCTTAAAAACCAGGAAGAGGAAGAGTGGTAGGGAGGAAAGGGAACACTTGGTGCCCAGAGCTGTGTCGAGATAGTTCCCAGAGAGCTTTGCAGATGGCTCACTGTAAACGTTCTGCGTCCATGGATTGTTACAGTGAAGATTAATGGTCTCAGGCTTCACTATCTTGTGTTTCTCCTGGACCACGCCATCAGGAACAAAGATGGAGCTGTGGGGCTGTGGTCCAGGCTCCTAAAAAGCCCTGGAGGGTGTGTGGTAAGGAGATTTTTTGTTGTTTTGCTTTGTGCTGGCTTAATCTCATGATCCTCATTTCTCAGACTCCCAAATGCTGGGGATACAGATTTGGGGTGTCATGCCCTAGCTTTGGAGCCCAGAGTTTATCTTCCTGGCTGAAGAATGATTCACTCTAGAGTCCCCTAAGTGCTCCTCGAAGCTTTGGTCAGGAGTTCTTTGGATTCCTCTGCCTGTTCAGGCAGCAGAGGGAGGCTGCCAATGGGGATCAGGGAGGCTGTATGTGTGTAGCTACTCAAACTTGGGGCTGTTTAGAGCTGAAGAATATCTGCCTTTAAGCAGCTGTGCGAATTATCGGAAATACATGAAAGTGATCCCCTGGGGATCCAAATCCTTGATTCCAGACCTTTCCAGGTTGGTATGTCTTAAGAGAGAGAGGTTTGGTCACACGGTGGTGCATTAATCAAGTAACACTTGTGTGTGGGGACTCAGGCAGATGAAAAGCCTTCACGGAGTATCAAGCCTGGAGCTGGGAAATGGCACCATTCAGGGCTGGGACTGAAAGGGAAATCTCACATCAGCAAGCGTGTGTCCCAGTCAGGTGCCGTGATTGGAGATTGTGTGGAGCTGAATGTACCCAGCCACCCCCTCCTGGGCCAGGCAGTCTCAAGTCCTGGCTGAATTGAAGCTGGCAAACACGTGACGGGGGGAATTTACTAGAAGTAATTACAGGGGAGAGAGGCAGGTGGGAGGGAGCCTCCATGTGCTTCTGGGAAGCGGGTGGGTGGGGGGTCTCTCTTTTTTCTTGGCATAAAGGACTCTTCCTCTGATGCTGTTCTGTTTTCATGTATGCTGCCTTGGATTGGGTGAGGGACTTAGATACCTTGTGTAGCCTCCAGAGGGGAGGGGGGCATGTTTGTCCCCCAGCTTAGTCACTTGGCCTATGCACCTGCACCCACTCGCCCACCTGGGCTTCTTTTTTAGTCCTTCTGGGATTTGTCTCATCCAAGAGGCAGTGTGATGGAATCCAGAGGCTCTCGAGCTGCCCTGAGGCTCAGTACCTGTTTGGTAAGATGTCCCTGAAATGCTCCCTCCTTTTTTTTCCCCGAGACAGGTTTTTCTGTAGTTTTGGAACCTGCCCTGGAAGTAGCTCTTGTAGACCAGGCTGGCCTCAAACTTGCAGAGATCTGCTTGCCTCTGCCTCCTGAGTGCTGGGATTAAAGGTGTGTGCCACCACTGCCCGGCTGAAATACTACTATTACCTGGAATGTCCCACATGGTTTACTGTGAGAACATTTGAGATCCCTGGAAGGAAGCGAAATCATCACATCCTTGCCTTAGTATTTGCTGTGTCCCCGCATCTGCAGGCGCCTCTTCACTCCCTGAGCCCCAACAGTACTTCTGGGGCAGAAGCCAGGTGTGATCCATTGTGCACATAAAAGTCAAGCCAGAGGTCGACATCAGAGGAGTCCGCAGACTGGGCTTCCTCTAAATCAGACATGTGGCGAGCGGTGGCTAGTGTAAGACTGCCTTGCTGTGGTGATGGTCGTTTGGTCCACTCTCCGTCACCTCTTCTTCAGGACGTGGTTGGTCTCTGCCCCTCTCCTTCAGCAGCTTAGGAAGAGGTGTGAAGCCTAGACAGCATGCCATTCTCAGTGCTACTGGGCCGGTAAACTGAGTCTCATGGTCCCTGGGGCCCAGAGGTGTCTGTCTGACTTCTCAAACTGTCTGGGGGGGGGGCACCTGAGCAGCCCACGCATCTGCTTCAGAACTCAAGGTCGTGATACCAGAGTTGCTTGTTGATCTCCAGCTCTATCCATTTTTCTGAAATTGTCAAGATTTCATTCTTCTTTATGACTGAATAAAAGGACCACATTTTCTTTATCCATGTCTCTTCTGGTGGCCAGCTAGCTGACTCCACACCTTGGCCATTGTGAATAGCGCAGCAAAAATCATGGCCATGCTGGAATCTCTGCACGTGCTGATTTAAGTTCCTCATGCTCTCAAAAACGATGCTCTTGTATAGCGACTTCTGCCCTGTCTTGTTCATTTATCTCCCCACTTTCTCTAGCTTCCCCAGTGTGACTCCTCTATACCAAAAAGAGGCCTTTGGGTCAGCTGGAGCTGGAGTTAGAGGAGGTTTCAAGCTGCCTGAGGTGGATGCTGGGACTCAGGTCTTCTGGAAGAGCAGCAAGTGATTTTAGCCTGAGCCATCTCTCCATCTCCAAATTCCTTTAAGTTAAACAAGCTGAACCAGACTCAGGAAGACAATATTGCAGGCTTTATCTATTATACTGAGTCCTAGATTTGTGTGTGTGTGTGTGTGTGTGTGTGTGTGTGAAAAGTAGTAAGTGGATCATGAAAGGGAGGGAGAAGTCTACAGGGAGAGAAAGAAGAGGACCCGGAACAGGGAGACAATAATTGAACACAGGGGACATCAAAACAGAAGGGGGATTGGGGGAAGGCAGGCGATCAGTAGGAAGTGGAGAAAAAGAGTGATTAAGAGATTAAGCACAAAGTTAAACCGGGCAATGGTGGCGCACGCCTTTAATTCCAGCACTCTGGAGGCAGAGGCAGGCAGATCTCTGTGAGTTCAAGGCCAGCCTGGTCTACAAGAGCTAGTTCCAGGACAGGCTCCAAAGCCACAGAGAAACCCTGTTTTGAAAAAAACAAAACAAAACAAAGCAAAGAAGAATAAAGTTAAATGACACACACATGGAATGAAAGTCATTTTCTGTTCTACCTAAAATATTAATTAGAAAGACAGCCTTGAAGATTGGAGCATATCCCAGTCAGTTAAATGTTTGCTATGTAACCATGAGCATCTAAGTCTGATCCCCAGCACCCACTCAAAAGCTGAATGCATGGGTGCATTTGCCTGCAGTCTCAGTTCTAGTGGGGCAGAGACGGAGGACCCCTGTAGTTTGCTGTCCAGCTAGCCTAGTTGAATCCGTGAGCTCCATATTCAGTAAGAGACTGTGGTTGAGAAAGAAGCTCGAGGTTGACCTCACACACACCCCAAACTGCAAATCATATGAAGTGTTCTCAGGGGCGGATCCCGTCGTAGCATCTGAATTATAATCTACTTTCTTGGTATCTGGGTTAGCCACACCTGGCGTCTACTCCCATGTGGACAATGGTGCTCTCTGTTTCATTTGTCTTCCCACTGACTTTGGCCTCCCCAGCCCTCCTAACACTGGTTTCAGAACCTTTCCAGTCGTTCTTGTCCCCTGACCACAGACGAACCAGACAGCACACTGGGCATGAGAAAGGATTCCCGCAGAACAGAACTTGGCTTACACGCACATAAACAATATGAATGAAAATTAACTTAGAAATCCTTTCTCCCCCCCTTAACCACGACATTATACCGATGGGCCTGCTTGATTCCTACATGGCTACCTCTACAAAAGGGCCCGCTGTTTTACGATGTCAGATGTGACCTTTCCGACAAAAACGTGCGCGCCGCGCCACACACAGAGGACTCTTCGAAGCTAGTAATTTTCATGATGCAAATTTCGGAGCAGAACGAGCCCATTAACCAAATTAGCAATTCATAGACGCAAAAGTTCACGGCCAGGAAGCAGCCACGTCTTTCTAGAAGGTATAATTTTTGCCCATTGTAGAGTTAAAGTGTGGTTTCTCCCTTTTAAATATATTTTTTAAAAAAGTAGATGAGGGCTCTAATTAAATAGGTGAAAGCCATGTATGAAAGAAAATCAGATGTTCAGGCAGTAAGGTGAATGTGTGGCTAACAAGACGAGATCTCCTGCCCGGGCAGGAGGGCACTACCCTGGCTGTGCACTGTGATACAGGCCTCACGGGGAGGCAAATGCCTTGTGAAAGGCACTGATGGCAAGCTGGGTGAGTGTGCTTGTCATAGTTTGGAGGTGACATCTCACTTGATGCATGGTCCATATCCTAGGAGTGGAGACACTAAATTAGCAGGACAAAACCTCCCAGAGAAGCAGCATGTGTCTTGTTTTGGAGCAGAACAAACTAGAAGACTTGAGACCGTCAATGTCTCAGTTTAATCTGATTCTTCAAAAAATTGGAGCTAGAAAGCCAGGCATGGCAGCTTCTGCCTACGGTCCCTGCACTTGGGAGGCCATGGTGGCTTCTCCTGTGGTCTGGCACTTGGGAGGCCAGGAGGATTAATAATTTTTCTCATTGCTATGACAATACACCCGACTGAAGTCACTTAAGGAAGGAAAGGCAACAATGTGAGGGCTCCGTCCATGACAGTAGGGAAGCATGGTGGCAGGTCATATGACATCTGCAGGCAGGAAGCAGAGAGAGGTCAGTGCTGGGACTTGGATTGATTTATCTTTCTTACTGAACGGCTTTGCCCACTTCAATGTGGGATCTTCCCTTATTAATTGACCCAATGTAGAAAATTCCTCACAGACGTGTCATGAGGTTCGTTTTCTAGATGTTTCTAGTCAGGTTGACATTCAGCCTCAGCCATCACACTGAAGTAGGAGGATTGCAGTGTGTTTCAGGCTAGCCTGAGCTACATAGACCCTGTCTCAAACAAATAAACAATATAATGTTATGAACATAAAAATGCTGTGCATTCAAAAGCCTTCTTCTGATAACTGGCCAGAACCATTCCACGTGATTCTGTACACAGCTCCCGTACAGTGTGTGAATTCACCACCTTTTGTCTGTCTGTCCTCAGTGAATGGACATTTGGGTTGTTGGCACTCTGGCAATTGTATTGGTGAATATCACGAACACAGTTTTGTTTGAAAACCTTTTAAAAGTTATTTGGAGTCTATAGCCCAAATAAGAGTGAAACATGGCTGTTTAAAGTGGGAACCTGGCAAACAGGATGCCGAGCAAGCGAATCCAGGTGCAGAAGGCTAAGACTTGACCTTTCTGGAGGCACAACTGGGGTGAAGTGCAAATAAACAACTGAGTAACATTCTCATGTCTTTAAGTCTTATTGTGGTAAAAGCACAAGCAACTTAAACGGGAAAGAATTTTTTGTAGCCTACAGTTCAAGGGCATGAGCCGTCAAGGTGGGGCAGACAAGGCAGCAGGAACAGGAAGTAGCTGGTCACATGGTATTTACAACCAGGAAGCAGGGAGCAGTGAATGCATGCTGTTGTTCACTCCTTTCCCCTTCTCCACCTGTACAGTTCAGGATCTTAGCCAGGAATGGTGTCGCCATGATACTCCCCCACAGGCTCGCTCAGTAGCCTGTGTCTCATGTGATTCTATTTTAAAAACATGTGTTTATGCGTACATGTGTATGCATGCATGCATGTATGTATGTACATGCATATGTATGAGTATATATATATGTATGTATGTATGTGTGTGTACACGTGTATAGTGTGTTTGTGTGCAGTTGTTCATGGCTGCCTGAAGGGGACATTGAATCTGTGAGCGCTGGCATAATAGGGTTTGTGAGCTACCCAATATGGGTGCTGGGATCCACTCCATCCTTTGATGAAGTAGTAAACACTGAAGTCCAGTTCCAGCCAAGTGATTCCAGTTTCTGTAAAGTTGATAATTAACACTGTCTAAGAGGAATAGCTCCTAGGCACCTCAGGGTGCTTCCCTACAGGTTACCCACTCAGAGTGTTCACGCTGAGAAACCCACCCAGAAGAGGGATGAAAACACAAGAGGCTATGGGTGGGACCTCAAATCCCCGAGGGCACAGCTGATGGCTGTTTCTGGACTCACCTCTTTTTATATGAATCTTTGTAATCTTGTTATTTAAAAGCACACCCAAGTACAGATAATATCGGTCAGGTGAGATGGCTCTGCGGGTAACTGTATTTGGAGGCAGTTCAGTCCCTGAGACCCATCCTGTGGAAGGAAAGAACTGACTCCTGGACGCCGTCTCTGACCACCCTAGATGTGACATGACACACGTGAACGCTCACACACAGAATCAACCAATAAAAAAGTTTTAAAGTATGCAGATGGTGTTCAATTGTGCACTTCTCATCTCTCATTGGGGTGGTTATGCATCTCTCCTAATATCTTCAATAAAAAAAGAGAAAGAGCAGAGACAAGATCTCTCTCCCTCCCTGCAGAGGCAGTGGAGAATGGGTTTTTAGCCTTAGTTCACGCTTGGGTACTTTGCAAATGCCAGCATCCACAGACTGCTGTGTGAGTGTGCTTGCTGCCTTGACCAAACTCAGGGGGAAGGTAAATCCTTTTGGAATGTGCGGACAGCCTCCTGGCTTCCACTGACTCAAAGGCTAAAGATGCTGTCAAATGGCATTGGAAGACTACGGCAGAGATTTCCCTACTTGGTCTAACATGATGCTCCCACTGATGCTATGTATATGTATGTGCGTGTGGAGGCTACATCAAAATTTCTGTGGCCATTTCCCAGGAACTGTCTATCTTGTTTGTGTTTTGAGATAATGTTTCTTGCAGGGCATGGGGCTTGTGGAGACTGGCTAGCCAAAAAAACCCACCTGTCCCCCCCACCCCTGTCCCCAGTGCTGGGATTACAGTGGATGCCCCTTCTTCTAGCTTTTATTTTTATTTTTATTTATGTGCATTTGAGGGATCAGACTCAGGGACTTGTGCTGGCAAACTGCTTTATCACCCGAGGTCTCTCTTCAGCCTTTACCAATGTGTTGTTAAAGTACCCTGATTTATGATTTTCTTTATTCTGTTACTATAGAAACTTTGTGAGGCCCTTGCCACATTGGAACACGATGCTGTGTTCCTGGACCAGGGTCACTCACGCTTGACTTGTGTTGGCATGGTGTGGGAAGAGGCTTACGCCTTCCTCTGAGGGAATAATACTTGGGCTGGGAGGCTGACTGTGATGAGCAGAGAGCTCTGAGGTGACCTTCGCACTTCCAGTCACAGGAGGCCACACGTGTGGTGACCTTCAGAGGCAGCCCCTCCCCTGTGGCAGTGGTGGCAGAGAGGGTAGGAGCTCTGCGGAGTGGTCCTTTTGTCAGACACATCCTGCCCCAGGTGGGGAGAGAGGAGGCTGCCTGGCTGCCCAGTCTGCATTTTTCGTTTCATTTCTTTCTTTCTTTCTTCTTTTTTTCCTTCCTTCTTTCTTTTCTTTTCTTTCTTTCTTTTTTTTTTAACTGCAGAGATGGAGAATAAAGCTGTGGCTTCCTGCTATTAAGCAGGAGTGTGATTAGTTATAGGAAAATCAATTCATTCTTTGGCTTTGGGGAAGGCTTTTAAGTGTGAAAGGGGATGCTAATCCCCTGGGAAATGATTTTTAAGCAAAACTGCCTGAGTTGTGCCAGCTGCTTAGATAAACACAGAGGGGAGGCTGGCTGGCTGCTTTCCTCTATGCTTGCTTACAGGAGTCGCTCTGTTTCCCTCATCCCCTTCCTTCCTTCCTTCCTTCCTTCCTTCCTTCCTTCCTTCCTTCCTTCCTTCCTTCCTTCCTCCCTCCCTCCCTCCCTCCCTCCCTCCCTCTCTCCTTACCTCCCTCTTTGCCCATTCTTGTCCTTCCTCCTTTCCTCCCTCCTTCCTCTCCCTTCTCTTGTCTCATTCTCTTGTCCTCTATCCTTTCTTTTTCACTCCCTTTCTTTTTTCCTCTCTCCTTCCTTCCCTCTTCCCTGAGCTCTGGAGGAAAGGACCCAGGGTAGGTGTGTCCAAATGTTGACAGCACTTACCAGACTTCTGTCCTTCTTACTTTTTTATCCTCCCTCCCTCTTTGTTTCCTTCTTTTCTTCCCCATTTTCCTTCCCACTGTACTCTCTGTCTTCTTTCCCTGGAGAATGCAAGCATCTTGTAGGACAGTTTGGAGCGGCCTTCAGACTCTGTCAAAGTCCAGGATGGGCCCCACTATTGTTCATGCTGTCTTAAAGAACCACAGGACTGGAAGCACAGGTTCCTTTCAGAAGCTGTGTCAGCTTCCACTTGCCCAGAGTTGTCAGCAGCAACCCTTATGCTATCCTGTATGTGACCTTGGTCCTTCAACCATGGTGCTCCTAACAGTCACCTACATCCATGTTTGTCCCCATCTGTCCGTGTACTGTGTTTTCCTCTCTGGGTACATGGGGCTTCTTACTTCAGAGTTCCTCTAAGGTTGGTGTTTTTACCCAGACAGGAGCACCAACTTACATACCAGAGGCAGGACATCATGCTAACAGTAACATTCTCAGTAATGATGATGGTGATGATACCATTTACACAGCTGACACAGCCTGGGAGGTCACCGGCCATAGAGACATTCAGCATTGATAGTGACCTCATAAGGCAGCTGCTATCAATAGCTCATCTTACAGATTGGGAAACTGAGGCTCTGTGAAGTTCGCTAATGGACCCAAGGATCAGATCTGGGAGATGGATGTGGGATTGTTTGGTTCCTAGTTTTCCTTCCTCATTGGCAGATTGGGATGCAGGGAGGATGCAGGTGTCACAGAGACTAAGGCTGAATTACTGCTTCGTGTTAGCAGAGTCCTCCCTCAGCAAGCCAGGCTTGTGCAGACAGCCTGTGGTTGGTCCAGAAGGTACCACAATCTTTCCCTACATCATAAGGCTTTGCACCCCCTGTCTGGTTCTACCTGGCCAGCCAACACAACACAGAGATGCTTATCTAAGAGGCGGAGCATTTATCCAGAGGGAGGTGAGCTTACATAAGAAATGGGGTCAACTTCTACAGGAAGTGAATTTGTCTAGTGAGTTTGTCTAGGAAGTAAGGTGTTGATATCCATGAAATAAGATGAGCTGATTCGGGAAGTGGAACAAATTTATCTAGGAAGTGAGATGTTTATCTAGGAAGTGGGCGAACTTATCCAGGAAGCAGGGTGAATCTATTCAGGAGTTGGGTGTAGCTCTCCACACTGTGTGCTTTTCTGGGTGGAACAGACTTGCACATCAGCATTGGAAGGAGACAGGCTTGAAGCTAAACTCAAAGCCTGATACTTCCCAGTTGAGAGTTTTGGGGTGGGTTACAGGTTTCCTCTGCACCTGCTTAGCCACTTCATCGGCATGCTGTCCAAGCTGCAGCGTGCACTGCAGGTGCACATCATGAAAGAGTGCCCTGAGCACCCAGATGCCTGCTGCTGGGCCCATCCTTCTTCAAGCCCAGCAGATGGAAGGCTCCCATTGGCCCCTTTCTGTCCCAACCTTTGCACATATGTGAATGCGCCAGGCTTCTGTGGGGAAGTTAAGGTACTGAATGTGTACTGGGCTTGGGTGGCTACTTCCCACTGCCCCCCCCCTTTGTGGATTCCTTCCCCTAACAGAAGCAAAGATTCTTCTGCTGTATTAGCAATTACTTCCCTCTCTGCAAGGCTTGATCTGTTCTTCCCCATAGAGGGGACTCGAATGGTGTGGTGCTTTCAATGAAAATGACCTCCATACGCTCATAGGGAATGGCTTGTGGCCTTGTTGGAGTGGGTGTGGCTCTTTGGAAGAAGTGTGATGCAGCAGTGGGGGATGGCCTTTGGGGTTTCAGAAGCTCAAGCAGGCCTGGTGTTACTTTCCCTTCTTGCTGCCTGTTGATCCAGATGTAGTATCTCAACAGCACATGTCTGCCTGCATGCCGCCACGCTTTCCACCATGACGACAATGAACTAAACTTCTGAACTATAAGCCAGCCCCAATGAAATGCTTTCCTTTATAAGACTTGCCATCATCATGGTGTCTCTTCACAGAATAGAAGCCCTAACTAAGACAGATGGGACCCCAGTCCCAGTTGGCTCAGCTGTAGTCCCTAGACTAGGTCTATGTGTCTTCTGTGTACTGGGGCTGAGTTTAAGGGTCTATGTCCAGCTCAGTCAAGACTAGGAGGCAGGGGGCTTTACTCAGGCCCTAAAAGATAAGAGGATAAAGCTGGCACCTGCTAATCCATCTTCCTTCACTCTGTACATATCGTGAGAGCCCACATGGCTAGCTAGCCTTTCACCCAGCAGGGTGGGCAGGCAGGGGTTCAGCTGCTGGTAACTTTCTGTTGGTGTGCCTGATGTTGGGACTCTGATCCCTGTTTGTTGGGGAGACCGCAGTGGGGCATCAGGTCAGGTCTGGTTCTCACCGTGCCCCAGTGCAGCTCACTTTACTCTGATCTTTGTCTGTAAAAAGGGCTCATGCCATGGCTATTGAAGCTAACCCATGTGAAGTGTTTGGAGATATTCTTTGATTAACACTGTGTGATGTGGATACCAGTTTCTGAGAGCTATATGCTAAGTTTTTAGGAGTCTTAGAAGTCTTAATGTTAAACTATTAAACTTGATTGAGAGAATTTAAACCGTAGGGATTCACAAGTCAGGGTTCTTCCAGCCTGAAACTCAGGAAGTAATCAGGGGGACCAGTGGAGGAATCCTGTCCCTTCTTTCTTATCTAGATTCTCTTCCCTACTCAGTAGCAAACCTGAGATGTAAAGAAGGATCCCAGGTCCAGCTTGGGAGCTTCTAGATGTGGAAACAACAGAAAAGGAACCTGGGAAAACAACTCAATTGGTAAAATGCTCAAGGTCCTGAGTTTAATCTCCAGACTCCATGTAATAAAAGCCAGGTGTGGTAATCTCAGCCCTGGGAGGTGGAGGTAAGTGGAATCTTAGGGCTCACAGTCTAGTATACTTGATGTGTTCTAGGCTCATGAGAGACCCTGCCTCAGTAAACAGCTGGACAGCTCCTGAGGAACAACAGCAGAGCCTGTCTTTAGGCCTCCACATGCTAGAGTAGACATAGGTGTATGTGAACCTACCCACACATCCTACATGCACATGTACATGAAACGCACACACACACACACACACAAAAGAAAAGAAAAGCAAAGAAAAATAAAATATTATTTTCAAACACTGTACCATGAGCCATGAATATACACAGTGAAATTATTCAAAAAGAACAACAGATCTCAATTTGTTTAAGACATTTACTGCCAAATGCTACTCATCAAGAAGATAATCTTTACCTAAGACACGATGTAAACATGACACACAACACGAAACTACTCTTTCATGGAATGCTGTTTTGTGTTGAGCTTAGTGTCAAGAGTTCTCTATGGATATTACTTTAATTTTGTGATACCGTGTAGTAGGCATTGCCAGTCTCCTTTTGCACAGTGAGAAGCTGAGCTCCTAAGAAGAAGCTGAGGCAGTCACAAAGGAAGAGGCATAGCCAGTGTGTGTGCACCAAGGCTGGACTTATCACTTCTATACTATCTTGCTCTTGGCTATCTTGAAGATGTCATTAATTAACCATTAAAATAATCTATTTAGGAGAGAAAGAGACAGCTCAGTGGGTAAAGCTTGCCACTTGAGCATAAAGACCCCTACATCAGAAGCCAGGCACAGGGGCTAGAGAGGTGGTTTAGTGGTTAAGAGTACTTACTGCTCTTCTAGAAGATCCAAGTTCAGTTCCCAGCAGTCATATTGGTTGGCTAACAGCAACATGTAACTCTTGCTCCAGGGGATCCAATGCCATCTTCTGGCCTCTGTGGTCACTGAACACACCTGTGCATGCCTATACATATACACACATACACATAAATAAAAAATGAAAGTAAGCAAAAAAAAAAAAAAAAAAAGGAAAACAGTGAGCGACCACTCATTTATTAGCTTTCTGGAAATATCTAAGTCCCAGGGTTTTAGTAGCATGCCCATCACTATGCAGCCCCAAAGAAACAGAATCAGGATATTTGTGAGTGGATCAACCTACAATAGTTTTCATTTTCTTCTAATCTAAGGATATCCTCCAATTACCTGCTGTTGGGAAGGGTCAAACACAGCTTAGGAACAAAAGAAACAGCAACAATGTAGATAATGTGATAAATAAGCATTAAATTCACAGGACTAGGTAAAGAGAAATTGATTATATTTCTGAATGCAATTTATTCTCATGTTTTCCTTTGAGGTGACTTGTTTGATACAGTAACATGTGACATAAAATACAAGTGATAACCTGTTTGAATTGCTAGTCATACAAAAATATATTCAGAATAATAAAAAACATAAAATTGAAAGTACATTTTTAAGTTAATAAAATCAAACATTGACTAGCACCAATGCCGATATATAATAGTTTCTTTTTCTTTTCAATTTAGCTTGGAAGGAAGCAGGTTTCCTTGTGGCATTTTTATACTGTCGTAGTTTTGGCTGGCCCCCCTTCACAATCCCTTTCTTCCCTCAAATATATTTTCACTCATTGTCAAGTGCTATTTGTAAAAGTGTGTTGGTGAACTCTGTTTCTGAAAGGGGTCTTACTTTTACTTCTGTTGCTGTGATAAAATATCTGGACAGGAAAAAAATCTTAAGGGAGAAAGCATTAATTTGGCTGATAGTCCTTGTGAAGAAGTCAAGGCAAGGACCTGAGACAGCTGGTCCCTCCACATCTATAGTCAAGAAGTGGATGCACAAATGCTTGCTTTCTTGTTCACTTGAGATCACAGTCTCCACTT
This sequence comes from Chionomys nivalis, assembly GCF_950005125.1. NCBI lineage: Eukaryota > Metazoa > Chordata > Mammalia > Rodentia > Cricetidae > Chionomys > Chionomys nivalis. The sequence continues at coordinate 9,342,651 of NC_080092.1, read as the reverse complement.
GTATACAGTTCAGAATCCCCTGCCTAGAGCATAGTGTCATCCAGTGGACTGAGTCTTCTCATTTAAGGAATCAGGACAATCCCTTGGGAATGTCTATAGGCAGTGTCCTACATGGTTTGTGCATGAGTTTCTGCTCTTAACTTTCTCAGTGATGGACCATGACCTGGGAGTATAAGCCAAATATTTTCTCCCAAAATTGTATTTTTTAAAATAGTGTTTGTCACAGCAAAAGGAAACAAACTAGATCAGATGTGAATAGGTAAATATCTGCAGCTCCGACGGCTACTCTCAAACTTTCCTGTAAGCAGATTTCTCCAAATACGTGTGGTTTGTGTTTTGATTGAGACTTTGTATACTAATATTTCTTTAAGAATGACCTGACTGAGTTGTCAGCTTCTGCTCTCACCAAATTTCAACCCAGCTCTTTGTGGTCTTACAATCATGGGTCCTGACAGTAACAGCAACAGCACTAATAATAGCTAGCCTAAAAACTATTATTTTAAGCACATTTTGGTGTTACTTATGCTTCCTCTATGTAGTCAGGCAGGTGGATGATTTTACTGTCACCACCTCACAATTGATGGAATGGGAGCTGGAGTTGAATGAAGTAAGACTTCAACATTTCAAGCCAGTTAGTGATACTGTAACGTACAATAAGCATGCACACCTAGAGTCAAGCTGTAGGTTCTGTTATGCTAGCTCTTTTCTCACCACTGAGGTAGCTCTGACTTTCCTCTCATGATCTGTTTGTTGAAAGAGGGTCCCAAGTCCTTCAAGACTTGATCTTACTCCAAGATCTGGACTCATGGACTCCCAGTCAACCATGCCAGAAGTGTTGTCTAGATATTTCGAGTTAGTGGGTAAAGAGAGAAAATGAAGAGACATCTGAAAACATAGAGCATTTTATTCTCTGTGGTTATCTGAGAACTTAGGCAAGCAATCCTTTAGAAAGTCCAGACTCTAAGACCAAGGCACCACTCAAGGCTGAAAGAGCCCCTGATACAAGCAGAGCAAAACTTTCATCACAATTCAAGAATGGAGTTTAATCAAACCAAGATAAAAAGGCCACACTATATAATATGACCTTGAACTGTCTTTCAAAGTCTTTCCCCTTAATCAAATTACCACACTTGGTTTAGTTGAGGAGTTGCTCCTTGCCCTTGGATACATGACCACAAGTTTCCTTTTTAATTCAGTCATTGGCTATATCTTTTGTTCTGATTCTCTCTTTTTTTCTCTAGAAAGGAGTTTGACCCAAGTGTGTTGCATGGTGGGATCTTCAGGACTCCAGTGTCCAGCTGGCTATTATTAGTTGGTTGATCAAGGTATATATCTTAGGCTAGTCTAGTAAATATAAAATACTTAAACATCAATTTGTCTATCCATTTTTCCATTCATCCACCCATCCATGCATCTATTCATGCAGTCATCCATCCGTCCATCTATCTGATCATTCAAGTGGTATCTTTCCATAGAAATATTCATCCATCCACCCACCCACCCACCCACCCACCCACCCATCCACTTAACAACTACTTACCATTCACATAGTCAGCATGCTAAGCTCTGTGGTGTACTGTAAACATAAAGAATTTATCCCCTGATCTTAGTAAATTTAGTCTTAGGAAAAGAAGGTCTGTAATTTCTGATGTTTGAACATTGTGTCCTTTATAGTCCAGACTCCCAGGCTTGACACTGCCCTTGTTGTGCAGTAGGCACCCAACAGATGTGCTGGGTAAGTCCATGAATAAATCACATGGGCATGCTCAAATGAATGCAAAGTCAAAAGAAGCCACACCCATCAGAGAGACAGGACATGAGGGCAGGATGGAGGAAAGGGGAGCTGATGGGGCTTGGAAGACACCCTACAGCTGTACTGGTGTCTTATTCTACCCACCTGTAGTTCATGTATTTAGCCACTGGATAGATTTCTGGCCTACACCTTTTAATCTGGGGTTCATAGATAGGACTCAAGGAAAACAAGACATCACTTGTGAGGAAAACAAGGCATCACTGTAACCAAAAGGCATGAGTGTTCTTTCATCATAAAGGAAGGTAGCAAATGACAGCGACTTCTAGTAGAATCTGTGACTTTGTCACCAATAAATCATACATATTTTCATAACACATTGCAGTTGTTACAAATTTCCAAACATATTATTTCTGCTCATCACCACTGTGAAATTGTGGTGGTCAATAGGTCCACTGCTCGATCTGCTATTGACGCATTACTAAAGAAACATGTACTGCTAAATCACTAGTTTGTCTTAAAATATTTTGATAGTCATGTTGCCATTTTTATGATGTCTTTTATATGTCGTATTCTCTGTCCTCTTAAGAACTGGAACACTTACAAGGGCTTGATGTTCTTCATTACATCATAGGGCTTCAAGGCACTCACAAAAGTTAGGACCCCAAGGTTTAAACACAGAGGCCTTTTTCTGCACTCAGATGTAGGCACAGGTGGACTAGGGGATCTGGAGAATCAAGGAAGGACCTGCCAGAGGCCAAGCCCGATGACCTGAAATCAATACTCTCCCTTCCCCCCATGTGAACATCTGTATACACAGACATACACACACACACACACACACACAGTGTAAAATGTTTTAAAATAAGAGTCAGGGTCAGGAAAGTGAGAGTAGTCCAGGGTCCATTGACCAGGTAGATGGTATTGAATGGTACTTCCATGTGCCATGTTGATGATTGACAGTAAGCCCTTGACTCCTTCTTGAATCTTTATCTCTTTGATGTAATCACACAATCCCCTGTGGCTTCCCATTGGCTATAAGGGAGTCTGGTTGGTTAATTCATTCCTGGAAACCCTGGAAAGGAGAGACCCTTCCTCCTGGATGCTGCCACAGGCTTTTCATTCCGTCATCACTCTCATGCAAGTAACAGACCACTGTGTGCTATGTTCTGTTGGGCTTATTAACTTGCCTTCCAGGGTACTATGGTTGCTGAGTGTTCCCACTATTGCCTGAAGGGATATGGCTCTACTTAGACAATTTTGGTTCATTATTTTTTTTTTTATTTGCCAAAGAGATCAAGTGCTTAGCATAACTGCTTTAGAGCTAAGCTGATAACCCTAACAGATCTGCAGTGTGGGACATGAATGCCCCTTTCAGACGCCGCTGTGCCTGAGAGGTGAGCAGAGCAGGCAGAGGGGTGGGTGGGCTAGCATGCTCAGAGACCGAGGGCCAGTGTCCAGCAGGGCGTCGGGGAATTGCTGTGGCGTCTGTGTGTGCAGACTGAACCTGGAACAGTCAGAGCACGCGGAAGAGAGGAGCGCTGACTCTAGAGGCCCGAGGATGGTGGAAGTGCCGTTCAGGAGGAAGGTCCCACACTGGATCAGCCTGACACCTTCTCTGACAAGGTCAAGGGTACAGATGTGATGAACAATCCCTCCACTCACCTACTCATCTTACCTCTGCCATTTTCTACTGAGATTTAGAAAAGAGAGCACCGAACAGTTCTGTCTTCTCTAACTGTCTATCTATCTCTTGACAGCTCAGGAGTGCATTGGCTCTTCATCACTTTCTTTTTCTGATGTAGCCCAGGATAGCTTCCAACTCACCATGTAGCACAGGATGACCCTTAACTCCTGATTCTCCTGCCTCCACCTCATGAGTACTAGAATTACAAGTGTGTCCCTGCATTTGGCTTTGTTTGTTTTAATTTACCATTTTCTCAACTTAAAAAAAGTTATGCATATTTAGGCCTTAAAAGGAGTAATAATGGGGCTGGAGAGATGGCTCAGTGGTTAAGAGCATTGCCTGCTCTTCCAAAGGTCCTGAGTTCAATTCCCAGCAACCACATGGTGGCTCACAACCATCTGTAATGAGGTCTGGTGCCCTCTTCTGGTCTGCAGGCATACACACAGACAAAATATTATATACATAATAAATAAATATTAAAAAAAGGAGTAATAATGAATGAATATTATAAAGTGTGTATACCAACCATCTAGAGCTAGGGACTATGGGTGTTCTGCCTCTGATGTCTCATCTACAGATGTGTTTTATTTATTTATTTATTTATTTATTTATTTATTTATTTATTTATTTATTTTATTAATTAATTTATTTAATTATTAAAGATTTCTGCCTCTTCCCCGCCACCACCTCCCATTCCCTCCCCCTCCCCCAATCAAGTCTTCTTTCCTCCTCAGCCCAAAGAGCAAGCAGGTTTCTCTGCCCTGTGGGAGGTCCAAGGACCACCCACCTCCATCCAGGTCTATTAAGGTGAGCATCCAAACTACCTGGGCTCCCACAAAGCCATTACGTGCAATAGGATCAAGAACCCATTGCCATTGTTCTTCAGTTCTCAGTAGTCCTCATTGTCCATTATGTTCAGCGAGACCGGTTTTGTCCCATGCTTTTTCAGACCCCGGCCAGCTGGCCTTGGTGAGTTCCCGATAGAACATCCCCATTGCCTCAGTATGTGGGTGCACCCCTCGCGATCCTGAGTTCCTTGCTCGTGCTCACTCTCCTTCTGCTCCTGATTTGGATCGTGAGACTTCAGTCCAGTGCTCCAATGTTGGTCTCTGTCTCTGTCTTCTTTCATCGCCTGATGAAGGTTAATATTCAGGGGGATGCTTATATGTTTTTCTTTGGGTTCACCTTCTTATTTAGCTTCTCTAGAGTCACGAATTATAGTCTCAATGTCCTTTATTTATGGCTAGAAACCAAATATGAGTGAGTACATCCCATGTTCCTCTTTTTGGGTCTGGCTTACCTCACTCAGGATAGTGTTTTCTATTTCCGTCCATTTGTATGCAAAATTCAAGAAGTCATTGTTTTTTACTGCTGAGTAGTACTCTAATATGTATATATTCCATACTTTCTTCATCCATTCTTCCATTGAAGGACATCTAGGTTGTTTCCAGGTTCTGGCTATTACAAACAATGCTGCTATGAACATAGTTGAGCATATACTTTTGTTGTATGTTCGGGCATCTCTTGGGTATATTCCCAATAGTGGTATTGCTGGGTCGAGAGGTAGGTTGATCCCGACTTTCCTGAGAAACCGCCACACTGCTTTCCAAAGTGGTTGCACAAGTTTGCATTCCCACCAACAATGGATGAGAGTGCCCCTTTCTCCACAACCTCTCCAGCAGAGGCTATCATTGGTGTTTTTGATTTTAGTCATTCTGACAGGTATAAGATGGTATCTTAATGTTGTCTTGATTTGCATTTCCCTGATTGCTAAGGAAGTTGAGCACGATCTTAAGTGTCTTTTGGCCATTTGAACTTCTTCTGTTGAAAAGTCTCTGTTCAGCTCAGTGCCCCATTTTATAATTGGATTGATTAACCTTTTACGGTCTAATTTCTTGAGTTCTTTGTATATTTTGGATATCAGACCTTTGTCAGTTGCGGGGTTGGTGAAGATCTTCTCCCAGTCAGTGGGTTGCCTTTCTGTCTTAGTGACAGTGTCCTTTGCTTTACAGAAGCTTCTCAGTCTGAGGAGGTCCCATTTATTCAATGATGTCCTTAGTGTTTGTGCTGCTGGGGTTATACGTAGGAAGTGTTCTCCTGTGCCCATGTGTTGTAGAGTACTTCCCACTTTCTCTTCTATCAGGTTCAGTGTGTTTGGACTGATATTGAGGTCTTTAATCCATTTGGACTTGAGTTTTGTGCATGGTGATAGATATGGATCTATTTTCATTCTTCTACAGATTGACTTCCAGTTTTGCCAGCACAATTTGTTGAAGATGCTCTCTTTTTTCCATTGTATACTTTTAGCTCCTTTATCGAAAATCAGGTGTTCATAGGTTTGTGGGCTAAAGTCAGGGTCTTCTATTCTACTCCATTGGTCGACTTCTCTGTTTTTATGCCAGTACCAAGCCGTTTTCAGTACTGTAGCTCTGTAATAGAGTTTGAAGTCAGGGATGGTAATGCCTCCAGACGATCCTTTATTGTATAAGATTGTTTTGGCTATCCTGGGTTTTTTGTTTTTCCATATAAAGTTGATTATTGTCTTCTCCAGATCTGTGAAGAATTTTGATGGGATTTTGATGGGGATTGCGTTGAATCTATAGATTGCTTTTGGTAGAATTGCCATTTTTACTATGTTGATCCTCCCAATCCAAGAGCAAGGGAGGTCCTTCCATTTTCTGGTGTCCTCTTCAATTTCTTTCTTCAAAGACTTAAAGTTCTTGCCAAATAGATCTTTCACTTCCTTGGTCAGAGTTACCCCAAGGTATTTTATGCTATTTGTGGCTATCGTGAAAGGTGATGCTTCTCTGATTTCCCTCTCTGCTTCCTTATCCTTAGTGTATAGGAAGGCAACTGATTTTTTGGAGTTGATTTTGTAACCTGCCACATTCCCAAAGGTGTTTATCAGCTGTAGGAGTTCTTTGGTAGAGTTTTTGGGGTCGCTTATGTATACTATCATATCATCTGCAAATAATGAAAGCTTAACTTCTTCCTTTCCAATTCGAATCCCCTTGATCCCCTTATGTTGTCTTATTGCTATTGCTAGAACTTCAAGCACTATATTGAAGAGGTATGGAGAGAGTGGACATCCTTGTCGTGTTCCTGATTTTAGTGGGATGGCTTTGAGTTTTTCTCCATTTAATTTAATGTTAGCTGTCGGCTTGCTGTAAATAGCTTTTATTATATTTAGGTATGACCCTTGTATCCCTAATCTCTCCAAGACCTTTATCATAAAGGAGTGTTGAATTTTGTCGAATGCTTTTTCAGCATCTAATGAAATGATCATATGGTTTTTTTCTTTCAGTTTATTTATATGGTTGATTACATTGATAGATTTGCGTATGTTGAACCAGCCCTGCATCTCTGGAATGAAGCCTACTTGATCATAATGGATAACTTTTCTAATGTGTTCTTGGATTCGGTTTGCCAGTATTTTATTGAGAATTTTTGCGTCGATGTTCATGAGTGAGATAGGCCTGAAATTCTCTTTCTTGGTTGGGTCTTTGTGTGGTTTTGGTATCAGGGTAACTGTAGCTTCATAAAAGGAATTTGGCAAAGACTCTTCTGTTTCTATATTGTGAAATACATTAAGAAGTATAGGTATTAGCTCTTTTTGGAAGTTCTGGTAGAATTCTGCATTGAAACCATCTGGTCCTGGGCTTTTTTTGGAAGGGAGATTTTTGATAACCGTTTCTAATTCTTCGCGACTAACAGGTCTATTTAGATCGTTCACCTGGTCTTGGTTTAGGTTTGGTATATGGTACTTATCTAAAAAAGTGTCCATTTCTTTTGCATTTTCCAGTTTTGTGGCATACAGGCTTTTGTAGTAAGATCTAATGATTCTCTGAATTTCCTCTGTGTCTGTGGTTATGTCCCCCTTTTCATTTCTGATCTTATTTATTTGCGTGTTCTCTCTCTGTCGTTTAATTAGTTTGGATAGGGGTTTGTCAATCTTGTTGATTTTCTCCAAGAACCAACTTTTTGTTTCATTGATTCTTTGGACTGTTTTCTGTGTTTCTATTTTGTTGATTTCTGCCCTCAGTTTGATTATTTCCAGTCTTCTACTCCTCCTGGGCGAGTCTGCTTCTTTTTTTTCTAGAGCTTTCAGGTGTGCTGTTAAGTCCCCAATGTATGCTTTCTCCGTTTTCTTTAAGTGGGCACTTAGTGCTATGAACTTTCCTCTTAGCACTGCTTTCATCGTGTCCCATAGGTTTGAGTATGTTGTCTCTTTGTTTTCATTAAATTCAAGGAAGACTTTAATTTCTTTCTTAATTTCTTCCTTGAGCCAGGTGTGGTTCAGTAGTTGACTGTTCAATTTCCATGAGTTTGTCAGCTTTCTGGGGGTAGCATTGTTGGTGGCTTCTAACTTTAATCCGTGGTGATCTGATAAGACACAGGTGGACACTGATATTTTTTTGTATCTGTGGAGGTTTCCTTTGTTTCCAAGTATGTGGTCAATTTTCGAGAAGGTTCCATGAGCTGCAGAGAAGAAGGTGTATTCTTTCCTATTTGGGTGGAGTGTTCTATAGATGTCTGTTAAGTCCATTTGATTCATTACCTCCAACAATTCTCTTAATTCTCTATTAGTTTTCTGTCTGATTGACCTGTCCATTGGTGAAAGAGGTGTGTTGAAGTCTCCTACTACTAGTGTGTGTGATTTGATGTCTGCCTTGAGTTTTAGCAATATTTCTTTTACATAAGTGGGTGCTTTTATATTAGGGGCATAGATATTCAGGATTGAGACTTCATCCTGCTGAATCGTTCCTGTTATGAGTATAAAGTGACCCTCTCGATCTCTTCTGATTGATTTTAGTTTGAAGTCAGTTTTGTTAGAAATTAGTATGGCCACACCTGCTTTTTTCTTAGGACCATTTGCTTGAAAAACCTTTTCCCAACCCTTTACTCTGAGTAGATGCCTGTCTTTGTGGTTGAGATGAGTTTCTTGCAAACAGCAGACTGTTGGATCCTGTTTTCGTATCCAATCTCTTAGCCTGTGCCTTTTTATTGGTGAATTGAGACCATTAATATTAAGTGATATTAATGACCAGTGGTTGTTAACTTCGGTTATTCTTACTGCTTTTGGTAGAAGAGTTTGTGTGTCTCCCTTCTTTGAGTTGTGCTGTTGAAGGGTCGCTAGATGCCTGGGTTATTGTAGGTGGTGTTGGCAATGTTGGATTCCTTGGGTTGTGATTTTCCTTCTATTACTTTCTGTAGGGCTGTATTTGTGGCAACGTATTGTTTAAATTTGTTCTTATCCTGGAATGTCTTGTTTTCTCCATTGATAGTGAACGATAGCTTGGCTGGGTATAGTAGTTTGGGTTTGCATCCATGGTCTCTTAGTTTCTGTAGTACCTCTATCCAGGACCTTCTGGCTTTCATGGTTTCCATAGAGAAGTCAGGTGTAAGTCTGATCGGTTTACCTTTATAAGTTACTTGGCCTTTTTCCTTTGCAGCTCTTAATATTTTTTCTTTAATCTGTATATTTTGTATTTTGATTATTATATGGTGAGGGGACGTTTTTTTTTGATCCAGTCTGTTTGGTGTTCTGTATGCTTCTTGAATATTCAAAGGAATATCTTTCTTTATGTTGGGGAAGTTTTCTTCCATAATTTTGTTAAAAGTGTTTTCTGGACCTTTGAGCTGTGCCTCTTCTCCTTCTTCTATCCCTATTATTCTTAGGTTTGGTCTTTTTATTGTGTCCCATATTTCCTGAATGTTTTGTGATGAGAATTTGTTGGTTTTGGTGTTTTCTTTGATCAGTCCGTTTATTTTCTCTATGTTGTCTTCAGAATCTGAGATTCTTTCTTCTATCTCTTGTATTCTATTGATTATGCTTGTTTCTGTAGTCTCTGCTCGTTGACCTATATTTGCCATATCCAGCTGGTCCTCAGTTTGTGTTTTCTTCCTTGCTTCCATTTCAGTTTTCAATTCTTGGACTGTTTCCATTACCTGTTTGATCGTTTTTTCTTGGCTTCCCAGGGTATCATTTACGTATTTACTCATTTCTTCAAACTTTTTGTTATACTTCTCATCCATTTCTATGAGGGCGTTTTTTACATGTTGTTTAAGGGACTCTATTGCTTTCAAAAAGTCAGTTTTTTCCTCTTCTCCTGTGTTAGGGTGTTCAAGTCCTTGTGTTGTAAGATCATTGGGTTCTGGTGTTTTCATGTTGTTTTTCAGATTGTTGGGTGAATTCTTGCCTTGGCGTCTGCCCATCTCCTCTTACCGATGCTATCTATTGGGTTTGATTTAATTGTAGCGGGGCAATCTGCTCTCAGTGCGGGCTTCACTGTTTCTTGCCCGCACTATCCTGCATCCAGTGCCTCCGCCGCCCGGGCCTGCCCGCCGGTGCCTCCGCCGCCCGGAACTGTCTGTGCGCCGGTGCTTCCGCCGCCTAGGCCTGCCTGCCGGTGCCTCCGCCACCCGGGCCTGCCTGTCGGTGCCTCCGCCACCCGGGCCTGCCTGTCGGTGCCTCCGCAGCCCGGGCCTGCCTGAGCGCCGGTGCCTCAGCCGCCTGGGCCTGCCTGCGCGCCGGTGCCTCTGCTGCCTGGACTTGCCTGCCTGCTGGTGCCTCTGCCTCCTGGGCCTGCCTGTGTGCCGGTGCTTCCGCCGTCTAGGCCTGCCTGCCGATGCCTCTGCCGCCCGGGCCTGCCTGCGCGCCGGTCCTTCCACCGCCTAGGCGTGCCTGCTGGTGCCTCCGCCGCCCGGAACTGTCTGTGCGCCGGTGCCTCCGCCGCCTAGGCCTGCCTGCCGGTGCCTCCGCCACCCGAGCCTGCCTGCCGGTGCCTCCGCCACCTGGGCCTGCCTGCGCGCGGGTGCCTCTGCCGCCTGGACTTGCCTGCCTGCTGGTGCCTCCGCCTCCCGGGCCTGCCTGTGTGCCGGTGCTTCCGCCACACAGATGTGTTTTAGAATGTGCCATGCAGCCATGTGTGTATACAAATATATGTTGCACATTGCAGATGTTCAAATCTGAAAACATCATCTGGAGCTTGTACAAAGAGTGTGCCTTTCATAATCACAAAATCCACACACTTGCTACAGTAAAGGCTGGTTCATTAATATCCTGCTGTTAGGGATGTAGATTGGTTCAGTTCCACTGAGATCAGTATAGAGTGGTGCTCATAACACTAAAAATAGTTCTGTTATGATCAGCGACCACATGGGTCCCACTCTTGGAAATATACCCAAAAGACTCTACATCAGCATATAAAAGATTTGTTTCAGGTGTGTGTGTGTGTGCACGCGCATATGCATGCATGTGGAGGTGCCTGCAAAGGCCAGAAGAGAGAAGTGAACCCTTAGAACTGGAATTGCACACAGTCAGAAGCTGCTTGATGTAGGTGCTGGGAACTGATCCTGTTCTAGAATGGTCAGAGCTCTTAGACACGGAACTCCCTCCATGTTCATGGCTGTGCATTTACAACGACTAAGAAGAGGAACTTGTGCAGGTATCACCAGCTTCCACTCCCAGAATGTTTTGCCTCACCACAATCCCATTGCAATGGAGCAAGCCAATAATGGACCAAAACCTCTGAAGCCACGAACCAAAATGAAACCTTTCTCTTTAAACTGCTTGTTTAAACTTTAAACTACTTGTTCTCTTAGGTATTTTTCATGGTGACAGGAATCAGACTAAGATGAGGGGTAATTAGATCACCGGGAATGCTACCTGTGAGAGACTAAGTTGCAACTTAACTCTAGTTACTTCATGCCCAGTGCATCCCCCCCAATATCAGAACCATTAGGCAGAACAAAGTTCCATTGATTACCTCACATACCACCTTATTATCACTCTGGTTTATTTTAAGAGGCACACACGCCATGGTGCACATTGCGGGTAAGTTCTCTTCTTCCACCATGTGGGTTCCAGGAATTGAATTCAGGTCCAAAGGCTTGGGGACGAGCCCTCTTCTCCACTGAGCTATCTTAACAGGCCCTGTCTTGCTGTTTTTACTTCTAGAAAGAGTCATAGTTGATGAACTATGTGGCGTCGCAAGCTTGCTGTGCCTCCAAGCAGCTAATGCCGAGGAGCGGTGAAACACCGCAGAAACAGAGACTGGATCAGTGTTCAGTCCAGTTGGTACTAGTCAATTTTTGTGGCTAGATGGGTGGGTTGATAAGCAAATGGATGGATTAATATATATAGAGAGAGATGTAAGGAGGGTGGAGGGGTAGGTGCTTGTATGTATATGTAGGTATGTGTGTGTATTTATATATGGGTGGATGAATGGAAGCACATATGTACACCTATGTGGGTGGATGGATACGTGTATACATATGCAGACACACACATGTACATACATATATGTATGTATGTACATATATGAATGGATGTATGTAGTAGGCTTTCTTTTAGGTCACCAACCAGCTCCCAAATCACAACACAGAGACTTCTTAATAGTTATGAATATGCTGCCTTATCTTATGTGCCACTAGCTCTTATAACTTAGCCTGTTTCTCTTCATCTATGTTTTGCCTTAGGGATTTTTTACCTTTCTTTCCTTCTGTATCTCTTACTTTCACTGCTTCTCCTGTCTGTCTGACTTCTTGTCCAGGGCGTGTCCTTCTCTTTCTCCTTTATTCTCTCCTCATCCTTCTCTCCTGAGCCTAGATTTCTCCTTCTACTTATTTTCTCTCTGCCTGCCAGCCCTGCCTATCCTTTCTCTGCCTACCTATTGGCCATTCGGCTTTTTATTAGACCAATCAGGTGCCTTAGACAGATAAGGTAAAACAAATGCAGCACATCTTCATCGATATAGTTAAACAAATGTGGCGTAAACAAATTTAACACACCTATGCACAGTTACAGTAATAATCCACAACACAAACAAATACAGCATATTGATGTAGGATGCCTCAGTGTATGCTGTGAATATGTTTTATTACCATTAGTCAAAAAGAAACTGATTTGGTGAATAGCCAGACAGAAGAGAGACACATGGGAAATCCAGGCAAAGATAAAGGGGAAAAGAAGGCTGAGCCTGGGAGACTCCAGCAGCCACCAGAGAAGGAAGCTATGTGGTAACGCCATGGCCATGTGGCAATACATAGATTAATAGAAATGGGCTAATTTAAGTTGTAAGAGTTATTTAATAATAAGCCTGAGCTAATAGGCCAAACAGTTTGTAATTAATATTAAGTCTCAGAGTGGCTATTTGGGAACTGGTGGGTGGAAGAGGAACCTCCAGTTACAGTACATCTTTTCATAGTTAAATATTGTACAACAAATGGATGCTTCTTGTTTGTATATGTTTGTGGATGAATGGAAGCATATATACATCTGCAGTTGAATGGATGGGTGAATGTGTGGCTATGTACAAGCATGCATGCCTGCAAGACTTGGATTCAGCTGCTTCCCCATTTTACAATAGGTCCCGGAAATCTGAAGAACTCACAGGCTACCTGGGCTCCCTTGCAGAGAACTCACAGTGGGTCTCCGGCTTGATTGTGTTTGGAAGCCATATGCCATTTGCCTGTCAGGGTCAGGTATAACTTTGCCAGGCTTGCAGAGTCCTCAGAGCCTGCAGAATTGGGAGCTGGTGTCAGTATGCTTCAGTCTCTCAGAGGCACATTCTGAATGGCCTCGTTGGTAGGAGTGTCAGCAGGAAATGTGAACTGTGGAAATGTCAAGGGGGGCTGATCAAGCTACGTCTGTCAAAACTGTCACCCACTTGGACCTGTCAGACTCTACACGAAAAATCTTTCAGTCATGGCAGCTGTGTAGTTTGTCTCACAGGAGAGAACAAGGGTGTGCCTGAGGGAGGCTCCTGGGCAGGTCTGGTTGACCAGAATTCCCTGTGAGCTGTCCAGGCACCTTCAGTATTGAGTGGTGGCTGGAGAGAAGGGCGGAACCCTTCTCCAGGGTGCGATGCTTCTGCCTAAGTGGCCTGTGTGTGGAGTAAATGCCTGAATGGAATGTCCACCAGCATCACCCCATTTCCACGTTCTTCCTCTCTGTGCCAAGCTGGTACTCACCCAACAAAGGCAAGTTCCTGCCACTCCATGGCTCAGTACACTGAGCTAAAGGAGGCTTCTGAGCTTGCAGGCTCCTTCCCATCCCACAAGGCACTTGCTTCATCAGCTATATTCATATTATTTCATAGTCCTCTAGGATCAGATGGTTAATATTGATGATTCTCTTGACAGGATTTAGAATTATTTGGGTAACAAGTCTCTGGGAAAGTCTGTGAGGAAGATTCTAGACTGTGTTAACTGAGGTGGGAAGACCCACTGTTGTTATGGGAAGCAACATCAGGTGGGCTGGAGTCCAATGCTCAATAAAAGGAGGAAGTGAGGTGAGCACCAACATCCATCTCTCTCTGCTTCCTGATTGTGCATACAAGTGAGCAGCTGCTTCCCACCCATGCCACCATGCCTTCCCTGTCACGGTGGACTGTTCCCTAGAACTGTGGTCCACAGTAAAATCTTCCTTCTTCCCCAGGTTGCTCTGCTCAGGTACTTTTGTCCCAACAGTGAGAAGAGGAGCTCATCCAGGTCCTGGGTAACAGTTGCTATAGGGATAGAGGAAACCATGCAGCCCTGGTGGACCAGTCTGTGCCCTGGAGGCCTCAGTCCATTGTGGTTGGGAAGATGAAATAGCATGGAACAGACAGTCATCTGAGGCATGTGTATATGATACATGAATGGGCTGTGTGATTGTGTGGGAGAAGGAAGTGGGTGAAGTGATGGTGTCTTGGGGTTTCTTTTTCTTTGAGATTCTTTTTCTTTTTTAAAATTTTACTTACTTATATTTTATCTGTGAATGCTCTGCACACCAGAGGGGAGTGCCAGATCTCCTTACAGATGGTTGTGAGCCACCATGTGGGTGCTGGGAATTGAACTCAGGACCTCTGGAAGAGCAGCCGGTGCTCTTAACCCCCAAGCCATTGCTCTAGCCCCAAGATTCTTTTTCTTTCTGATCTGGGATATAACCCCTTTTACAGAGTGTGCTGCAACTGATTCGTCTCCTGCTTGTGTCCCTGGGCTTAGGCCTTCTGCGTCTTCCTCTCCCCAGTGATCTCTGTTTTCCTTTTCAACGCCTCCTTTCTAGTTGGTGTCTCAGCTGGGGACTTGCTTTAGGATTAGTTTTTCTTCTTGCTTGGCTCTGTCACCAAGCCGGGATTTCAAAAGGAAAACAAGAAGAAAAAGATACAGCCCCATTCTTCCCTCCCTGGGCTGGTCAAGGGGCTGTGTCTGCTAACGAGATGATCCGCTGTTCCAGTGGAGCCAGTCTGGGCTTATTGATGCAGAGAAACTGCCCATGGCAAGGACGGCCGTGCAAAGACTGAGCAATCGGCCTCCGGAACACTTTCAGCACATGGTGGTGGGGTGTTGGTTGCCTTCTTAATGAGGCATTTCCAGAAATACAGCACTTGGTCCAGCAGGGGAAAAGCCCCAGTAACTGTGTCCTGAAGTTGCATACTTTTTGAAAAGAACTTTTGAAAGGACTCAGAAATACAAAATTAGGATCATTCTGAGATCTTTGAACTGAATAAACGTTGAGGCAAGAGTGTGTCTGTTTCTGAAGATTCACATACAGCCTTGGAGATAGGCAGAACAGGCCATAGGGATGAAGCCCACAGCATTGGGGGTGGTTAAGTGAACCACAAGGGCTGCTGGGAAGTACTCTAAGGAGCTCACCACATCTCCAGGAAGCCACCCGTCTTTTACCCGGGAGTCTAAACAGGGTGGATTGTTTTCCTATCCAGGTGGAAGTGTAGCTTTGGAAGCCTTTGGAGAACTGACAGATGGGTGGGCTCCACACAACTCTTCATTTACTCGAAGCAGCTCTCTCTCCCTCTTCTCTCCACTTCTATAAAGATGTCACTGTTCTTCTTGTGTGTGTGACAGGTGCCTGACTGTGGGCTCCTCCTCTCCTTCTTCCCTTCTGGATTTCATGTGCCTGACTTAACATACAGGATTGTTCACTATTATCTTGGTGACCTGATGGAGCTGGCTCGGATTCCTTTTAAATTCAGGAAGTGTGTGTGTGTGTGTGTGTGTGTGTGTGCGTGTGTGTACATGCTTACAAGTGCATGAAGGTTTAAAGAGAATCTGGGATATCATCTTCAGGAAGGATGTGCATGTTCATGGAAACTAGGTCTCTCTGAACCCAGACTTCACAGTTTAGCTCCACAGCAAGCCCTGGGAGTCTCCATATCTTTGTCTCCCCTATGCTAGGATTAGACCCGCACACCACCATGCTCACAATTGTTATACGATGTCTGGGGACTTTACCGACATCTTTCCAGGTCTTCGGCTTCTTCAACTCATGCCATTGGATGTGGGTGTCCATGGTCTGGTTAGAAACAGCATTGCTGAAACTGGGCCATAGGTTGCATTCATGGTTATAAAGTTTATGTTGAAAAAGTCCTTCCCCAGTTATTGTGTTGGTATTGTCTGGGCACCTACACGGTAGCAGTTGGACAAGACAGCAGCTATCCACTAAGACTAGGCTAAGCACCCCCAAAATGTGGTCCAGTGTCACTGATCATCCCAGGGTGCAGGCTTCCTCACCCGTCACCAGGGAAGCTGGACACACTGATGCCACCAGAGGCACTGGTTCACCCCGTCACCAGGGAAGCTGGCCACACTGATGCCACCAGAGGTACTGGTCCACACAGTCCTTACACTATGTCTGACTTTACCTGGCAGGCACTCTTCTCTCCTCAGGAAGGGACAGTCACCAGCTGTGACCTTGGATTTGAAACTGCTGCCTCCAGTAGCTAGAGAGTGAGCTCTTACAGAACACGGGGCTTAGGCCCATTGGGTCACTTGTCCCACCCCTAAGTCAGTCCATGAACTCATTTATGGACGTCAAATCTCAGGGAGTAAGTATGATGGAGGTATGGCTTATGAGTGAACAGAAGAGCCCAGGTATGGTAACATA
Organism: Chionomys nivalis; assembly: GCF_950005125.1. Classification (NCBI taxonomy): domain Eukaryota; kingdom Metazoa; phylum Chordata; class Mammalia; order Rodentia; family Cricetidae; genus Chionomys; species Chionomys nivalis. The sequence continues at coordinate 9,326,325 of NC_080092.1, read as the reverse complement.
TGCCTGCCATCCATCCCAGCTCTTGAGAGGCTGAGGCAGGAAGATTGGGAGTCCAAGACATGAGACTTTGTGTCAAATAGCAGAACAAATGTGGAAAGTTACAGTCTCAAGACCTGACAGAGCCCACAGAGCTGTCCTGTGACTCCCAGTTCTTTCTGGGAACAGGGACTTGTACATGCTGTGTCTCCTTTAGAGGCAATGAGAATGTTCTGGAATGAGATGGTAATGATAACCGATTACTCTTAGAGCATATCACCTGTCACCAGGGTTAATTCTATGTAGTATCTACTTTTCCTCAACAGAATGAGTATTCGTTTCCACTTGAGTTTTTTTTAAAATGTATCTTTAGTTTTTCATTAACATGTATGTGTGTGTCTGTGAGTATGAATGCCACATGTGTTCTCCTAGAGGTGAGAAGGGACAGGAACCGTAAAGACGGGTGGTTGAAACCATCCTTCAGCCACATCCACAGGGCACTCAACACTGACTGAGAGAGCAAATCGCAGCTTGAGTGCGGTGGTGTGTGCTTGTGACTACGGCACCAAGCAAGCTGAAGCAGGAAGATCAAGCTTGAGACCAGCCTGTGTTATAGAGAGAGAGAGCCTATCTCAGCAAAAGGATAGGACACAGGCCGATGGCCACCTGTCCACAGGACGTGATTTGACTTGTAAGTTTCTGCTTTAGTACATGTGGTGCTGGGGACAGAGTCCAGGGCTTGGCGCATGCTGGACCAGTGATCTACCAGTAACTGCACCATGCCCTCTCACTAATGGGTTCTATGTCTCCAGGTTTCCTTGCCCTGACCACTGCATCCCGAGTAGCTGGGCTGAAAGGTCTGTACCACCGGCTGCAGCTGTGTGTTTCTTTTCTTGCATTACTCGAACCTGAAGGTAGCTGTATGGGATGTAGATCATGCCATTGCAGTGCTGGCCCTGAAATGCCGCGTGTCCCTCTCCTATGGACCACACACTCCATTTTATTTGTTTAACTGCCCAGCTTAGAGCGATTGTCATCTATAGCTCATGATCTTAGACATAACCACTCAAACGAGGATGTGGGTCAATTGTGCCTAAGGACTAGATTAAGTCAGGACTCACTCTGTGCTGCAGCCCGCGGTAACCGCATGATTTTCTCCTTATATTACACAGTTAGCCTGGTCAATCTGTATTGTTATCATCCCCATTACAGTAGAAAAAAAAATCTACGGCTCAGAGGGCCCAAGAAAGGACCCAGTAGCGAGGTGGCAGACAATGCTCCTATCCTACTAGGCCCTGGTACTCCATTCCCTGTTGGATGCAACCCAAGAAAGTAAACAAGGCCATCTGCATGTAGATGCTGGCTGCCGTCACTCTGCAGCAGCTGTAGGGTGTCCTTCCTGTCACGCTGGACTCCCTGTATATAAAGTAACCAATGGTTGCCGTTCCTCATGCACATCAGGAGGTCTGTTTGGAAGTTTTGGCCTGGAACTTAAAAGCAGAGCGTGAGAAGAAAGGATCCCAGAGGGCACTTTCCCCAGAGGTGCAGAACTCTAACTGTAGAGAGTTAGGAGGGAGAAGCCGGCTGATGGGGGAGGAGGGAGGCTGTCAGGAGAGGAGCTCTCTTCTGCACAGGAGTCTGAGCCCTTCCTGCATCCTTCGTGGAAGCACTACATCCGTTTGTGCTAGAGATGAACGCTCATGTTTTTTCCCTTAATGTCTGTTTTTAGTCTATGCCCTGCATGTTGGCATTCAGGGAATTCAGCCAGAGGAGGGAAACAATAGTATTAATTAGCAACGTCAGTCATGGGTGGGATGGAATTCAAAACTGCCAAGTTTCTGGAGCATTTAGTGGTAATTACACTAGACTGTGGAGACAAGCTGTTCTCCAGCTCCTCACAGAAACACTCGCTCTGATGGGCAAGCCATCAGCTTGCCGTGCTGGCCTCCAAGAAGCAGAAGGGTGCCTCCCTGGCCCAGCTCTTCGGAGGACCCCATGTTTCTCAGAGAGGAGGCCTGCCAGTGAGCAGGATATCCCTTTCATTTTGTAATTTTAAAGTTACCTTTTTCGTTATCTACTGGCTCAACCTGGAGTATGAGGGAGACCCATGAGTGAGCAGGCCACCAGCCTGTTTAGGTTCAAGTTGGAGCCACAATCTTTCCAGGTAAAGCCACCCGGGGCATCACTTCTCGCAATGCCTAGTAATAAATGTAGGTCCCTGTTCTCTGCGTAGTCCAGGATGGGAGATTTGAATTTTTGGGAATTGGTATAGAAGGGGGATCTTCCTGCTACTCTATTGCTTTGTCTTGAGGTTACCGAATCACGGTAGGGGTAGCATATGGAATGGAGCACCCTGAATCACCAGGCTGTTAGGGTTCCATCCCAGGTACTTTACAATATGGGCCTTTGAGGGCTCCAAATTGGTTCTATGTCTTGTTACTGAGGTAAAAATACCAATGAGAGCAACTTAAAGGACAGAGGTTCTGGTCTGGCTCACAGTTCCAGGGGCGCATTCCATCGAATGGAAATGGAGAGGTCCCATGGACAGGAGCCTGAGGCAGTTGGTCACACGGGTTTTCATGGTCAGGAAGCAAAGCTATGGCAAGCACACGTCCTTTCTATTCAGACTAAAGGTTAGTGTGGGCCTTCCTGTCTCAGTAACCTAATGCAGAAAACCCCATCACAGATGTGCCCAGAGATCTGACTCACTGGGTGATTCTAGATCCTGTCAGGTTAACATTCCAGGCTCCCAGGAAGATCCCGTGTCCACCTTTTGAGGAAAACCAGCTCGGGGAGCTAAAGCAAGTTGCTCAAGATTATTTGAATGGTGTGTGTGAAGAAAATTCCAGATTTAGTTCTTGGCTGTCTAGGAGGCTCTCTGTTGCTTCCTGCCACCTTTGGACACACAGGGCTCTTCCCCCACAGGGCCTTTGTATGTAAGAATGTACCACTTTCCACATCTTCCTCTCAGAAGGTCAGAAGGCCGACTTTAGCTACATCTGATTTTTGAAACATACGCTCCGAGTCATAGGAAAGAGTGCACCCCACGCTTCCTGGAAGAACAAGAAAACGGAGCTCAACAAGTAAGTCATATCTTCCTAGGAAGGCACGTAGCAGTGGGGGAGTCGGAGCCATACATCTCTGATGCTCTCTTTCATATCCTCAGCTTCTCAGTTCTGGCTACAGGGAACAAAAAGAGGGATGAATGCTCCCAGATCCGTGGCCCTGGGTTTTCATGTTAAACAATTAATAATAGAAATTCCTTCTTCATCCTATTTTTTTTTTCAAAAAAATGATTGGGAAGAAGTGTGAAGAGAAGGAGGCTCAACTTTTGGCTGCGAGTCAGCGACACACCCCGCCCTCCAGTGCTTTGGAAACCTGTGTGGTTGGATCTCTACATTCTTTGGAAAAAAGCAGGGCACATTTTCCTGCTGACACACACAAGCCTGGCCATTTAGCATGGGAAAAGAAAAATGGTTTAGAACAAGAAAATATATTTAGAACTCATTATTCACGCAGGAGTCACGGAGAAGGGGCAGGAATGGAGCCGTCAGGAAGAACCGCTGCCTGGTAGGGGCTGGAGGAAGCAAGGCTGGCACTCAAGAGGCAGTTTCCAAGGTCAACAGGGTCACAGTCAAGGTCACACACCAGTGAAGCAGGTGCTGTCTCTCTGAGCCTCTTCCAGGAGCCATGACCTTGAATGAGGCCAAGGTCATCCCAAAGTTAATTTCTTTCTGCAAGCCAAGCAGGGCTCTGCATGAAGCGCAGGAGTTCCTGCTGCTCAGACAGGAGCTACGTTTCCTGTCAGTGAGAAGCAGTTGTGTGGGGGCAACTGTCCTGATCTGAGAAGTTCAAGTTTGCCTTTGTGTGGAAGGTTAGGCATACATTTTTCTTTCTCTCTCTCTCTCTTTTTTTAACTAATCAATCAGTGAATTGTTTTTATGCATATATGTGCAGGTATGTTTTCACATGGGCAAGTTATTATTTGTGCCTGAGTGTTTGTGAGTGCACGTGAGTGCATGCATGAACATGTGTAGGACAGAGGCGGTGTCTACCTTGTTCTTTGAGTCAGGTACTAGTCAACCTTTGTTTGGTAAACAGAAGGATATACAGCAACACCAGTACAGCCCAGTGACAGTGTCAGCAGCTCAGAGTGCTTGCTGCCATTCCCGGGGATCAGCCATTGTACATGTGTTCTACTACACCCCCCTCCCCCACACTGACATGTTGTGACATCAGAGTGCCTTCTATGTTCCCAGAACCACTGAATGCTTACTGTGTTCTTTCTGTAACTGTGCTTTTTATTTGATATATGATGTGCTTTTTTATTAGACATATGATTTTATATTTGTGTAGAGAGTATATTTAATTACATATACATGGTGGTGGTTCCATGTATATAAATGATAAACATCCATTTTCTAGTGCCTATTAGAGATTTTGAAACATCATACACACACACACACACACACACACTGTATAGAGTCATATATGTAAGAAGATCACCATTATATACACAGTCCATCACTGACTGAAAGGTTAAGGGGCAAATGGCTCTATTAGGTTCTGTGTGGATGTCCACAAAGTATTAGGAGAATCTTTAAAGGCAACTGAATCTCCCTGGGCACAACAATGATATGGAGACAGAGGTCACTCGGGTACCTGTGACTTCAGAACAGATGCCCCTGTCTTCTCCCAGGCTCTTCTTCTTCCTAGGGTCCCCGGCACACAACAGTCTTGACAGAGGGGTTTAAGGAGCCCAGAGGTGCCTGTGTGTAAGAGTGTTTCTGCTATAGGACTGTGTCAGTTTCTTGGAGCTGGAAGCATCCATACTACACACACTATGAACCACATGACCTAAACGTGGACTTTGCAGAAAGGTTCAGGTCCATTCTGTTGGGTGACATGCAGCCCCTGGGTTCTACAGAGTCACCTCTTCATGTGTGTTCTTAAAGTCTGCTGTGGCGGTTTGTGAGTTTGATATGTTCACAACAGGTTCCGGGAAGGAAAAGAAGCCCTGTCCAGTAAGTCTTCTCATTTATAAGACATCACTCCCTGAAGAAATTTCTGAACTTCGGGCTAGATTGTTGGTGTGGGAAAGAGAGAGGAGCCTTGTATCACTAGCAGGAAGCCACAGTTGTAAATGGTGGGGAACACAGTTCATGCTTTGGCAGGGAAAAGACAATCGTGGCTCCCCATTTCCCCTACCAATGCAGCCACCTCCTGTGCACCTGCATCTCACTTTGCCAGATAATGGGAACACAGAGAGAAAGACATCCAACGATGAGCTGTGTATGCTTAATCACGACAAGGGAGTCTCATAATCAAGCATTCTGGGATGGCACCTACATGTTATGTCACAGCTGTGCGGCTGCTGGGCCTAATCTGTGCATTTTCGTGGAGGTGTTGGGAGTTCATGTGTCAGGCAGAGATGTGCGATTAATGTCATCTCTCTGATGCCTTCTTCTTTGTGGATGGTGCCTGTGGAGACCCTCTGTCCCTGCCTGTCTTTACCCAGCAGCTCCTGGGAGTGTCACACATTGCTAGAAAATAAAGGAGGGGCTGGAACTCTTGTTAGTTGTCATTTGGGGAAGAAAAATTCATGTGTCTGATCACAGAGACTTTATGGGGAAAGGTTTTGATATAATTAGTGTATGACAGGGTTATTTAAAGAATAAAGCCACATCCATCCATCCATCCATCCATCCATCCATCCATCCAACAACCATTCTGATGGTATATCTGCTTACCTGTCCATATAGGCATCTGTCCATTCATTATGTACCAGAATAATATTTAAGGTAGTTGTTTGCCTGGGAACATACTATTTAGAATTTTGTTTTGAGGTTAGACTTTGAGTCCTAGGTCTTCATCTTCCTAGCTGTGTAACCTTTTGCAAATTCCTCAGCCACTCTGGTATCCAGTTTCCTCATGAAGAGGATATAGATAACAAAAAAAAACCAAACTCATAGAATTTTGAAGATTGAGTGATTTGTGGCTGTAAAATGTTCAGAACAGTGCCTGGCTCCAGTGTGTCCACAGAATATTAGTAATTATGTCTTTCAAACTGATACATCGATGAGCAAAATTGAGGGAGCAGACATGAATGACTTTCCACTACAGAGAGGAAACTATAACTCAAATTTTATTTGCGTATTAAAAAATCATCCTGAGGCATTAAAAGAAATACTCCCATTCTTGCATCCGTGCCAGGATGGTGGGCATGTCTAGCTGTGTCGTCATGGAGACCCAGGAGCTGAACTGGGCCAGTTGATTGTCTTGGAGAAACAGTAACTATATGCTTGGTGTTGTTCTGTCTTTCCAAAGGCAGCGACGCTGGCTACCCCATGCATTGTTGAATTCAGAACACTAGAAACATATGAGCATTTGTGCTTTGAGGAAACTGAGTCTTGTGGTTTGAACAGCAAGGGCTGCTTAATGAGAGTGGGACATCTTGAGGATCCGGTCAAATGAGGCGTGCTTTTTCTCTTATGAGGAACCTAGATTTAAATTTATATACAGATTTGTAGCTGTGTGTGTGTGGGGGGGGGACATGAAAGTGGAAAGGAGGGTGATGAGATACATACGGCATGAAATTAAAAAGAGGGACGATTAGCATGGAGGAAGGAGACCAATGTGAGGGAGGAGGGGAGGCACCACGGTGGCTGAATAATAACAAAGTAAAATGATAAATATGTATTAGGCCAGTGAAATGGCTCATTGGTTAAAGCTCTTGCTGCACAAGACTGAAGACCTGAGTTCCATCCCAGGATCCCACAGTGGAAGGAGGGAACCGATTCCCGGGAGTCGCCCTCTGCCTTCCATACCTGCGCTGTGGCATGCATGCACCCCACCCCCATCCCACATAGTGGGGATCATTGAACCCCTTTGGGGAAACCCTCATTCTGGGCATTATTGTATTTACTACTCAAAGCTCTCTCTTCACATCCTGATTTGCAAACGCATCTCACGAGTGAGGGTGGACAGATTCCTGGGAAGAGCGATGGCTTAATTAATGGTAATGCCGAGGCTGGAGGTGCCTCGGTGATTGGGGCTGCGTGAATGCGGAATTGGATGGAAAGCCGAGATGCAAAATGGGATAATTGAACTGTTAGCCGAACTGGAATTTAGCAGTTAATCACTTTTATGAAACCTGCATCTCAATTCATTACTCCATTTATGCCTTGTTGCAGTACAAGGCTGCTCAGATAATTGGTAAACAGGAGGCAGGCGGAATGCCCTGGAAAAGGGCAAGGCTGTTGGAGGTGCTGTGATATTTTCTAGGTCCCCATCCAATCCAGCCGAGGCTTGCCTGTTAGCCTGTGCGCGTGCTCCTGCTTCTCAGGTGGGAACGAGGCAGCATGGTGGTCCGTCCCAAACAGTGTGACTGCCATCCGTTCTCTGCCGTTGTCTGCCATGCGATGAGTCCCCGATGAGAAACGCTTTAATGAGTGATCAAGATCATGAGCTCCAGCAGCACAGCGATCCAAATTTGAACTTGAACTCCATCGGCAAATTCTTGTGTGACATTGATAAAGCATATCCCCTCTCTGAGTTACTTTCTCTGGCTCACTTTCCTTGAAGGAGGCGGAGTCAGGACCCGGTAAGGAAAGCAGTGTGGTCAGAGCAGTGCCTGACTTTAAAAGTGTGTGCTCAATCTTTGCTGAATTTCACCTCAGGGTCATCTGCTGTTTCAAAACAAGGAGGAAAAGGCAAATCCCCTGTGTCCGTTCCATCACAGGAAGAAGTTGGAGGACAGATCCCAGGAAGGACCTGTGTGAACCAAACCAGGTTGGCGGGACTGCTGCCAGGAAAGGCTTATGCAGAATGATCCCACAGACAAGGCTAGCCTGGGCTATCGAGCAAGGTCAAAGTTGAAAGAAGTCTGGGGCAGGACAGGAGATGTAGTTCAGTGGTAAAATGCTTGCTTAGTGTGAGGGAGGCCCCGGTTTGAAAACCCAGTCCTAAACAAACAAACAAACAAACAAACAAACAAACAAACAAACAAAAACCTGGTTGAGTCCATGAGGAGAGTATCAATAGACTCTTGAATACTCATGAGCATGGGGTACAGGAGGTAGGGCCAGGGAGCTTCAGAAGAACTAAAGCCTTGAGTGGGAGGCGTGGATGTGAGCTGCTGACGGGTGGCTGAGCTGGGCTAATGGCAGTGGGAAGTCCACTGACTGCAGATCTTGTTTGGCTTGATGGAAGGACAGGGAGAAGGAGGCCCCATCCGCAAAGGTTTTCTCTTTGTGTCTGTAACCATCAACTGCCTCTGCCCTCGTGAACTTCCTCTTCCTGTTTAATTTGAGAACTGTTTTCAGCCCTTCCTAGTTCCGGGTGTGGGGGCGCTGAAGGAGGACTGTCACTGGATTCCTGGAATGGTCCTTTGGTTTCTATGTGAGACTTTCTCTTGGGCTTCTGGTTCCCACACTCCCTGTGTGAGTCTCGCCATTGAAGGCACTATCATTAGAGACACAAAATGCAAGTCATCTTCAACGTGGTCATTAAAGTCTCAGGAGTGGGACGGAGAGTTCATAAAGCAGCTGTGAAATGCAGGCACAAACACCCACGTTCATTCCTTGTCACCATGCAAACAGCCAGGTGTGGGGTGTGCTCTGCTATCCAGTGCTGGGTGGGGAGGGGCGGAGACCGGAAGAATCCTGGGGCTTAGGAGTCAGCCAGCCCAGCTCATCAGTGAGCTCAAGATGAAGGTAAGGGACCCTGTCTCACACAAAAGCAGGGTGAAGATGGAGGCTGAAGAGCAACACTGCAGGTTCCTCTGTGATCACCATATGCACACACACAGGCACACACACACACATGCAGATAGACAGACAGACATATACACCAAGACACATAGACACATACACACATACACATAAATACACATAGATAGATACATACACACAGACAAACACAAATAGATATACACATACATACACAGAGACACAGAAACATATCCACACACAGACATAGATGCACACACACACACACACACACAGATATACGCGGACATAGACATACACGCAGACACAAAAACATGCACACACACACAGGTACACAGACATAGACACACACAGAGAGTAAAACATTCCATTAGGAATGAGTAAGAGAGGAGATGAAGATAGAACCTTTAAGAATATCAAACCTTGGGAGCCATCCATGGCACAGGGCTCTGTCTGGCTTAGATAATTGTTGATTGGCACACCTGGCAGCTGTGTGCTAAGACCCTGCTATTTGAGAACCTCGGTGATGCCAGACAGAGCAATGGACAGAAGTACAAGATCCTGGTCTGTGGCTTGTGTGTGAGTGTGTGTGTGTGTGTACATGCACACGTGTGTGCGTGCAAAGGGTCAGATGACAACATTCAAAGCTGTGGTCAAGACAAGCACGTTGTACTGGGCAGGAATGAACCGAATGAAGTGACAGGTTTGGAGGGAAGGTCTTTTAGTTTATTTACTATAAATTCTTTATCATATTTTATTTACTGAAAAATTTTTATTATGTGTGTGTGTGCGTACATGTGCCATGGCACACACGTGGAAGTCAGCAGACAACTCGTACACTCAGTTCTCTCCTTCCATCATGTAGGTCCTGGGGATCAAAACTAAGTTGTGAGGCTTGGCAGCAAGGGCCTCCACCCACTGAGACATCTCACTGGTAATTTTATTGATCTTTTTATTTTTTAATCAGATGCTTAAGTTAGCATGCAAAGTGGTGGGTTTCATGAGGGCATTCTCATACATATATGTCATTATACTTTAGTTCTTGGTCACCTCTTGTGCTTCCCCCAGTATCTCTCATTTCCCCTATCTTTTAGCTAAGGTCATAAAAAAAGACTTTTCTGGAAAGGGTAAGATTGATCTGAGACCTGCAGGATAAAAATGGTCCAGTCTTACAAAGAACAGAGGCTGAGGGAATATCCAGGCATCATTGAGAGCACATGCAAAGGCCCTGGGGTAGAAATGGGTCTAGGGAGTCTGAAGAATTCTGTCACCCTCATCTGACTGATGCAGGGATTGAGGCTTATCTGGACCCTATCCTGAGTCTGAATATTTTCTCCTGTGCTCAGTCACGAGCGACTTCCCCTTCCTTGTGCTGATGTGTGCAAGGGCTGAAACTCAGTACCTGCCCTTCCTGAGTCTCAGGGACCAGGAGACAATCATTCACGTAAGAAAATTCAAGCATTGGGCACCAGATTGCCCATCACATCAGTCAGTCACAGGGATTCTTGGGAATGAGTGATTGTCCCCACAGGCATTGATGCCATTTCCTTCAATGAGGGATTAATAAATGCAGTGTGGCTTTCAAATTTGTATGCATTAAAAATCTTACCATTGTGGGGGTACCCAGTGTGCCCTTTGGGGGGTCATCTACGAGTAGGGAAAAATACCATGATCTATCTTGCAGCCATGGCAGCCAGTGCTCAACATGAACGACCTTAAATGCGGTGATCAATAGGGAGTATTCTGAAAAAACAGCCTCTCTATATAATTTATCAGGCCGTGCTGGAGATGAGAGGACTTAATTGGACAGTCGGAGGCTGGGTAGTTACGCCATGTGTGGGCGAGCGCACCATGAGTTAACCCTTGGCTTGTGCCAGTCATGCTGGTCCCTGGGATAAGGCAGAACCCTATCATCCTGGGGAAGCGGGTTCATGCAGCTCCGGTGCACGATAGGTGAGTGGTCAGTCCAGTGTCCTGGCCATGAACAAGGGACCGCTTGGGCTTTACTCAAGACCTCCCCATCTGAAAGTTCTCTGTTGAGAGCGAGATGTCCCAAGCCGTGACCACCACATGCAGGTGATGGGATGCGGTGAGAGGCCCTGGAATTCCAGTCCTCAGAACTGAAATACGTCATCTTTAAAGGATGAAAGAGCATCATAGCTTCTCGATGGCTGCTGTCAAGCTGCTGGGGATGATGGGAGCCAGGGGACCCCTTGGCTCTGCTTCTGGATGGGATGGTGACCACAGGACAATTATCATCCTCTGTAGGCTCTGCTCATGTGCTGACAAGATGAGGGTCACACTTTCCAGGTCCCTGTAAGGATTTATTAAGATGAAGCCTAGTAGATGAGCTATTGCTAAAAGCAATCTGGTATTTTTATCTTCCTAGAAAAAAGATTCAAGCCTCATGTAGAGATGACAAGATGTGTAGCCAGATCTGTAATGTCATCAGTGTGGACTCAAGTTCCAGGAATCTACACTAAATGCTTCAACTTGAAATTTCTGAGAATGGAGAGTTGGAATGATGCAGTTCCAGACCCAAATTACTTTTGGGCTTTGTATTTCTTTTCCCGTTTTGTTCTGGTTTGTCCTTCCTTCCTTCCCCTTCATCTCTCCCTCTCTTCTTGTCCCATATTCACCGTATGGACTGATGGGTTTCCTAAAACTATTTTAATGTATCCCTTCTCCAACTAGTCACTTGTTGGTTGGCCTGACATCCTTGTGACTGACAGGTGGACTGTGGAATGTGTTAACACCCCTAAGCTAGGTCTCTGGGGCTCATAGCAGAGGCTTCCATGATGTTCACACTCTGTGGTCTGGCTGTGCTGCCACTGATGTATCTGAACAGTGTTTTGTATAGATAAAGATGGTATTTTACTCTTGATTGTGTGTATGTCTGTGTGCCCCCAAGTGTGCCCATGTGTGTCCGTGTCCTCTGAGGCCAGAAGAGGGCATCAGATCCCCCAGGGCTGGAGTTACAGGTGGCTGGGAAATGAATGAGTCTTCTGCAAGAGCTCCTATGCACTGAGCCATCTCTCCAGTCTTTCTCCCCACACCAACCAAGTGTTTTGATTTATGATTCTTTTGTTCCATGGAAATAAAAGCTCAGTTAAACACCTCCACCTTAGAAAACGTTATGGGGGCCAAGTTGGACTTGGTGTTCCTGGTTCATGGAACTCACTTGGTTCAGTTATTCCTCCTACGCTGGCCCTTGACCTTTGCACTGATGGCAGCCACCACTTTATTAGGTAAGGGGAGACCATGGTTACATTTGTTCTGCATTGTCTGGAAAGTAGGAGACCCTTCAGTTCTTGGGGAAGAGATTCTCATCCATGGTCACCAAGATAAAACACTTGGAGAGGTTTTGAAAGACACGATGCAGGGGCTCATCCTGACTGCGTCAGTTTTTCTCAGAGAATCCAGAGCAGTGTCATCTTTGGAGGCATCTCAGGCTGAGAACCACTATCTCTGATTGTCTGTGGGATTGGGCATGGGGTACCTTCCTCCACCCCACCAGGCTTGTCCTTGCCGAGGCTGATGAAATTCACAGGATGCTCTGCAATTCTCTTGTGGCATAGCTATTAATTCTTACTTTTACTTTTGAGTAAACATATGAGTGATATGAGTGCATGTGTGTGTGCATGTGCATGTGTGTGTGTTTCTGAGTTAGTCCTATGAAGGAAAGTTTCTGGAAATAACAGTAGCTCCCATTGATCCTTCTGCAAGGCTGAATGACTTCAATGATGGAGATGTTGGAATGCCACATATCAAGAGCCAAGTTATCTTGGGCCATCTTGAGCCCCTTAATAGTCATTTATTGCTCTCCTCTGTAGGTGACCAAAATCCTTATGACCATTAGGTAAATGCTTTGGAATACACAAACAGACATGTACCTCCACCATCCAGAAGTCTGAGGATGACGTCAGTCAGACAGATCCCACTACCAGATGCCTGTTACAATTGATTTGCATTGTGTCTTCATTTATGATTTTCCTTCTTCTGTCATTGTAAATTCTCACTGAACCATTGCCTCGTTGGAACATGGTATTTGGGTAACCTAAACTTGTGCTCCCAGGTCATTGCCATTTGCCTCTGACTCTAGAGTTAGCTGCCTCTTAACCTTCTGGGGGTGAGAGTCACGTCTTCATGTGAACAGCTCCACACCAGCATCTACTCTCCATTATCCTTGGTTTTCTTAAACATTCCCACGAAGGACACCTGTTCGGGAGCATGAGGTCATTGTCCGGTGAAGGACCTCTAGACATTTTAGAAATGGGGCAGTTGAAAGCTAATGATTGAAATGACTCGGTATTTTAGGCAGTGTGGCCCTCAGCAGGGAGCCATTGAAACAGCTGAGGCATGGCTTTAACTCAGCAGCTGAACTGATGGAAAAGAACGCTTGGATTTTGTGTCCGATGTCCTTTGTGAGCTGGGGGTGTCACAGAGCACTGGGTTACCTGGGTTGTGACTCCCATGAGGGTGTTTGGGGGCCTGGGGAAGCTCAATATGTAAAGTGCTTGCTTTGGAAACAAAAAGACTTGGTTTTGATCCCCAAAACGTAAGTAAACAAAATAAAGCTGAGTATTTGAGCCAGCAAGACGGCTTAACAGGCAAAAGTGCTTGCCGCCAAATCTGGGGAGTCTGATCCCGAAAGCTACAAGGTGGAAGTTGAGAACTGACTTCTGCAAGTTGTCCTTTGACCTACTGTGGCATGCACATGCTTACCCCACACACATGTAAAATAATTAAAAATGTAATAAAAATGCGGAAACCCTGAGTGTGGTGGCACACAGTCCCACTCCTGGTGCTGCAGAGGTGGAAACAGGGCAGCTCATTGCGGCTCATTGGTCAGTTAGCCTGGCCTACTTGGCCATTTTCAGCCTGGGCTCAAGAAAAAGATGGATTACCCCTGAGGACTCACATGCGAGGATTTCAGACCTGGAATAACTAAGTCTTAAGTACCAGGGTGGGCTTTGGTAGGACCCATTGTAAAGCAATGGAGGGAGAAGCCATTGTGACCCTCTCACCATGTGGAATGGATTACTGGCAAAACAAACATGGAGGAAGGAGGAAAGAGTCAGAGGAGGTGTTGGCTTCAGCAAGATCAAGGGCTGTTGGAGTAGCACATGTCAGGTAACGATCTATTATAGTCCCAAGAAGCAGATATGGCCAACCTATTAAGGACATCATGAGCTTTTTGATAGGGGGACCCAGAAATTGATGTACTGCCTTGGGTTCTATTATGTTTTCAAAGTTTAATTAAGTTGAAACCGCTCCCACCTGGACCTCGTGAATCGCCTCCAAGTCTGTCATTTGTCATGGAGCGGTGCTTATGAGTAGATTCGTCTTCTAAACAACACTGTTATTGCCTGAGGTCTCGCCTTAAATCCATCAGCCCATACGAGCGTGAGTGCCTGCCTTGATTTTGATGTATTATCCCAACAGTTCAGTTCTTATGGACGAGTGGCTAATTCATTAAGTCATCAGAAAATGGGAGAACAGAGATGCGTCGTTAGCTTTCAAAATGATGCTGCTGCAAAGAGAGAATTGAGTTAAACTTTATTCTCTATCTCCCCCCATATATATCTATATAGATGTATAGATAGATAGGATTAAGTGTAGATTTATACTTAGTGGGGAAGCAGGTGTGCTTTAATCTATGGAAGGGGTATCTTAGCCTGTATCTGAAGAAGACTTCTCTAAAGGTAGGAGAAGACTGTCTTCTTTGTGGGCTGCTGGGATTGTAGGTTGACACAGCCTCATTGTGGAACCACGGAGCAGAGTCTAACACATTTGAAGATGTATATTTGTGGGACACAGCAATCTCACCTTTAATCACGAGCCTTGGGCAAAGTGGTCTCTCTGCTCAGGAAGAGATGTGTTCAAGGGCATTCGTTGTAGTGATTTTCGTGAGACTGGGCATTTTCAAATGGCCTGAGTGTCCATTAGTGGAGAGATGGGTAAGGAAAGTGTGTTGTGTTGATGTGCTAGGAGGCTCTGCAGCTGTTAAAAGGTGTCTAAGTGGGCCTCCTTAGTGTGACGTTGTGCTCGTGTCCCTTGTGTGGATATAGACAGGCTCAGAAATAGTGCTGGGTGAAGAAAACAAGAGGAAATGCATTTCGCAGCATGGTGATTCTTGCTTAGGGTTTTGTTTCTATGTGCAGAGCACCGTGAGTCATAGGAACCTGTCTGTGGAAGATATACCTGGAGGGAGCTCTAATTTATTTTGAGGTATGGTCTCACGTAGCCCAGGCTGGTCTTGAACTTGTTTTGTAGCTAAAGATGGCCTTGAACTTGTGATCTGAATTTCCCTCCCCATTGCTATTATTACTGTGCGGTACCACCACACCTGGTTCATGTAGTGCTGGGAGAGAATCGAGGACTTCACATGTGCCAGGTAAACAGTTCATCGGCAGAGCTGTACCCTCAGCCTCATGCTGGGTGCGTGACATAGCCTCCTGGGAGGGGCATTAAGTGAGGGACATGTTAGGTAATGGAATTAGACCTGGGCTCCGTGACACTAAGGAAGACAGTGATACCTATGGCCTTTTGTTGTTGTGTGTAAAGACTAGAAGTACCAGTGATAATATATAAATATTTGTACTGTAGGAAGGCAGGAAGGAGACCATGTGTTGCTCCATCTTCTTGGTTACTGAATTTAGAATCATCTAGGAGTCATACCTCTGGGCCTGTCTGTGAGGATGCTATCAGAGAGAGTAATCTGAGGAGGGAAAACTCAACCTGAAGCAGGTCATACCATCCTATAGGTCAGGGACCCAGATGGAATAGATGGAGTCAGGATGAGTGAGAAAGAGACAAAATTGCTAGCTCTCATTTCTCTCTACTTCTGATCCTTTGGGATGGGAGGGTCCAAGCTGCACACTCAGGTCACCATAGCAGCATGATACCCCAGTCACCACACCTTCCCAACCAGGATGGGCAGCATCCCCTCAAGCTTGAGCCAAACAAATCCTTCTTCCTTTCAGGTGCTTCTGTCAGAAATTCTGCCCCTGGGAAGATGGAGGAGCTAATGTAGGCTGCTGGCTCCATTAGCTTTGAGAGCAAAGGGGAAACATCTTGGGAATGAAAATGGGTGTGGTCAGAGCCATACCCCACTCCAAGTCTGTAGGGTCCTTCCCTGTCCACATCTCTTGAAATCATCTCTGTTTTGTCTCTGCAGAGCCTCAATGCTGGGCTCTTCTTCCTTCTTGGCTTCTAATTACTCACCGAGGACTCGGTTCTAGTGTCCTCCCTGAAGGGTGTGACAGTTTGAATGTAATTGGACCCTATAATCTCATAGGGAGTGGCACTGTTAGGAGGTGTGACTTTGTTGGAATGGGTTTGGCCTCACTGAAGCAAGTGTGTCATTGTGGGAGTGGACTTGGAATACCGCCCAATGTTTCAGACCATTTCCTGTTGTCTGAAAGATGTAGAACTCTCAGATACTTCTCCAGCACGATGTCTGCCTCCATGTTGCCATGTCCCACTACTATGATAATGGACTGAACCTCTGAACTGTAAGTGAGTCACCCAAATCAAATGTTTATAAGTGTTGCCATGGTCATGGTGTCTCTTCACAAGCAATAGAAACCCTAACTAAGACTAAGGTCATATGAAATCACTTTTCTCTTCTACGGACTTGAGCATGGCACTTCGTTTTTGCTACTTGGTGTGCCAGCATGAGAAAATTCATGGAATTTTATTGAAACAGTGTGTAACCATAGGCAAAAAAAAAAAAAAAGTGAGTCAATTATAGGTAGGTTGCTGTCTGATAAACCTTCTGGCTTTTCCTCTGTTGCTATGGAGTCACAGATACTGTGGGATGGATGTTCCATCCCCAAAGCTGGTCGAGAGCTGGTAAATCAGAGCTTTGTTCTTTCTGATGAGGTCATATCTGTATTTTAGGCTCCAGTTTTAGAAACTCTAACTAGTATCATTTTTGGCCCACAGGTGTGTCCTCAGCAGCCTAAACTTGATAGAATTGTGTATTTACCCAAGCATGTGAACAAAGAGTCTTCAATGCAAACGAGGGGCTAGGAAGACAGCATTAGAATCCAAGCAGAGCAAGATAGGTAAGCTGCTGCCTTGTAGTGCTCCTCAGAGCATTAGTGATTTCTGTTGCTGTGACCAAATACCTGACAACATGACTAAAGAGAGGGTGGGTTTGTCTTGGCTCACAGTTTGAGAGGGACAGTCTGTCATTACAAGGACGTCTTGGTGGTATGAGTATGAGGCAGCCAGTCACAATTTCTGCATTGAGGAAGCAGAGAGCAATGGGTGCTGGTTCTTAACTCACTTTCTTCTTCCTATGCATTCCGGGACCCCAGCCGTGAATGGTGTCCTCATTCACAGAGAGTCTTCCCACCTTAATTAGCCTGATCTAGGTAACCCTTCATAGACATGCCCAAGTTTGGCTCCTAGGCGATTCTAGATCCCACCAATATAAACTATCATGATAGCCAGAGAGTCACCTTGCACCAAGAATGTCAGAAGTGTCCAGATCAAACCACACTATTGCTGCTCTTTCTTGGTTCCAGTTTCTGGTTCCAGTGACAAGTCTACCTTATTTGATACTTGGACCAGTGTCTCAGACTTATTTTCTAGAATCCCTTGGCTTTGGAGTTAGTTATTATGTCTTATCAGTTATTAATATAACTGATTACCTTGACTAGTTAGCAGTCCTTGGGCTATTACCCCTGATTAGGTAGCAGTTCTTGAACTAGTTGCTTAGACAAAAATACTGTGTAAAAAAAAAAAAAAACAAAAAAAAACAACAAAAAAAACATTTTATCTATCCAGTAAAGTAGGGAGGAGAGAGGGAAAGAGGCAAGCTGGGTTGAGTGACCAGTGAGGGTTGGCAATGTAGGGGTGAAAGTCCTAGGATAGAGGCTCGAGGGCTCTGTGACAATTTCTGGGGTTTGGCATGGTGGATTAGGGACTAAGAGAGCAATGCGATTATATCCCAGTCCTCAGTTGCTGGCAGTGTAGTCTTGGTCCAGTCATTAAACCTCTTGGCCATTTACCTCTAACACTGGGTACATTGCTACACACTGGCACTCATTGCTTATGACTGAATAGCTTCAATGGAGCAAAGGAGATGAAAAGCCATTTTGAAAACCACCTCACCTGCCTTAATGCAGTGATACACATGATGAATGTGGAGTTGACGTAAACTTCAGTCCAAAGGATGAGAGTCAACTTTGACTTCTCTAAAAATCACTTTAGAAGCAATCATTGCAATGTCACATTCAAATGGTATCCTCTGATAATGGTCATCCATTATGCTTTGCTCGGTATTGTCCTGGCTTTAGCCCTGGGGACACCAGAACAGCTGGGCTTTCTAATCCCCACACATCACTCTCCTCTCAGTGCATATAGTATCAGAATCTATTGTCTTGCGGCTGAATGCACACTTTATATTTACAAAAAGTTATGTGGAAGACGCCAATGAGATATCCCAGTAGGTAACTGTGCTTGCTGCTAAGCCTGACCCACATTAATTCAATTCTAGAGCTTGTGTGGTGGAAGGAGGGAACTGACTTCTTAATGCCATGCCCTGGCCTCTATATGTGTACCATAACACATGTGTGCATCCACACAACACTTAATAAATAAAATATATAAGTGTGAAAATGTTAGAGAGCTAGTGGGATACACAACAGGTGTGGAGACCTGAGTTCAACCATCAGTTCACATACTGAAAGCAAGGTATGGCCAACGCTTGTATTCCCAGTGCTGGAGCGGCAGAGACAGGAGGACCTCTGGGGCTTACTGGCTAGCCAGTCTAGCTGAATTGGTGAGCACTAGCCCAATGAGAAACCCCGTCTCAAACGGCAAGCTGGACACACCCAGAGAAATGATACCCAAGGTTGATCTCTGACCTCTATACATTCATATACAAATGTACAGATATGTGCCTACTCATGTTCATTGACCCATATGAACTCACACACACACACACACCTGCACATAGGCACAAAAATTATGAATTGTGATTGGTACTGCCTGTTCACTGACTTCTTAGATAGACTCTTGTTATCTCTACTCTCCAGCTCAAGAAATGAACAAAATGTGAACTGCTTTGGATCTAAACCCACAGTTGTGTCCTTATCTTCTTGTTCTCTGAAAGGGAGCAGGTTGCTGACAGAGGTTTCTGTTCTACCCAGTCCTGCAGTCATTAAATCCCAAAGAATCACACAGAGGTCTACATTAATTACAAACTGATTGGCCTATTAGCTCAGGCTTTTTATTAAACTCTTATAACTTATATTAGCCCATAATACTTATCTATGTTAGCCACATGACTTGGTACCTTTTTTGGTGAGGCAGTCACATCTTGCTTGCTCTGTGTCTGGCTTCCTTTGTGTCTGGGTGACGACTGCAGACTGACTGTTTCCTCTTCCCAGAATTCTCCTGTTCTCATTGTCTCGCCTCTACTTCCTGCCTGGTCACCTCACATATACCTCTTGCTTGGCTACTGGCCAATTCACATTTTGTTAAACAAGTACAAGAAAAAAATCTTTACAGAGTATAACCATTGTCCCACAGTACCAGGTTCTTGTGGAAAATAATATTTTGAGAAATCCATACTAAATTTGGCCTAATCAGGTCAAGCTCTCCAGCTGACCTAATCTTAAAGCTTTGTGGGAAAGCATTATTTATTCAACTCTTGGAAGGCTAAGCAAACACTGCAGGATATGGTGTTTTGGGATGGAAGAGTCAGAGAGCTCAGAAGGCTAAATTTAGATAACACCTGAGTTGCTTTGCTCGTAAGTTGAATTTAATAGACTCATTGTTGCAATCTTACATGCATGTGGCATGATGGTTTATTTTGTTTGTCAGAAATGAATGTTTAAGGAGGAAAAGGTTTTTGGAATTATAACAAAAGTTTCATACCTTGAGGGCCATTTTGACTTAAAATTGCCCCATTTTCCATAGGTAAGGGAATTTCTTTCTGGAGCAGAGCTGGTATACTTCTTTCTTGTATAGCTCAGGAGAATTTCCATGTATCATTTGGTCTTGTGAAATGTGTATTTCCTGTGTAAAGAACACAAAAAATAGTTCATAAGTGGTGTAGCTTGAGTGTAGCTCACATGTGTGAACACTTGGTCCCCAGCTGTGGTGCTGCATGGCAAGGTTGTGGAACCTTTAAGAGGAATAGTCTCCCTGGAGGAAGTGGGTCAGGGGGTGGGTCTTTGAGCTTTATAGTTCCATCCCACTTCCTGTTGCCTCTCTTCTTCCTGACTGTGGATGCCCTGTGACCGCACTGGATGCTCCTGCTGGTCTGCCTTCCTTACTGTGATGAGTTGTATCCTCCTGGAACTGGAACCAGAGCCAACCTTTCCTAAACTGCTGCTTTTCAGGCATTTTGGTCACAATAACCAGAAATGTAACAAATACAATGTATATCCCCAATACTCAAATTCTAATGAGGCTCTGACCCATCCAAACATAAGCTCCGCGAATTCTCCCCCAGTGTCTCATACACAGGGAATAAGACCTATTAAAGACTATTCGGAAGAAACTGGAGAAGCTGCTGAATGCCTCTGAGGACATTCTGAGTCACCTGACATCTTGGAATGAAGCATGTAGATCTTATATAAAACACACACACACACACACACACACACACACACACACACACACACACACACACGTATATATGGGAATCAGGCAGATGGCTCACTTGATAAAGTACCTGCCCCACAAGCATGATTACCTGCCCAGATCCTTGGTACCCACAAAAGCAGAACATATTGGCATGCATCTGCAACCCTAGTAGAGTGGGGTTGGAGTTAGAGACAGCTAGACCTTAGTGCTCACTGGCCAGCTAGGTAAGGTACTTTCTGAGCTTCAGGTACAGTGAGAGACTCTGTCTCAAGAACAAGGTGGGGAGTGTTGGAGAAAGACACCTGATGTCAACCTCTGGTCTCCAAATGCAAGTGCACCAAATATGGGCACACACACACACTCACAAATGCACACACACATATGCATACATATGAGCACACAAATAAAAGAAAGAAAACTAAAACTAGAAAATAGGGTTTAATTTTGTGGAGGTGCCTTCTCTTTTTGTGTCTTACCTCTGCAACTTAGTTTTAATTGGATTTATTTTTATGACTGTGGAAAATACCAGCAAGAAACAGCTAAATGGAGGAGAGATGTTTATTCTGGTTCATGACTTCATGTTTAGCAGGTTTCATTGCAGTGGGTCTTCAGTAAGGTTTGATCCATCAGAATTTGCTCCAATTTATGAATCAACAAATGGATACATTAACTGATGAAATCAGTCCTCATGATCCAAACACTTCCCAATGGAGCAAGGCCTGAAACAATGAGCTCTTTTGGAGACACTCCCTACTCAAAGCATAACAATGTGCGACAAGGGCATTCTACATAATTGACATGGAGCAAGGGAGTCAGCAGCTATGCAGAGAGTCTGCAGAAAGGTGCTCCTGGAAGAGAGGGCAGTGACTGCATGGACTATGCAGTGAAGAACACCTCATTGTGCCTGGTGAGGCTAAGGGAGAACCAGACAATGGTCTTGCCTGTTGTCTTCTTGTGAATGAATCTTGGTATACACCCATAGTCTCATAGATTTAACCAGCCTTGCCTGTTGTCTTCTTGTGAATGAATCTTGGTATACACCCATAGTCTCATAGATTTAACCAGCTTTGAAGCATGTGTTGAATATCATATATACCAACTCCAATCAAGTGCTGATTATAGTTGTTATCACTGTTATGCCAATGAAATTCTCCTCTATGACTCAAAAGAATCATCTTCTGACATCTTCTGAAAAGATAATTTTTCAGTGTAGAGTTCTTAAAATTCAGCAATGTTCTTAAGGAAGTCTTGGGACACCATCTCTCTCCTTTGGGCATAACAGACCTGCTGACAGTTCTTCAAACACTGTGATCACTACTGACCACTGATGCTGTGAGAACCAGAGAGAATAATACACATGACCCTTTTAGGAACAGGAAGGGGTGCTCAGTAGATACAGTGATCAAGTCTATTGTTACCAATTTTCTTTCAAGCTAAGTTCCCAGGAGATTCAGAGGTGTTGAAAGGCAAGGACTCAATAGATGTCTTTCTGAATCACCAAACTGAAATAGAAAGTCTAGAGCAGGGATGGTGTGAAGTGGGTGGGTTCTGACTAGATAGATGGAGGCAGGAAAATGACTTGGGGAGGGCATGCCCTCATTGTGGACTGCGATAATGCCTTTTGTTTTCCTCACGGGTGGAACAAGTACTACCATTCCTTCTCCATGCCTGACTTTGGTTTTCCCTTTCAGGATTGAAACCTAGATTTTTTTTGGGGGGATGACTTGCTTTAGCAGGTGGTTTTCTCAGAGAAACTATCCAAACAAGGGAACAGCTGGTCCAACATTGCCAGCCACACCTTCTTTCGGAGTAAACTGTTGGATGCAGAGACACACAGATGGAAAGGGATATGAAGTTACTGACACTGCTTGTGATGGAGTTAATCTCAGTTGAACATCTCATTATATTTGAATCAACTGAAACTCAAGCTGTTGGTACAGAAACCCGTTCTAGTGTGGGGGTATCTTCTGGTAGCAGCCCATGGAAGGAGGAAATTTCTTGCCTGCCTTGCCTTCACTCTTGCTGGAAAGTCCAATTATCCCATTTCTGTGGTATTCCTTAACTGATGCTAGAACTCCTTTGAGCTTCTGATGTAGACTGATGACCAAGCAGCTCTCTTGGACTCCTCCAGGCGTTCAGTACCAGATTGGGACTGCTGAGACATAGAACCCTGCGGACAGAAGAACTGGGAGGTTTTCAGACTCTCCATTGTTAAACAGACATTGTTGGACCACTTCAACTGTATCATATGAGATGATATAGCAGATCCTCACATAGATGCATATATATGTATGTATAATTCCTACAATACATGTATGTACATATGTACGTATGTATGTATGCATATTTCTGTCAGTTCTATTTCTTTAGAGAACCCTGACAAATACATGGCTCTAAGTTCTCTGTCCTAAAGTCTTATTTCTTGCTCCTCAGAGTTCAGGTGAAGGCAGCAGGATCAGAAGTTTATGGTCATCCTTGCCTTCAGAGACTTCAAGGTGGTCCAGGTTACATAAGACCCTGCCTTAAAACATTCTATGAGTTCTCCATGTCTTCCAGATAATATTTTTTTCTCTGCATGACTTCTGTATTATGTGGAGTGAGGATAATCATGAATGTGACCCAACACAGAGACATAAATGCACTTGAGACATTATCAGACTGGTTTTTGAGATGTTTTTGTTTTTATAACTTGATTCTACAGTTTGTGAGAATATATTTCCACATATATAACCTATGACCTTATTAATAGTGGCGGATTGGGATATAAGCCATGAGGCAGACACTTGCCTCAGAAGGCTCTTGGAAATTGGTTCCCTATGGTTTGTATTGATATAACATGCTCAGGGCACTGCAAAGGTCAGTGCAATTGGTAGACCAGTTGTCTGTGAAGGGATATGTAGAATTGAGATGGAATATTTTGGATTGATGAGTGGTTTGACATTTGTTAATTCAATGTTCTGGAGACTGCATACATGTTCACATATTCACACATGTATACCACATAGATTAAATCTTAAATCCTAAAATGACTCGTGCTATTTTTATTTGCAAAAGAGGTAATTAATTTCAGAAGTGTTCACATTATTTTCCATAGGCCATCCATGAGGAAGTGCCAAAGCTGGACCTCCATGCAGTCTTCATGTACCAGAGCCAGAATATCTACTTTCGGTAGCCTGCTCACCGGGTGTAGGCTGCATCGCCTGCTTCTCTCTGTGCTGGTGTGGAAACCAGAAGGCATGGTGCCTCCTTGACACCTGCAGCTGAGACTGTGTAGACAGGGTGACTTGAGGTTTTGTCACCCCGTGCATGTTCCCACATAATGGTGAAAGTACCTTAGGGACTGATTTTGGCATTGTCAGTAGATCCATCCTAGAAAGCAAGGCAGTTGATGCTTGAGGAGCAATAGCTGAGGTTGCCCTCTGGTCTCCATAGCAATGCATGTACAGACACACAGATGCACATGCACAGGCACACACCCGTGAACATCCACACCCACACAATCCTGGAGATGTGATTGTTTTTGCCTGGAGATCAGGTCCCCGGCTGGGAAGTCCAGCTCTCTAGAGCTCTTCACCCACACCCGGAGGCTCAGGATCCAGGCCACTCAGTATGATGGAGTCATTATCCCCCAAATTGGAGAGTCTCGAGTCTGGTCCAGAGGCATGCGAGTTATAACAAAGGATACTGCAATCGAGAGGCTGCATTAAGGAAGGAGGTACCACAGGCTAGAGACATGGCACACATAGCCTCTGGGCTGGCTGACTCTGAGATGAATGCACTCATACAATCAGTGTTCACACTCTCTGCACAATCCACTTTCTTTCTCGCTGCTCTCCGCATACCCCATGGAGCTCAGCTTACGGTGCTTTAAGTGTCAAGAAGTTTTCAGACCCCTGTGAAGGCAGGATTCTGGTTGCCATGGAAGAGGGATGAGTGGACAGGCGTGGGTGTGTGTGTCTCAGTGTGAATTGTTAAGCACATCGACCCTTCTGTCGGCCACCAGTCCCTGAGATGATAAATCACCTCCCTCCTACAGTGGTGGATCCTTTAACCCTTTCCCGACACTATTATCGTAACTAAGAGATGAAGAATCGTGAGTAATGAGGTTTGAAAAATATCCAAACTGTAGCTCTTTGCAGAAAGGTGACATGATTTTCAGTTTACAGATAGTACAATCACAATTCATTTTAGAAGTATGGACATATGCTGAAAGTGAAAAGAAAGCTGAACTCTGTATCCAAACCTTGCTGGGGATGGGCGAGGTGGATCAGTGAGGTGCACAGCATAAGAACCATGAAAGAGGGGTGAAAGGAGAGGGAGAAGAGAGGGGGATGGAGAGGGAAAAGGAGAGGTAGTGGTTGAGAGTCCTTGCTGCTCTTGCAGAGGACCTGAGTTTTGTTCCTAGAACCCATGTCAATCAACTCCTAACCACCTGTAACTCCAGTGTTAGGGGATCTGATGCTCTACTGTGGCTTCTGCAGGCACTTTCGCATGTGTACACATTCGTAAACACAGACACACCATACACATACATGGAAGCAGAATCCTTACAAAAGGAAGAAAGCCAGGCGTGATGGTGCCTACTCATAATCCCGGCCCTGAGGAGGCAGAGACAGGCGGATCCTGGGGTTCTCACTGGTCATCCAGCCCACCCTGTTCTGTGGCTCTCAGAGAAAAGTGTGTAACTGTCTCAAAATGAAATGGAGAGTGGCTGAGGAAGACACCTATGGTTGGCCTGTTATCTCCACATTTATGCATGAATGCATGCACATACATACACATACACACACACACACACACAGAGAGAGAGAGAGAGAGAGAGAGAGAGAGAGAGAGAGAGACATACTGAGA
This sequence comes from Chionomys nivalis, assembly GCF_950005125.1. Classification (NCBI taxonomy): domain Eukaryota; kingdom Metazoa; phylum Chordata; class Mammalia; order Rodentia; family Cricetidae; genus Chionomys; species Chionomys nivalis. The sequence continues at coordinate 9,301,159 of NC_080092.1, read as the reverse complement.
GAGAGAGAGAGAGAGAGAGAGAGAGAGAGAGAGAGAGAGACTGGTGATACATAAGCATTTTATTTCCCTTCTCCCCCTTTGGCTTTGGCTATTTTTTTTCTCCTATACATAACACTGGTGAGAAGACAAAAGGTTAAAAAACTCATTATGTGTTGAGAGAAAAGGAACTTCTTCCTCAGAGGTCAGTTTCTCTGCAACCAGTCAGCACTGATGAATTTGAGTGTGGGTGATTGTGAAAGACACAACATGTATCTCATTCCAGGACTTTTGGAGGCAGAGAAACTTAAATCATCTTAAATGTCACCTCTACTGCTCCATCCAGACTGACACCTATCTGTGTTTTTCCCCTGGCATTGAGTCATTTCTTCTCATCGAGTATCGAGTTCTCAGTGAGATGCGGGTCACATACAGCTTCTTGGAAAAAAGGTCCCTGACCCCGAGAATCTTGAGGTTCAGGTAGAGGACCCTCTTCTGGGCTGCATAAGCCCTCCATCCTGTAAGACTGTGATATCTGTTTTCACCCGTTAGAGGTCTTTTGTATCCATTGTTGGCATCTACACGGGGCTTGGGGGCACTGCAGGAACAGACTTGGTAAGTGAGATAGATTAGCTTAGCTCTCATTTTACTTCCAAGTTGAAGATGGAACCCAGCTGAGCTTGGCTCAGAAGTAACCCTAATAGGGTAGGAGGGAATATTGTGCTAAGCCAAAACGTGTGGCCAGGGACTTGATTTTATTTTATTGCATGCTACAATTTCCATGCCCCGTCTGGAGTCTGCACAAGCCTGGGGAGGGTAGTGATTTATCAAGCCCATTTTCCAAGACTGTTATCCTTCATCTTGACACGCTGTTAAAATCATTTAATTGTCACTGTGTAGCCTCGTCATTGTGGAGTCGTGGTGATTCGTTATTTAGGATTCGCAGGCATTCTGCCTTTCCCCTCCTTGTTGGGGCAGATGTTGAGATTTGCTCCATGATGCAGGTTCTGAGAATGATTTCTGCTCACTATGTGAACCCAGTAGGGATTTCCCTCATGGTGTGGAGAAAGGTGTGCTCTCTATGCTCCCTGAGCGTTTGGCGACAGTCAGCTGGCTCCTACCTGCACTCTGGCCTTTCCTGCTTGCCGGGTGCCCTACGATTGTCACTTTCTGGGATCTTCTGCTCTCTGGGCTCCTTCTCAAGGGCTTTTCCAGGGATGTCAGCCCTGATCCCAAATATGAAATGAAATTCTTGCAGCCTCTGGCCCCCATATTATCCCACTGGGTTGTGCTTCTGTTTGGTTTTCTTATTCTGAATGTAACAGACTTGCCTCTTGGTCTCCAGGAACAGTGGTTCCAGAGCTGTTGTAGATACTAAAATTTTCAGGTGCTAAAGACTGCAGTCCAAAGTGGTGATGCATTAGTACATACCCCATGAAGCATTGAGATTTGATCTCTTAAAACTTTTTGTGTGTGTGTGTGCGCGCGCGCATGTGTGCCATGCATGTGCAGATGTCTGTGCAGGACAGAAGAGGGAACTGGATACCTGCAGTTACAGGTAAAGTTGTAAGCCACCTCATGTGGGTGCTGAGGACGAGACTTGGGTTCCTGCAACAGCAGTACGTGCTTACTGTCAAGTGATCTCTCCAGTCCCATTCCTCCTAAATACTTTTAAACCATGTCTAGAGTGATAGTAATACTTGGCTCAATGTAATTATTTGTAAAGCACAGTTAATCTATGTTATCCAGGGGGAAGAAAAAGGGCCTGTATATGTTTTTTTGAGCTGTCATTTTTCCCCAGTATTTTTGATACCTACTGGATGAACCCATGGACGTGGGACCCACAGAGACAGAGGGTTAACTCTCTCTATTTTTTGACATTTTGGGAACAAAGCAATATATTAAAGTCATCTAGACTCCAACAACTCTGACATTGATTATGGTACAATATTTGCAGCATTTCCTTCCTGCGCTTTATATCCATGTTTAAAATTTCAGTTCTCAAGCTTGTGTTTTATTTTTAATCATGATGATAGGAATTTTCAAACATGCTCAAATAGAGAGAGGCTAATATGACAGATCCCCGTGCACCTGTCATCCAGCTCCAATAACCATCAAGTTTTCATACACCTGGGCAAATATTTAACAAGGGAAATTTCCTTCTGACAAAGCCACAGCAATAAGAGAAAGCTGGGTCTGCCACACTGCAGTCTGAGCCGGTGGAGGCAGGCAGAAGTAATCGATGACTGTTAATGCCGTGTTGTATGAGTCTAATGGAGTGTAGGATGCTGAATGGATTGGGATGAAATTGATGAGACCTGTTAGCCAATCTCAGCTTCGCTAACACTGGGACAACCAGATGGTAGTTGGCACCTCATAGGCAGCTCTAAGTCGTACTCAGGACACCATGGTGGCATCTTGCTGAACAGAATTGGAGTTGAAAGTATGATACCATAAAACAGACGAGGAAAAGGAACCACATGAAGTCCAGCAGTGCCTCTATCTAATTACGCTAAACGTGGCCTGGGGGCCTGGGTAATACATTCAAGTTTGGAAAATGGGATGCTTTCACACGCATTTAAGAGAGAAAGGCAAGGGACTTTCTGTGCCCACAATCTAGCCTCTTTCTCTCTTGAAACAATCGTCTATTTGCTTCAGAACTTATAAAAGTCTGAGAAAAATCCTGGTGAAGTTGAAGCCCCGGGCTACGGCTCTGCACTGCCTTCTTTCCCTTCGCTGTCAGACTCGCCATCCCCACAGACGTCTCTAAATATTTATAAAGCTGCCGATGAAATACAGTGTCCCCTGTTCCTTGTATGCTTAGCGTTGCATCTTGATGTGTCTGAGTTTTCACGTGTAACTCTGGCTTTTTCAATTTAACTTCTACACAATTCCCTGTGTAACTGTGCTAGGTTATGTTACCCAGGCCCTATTAATAGCTAGCCAGTTTATTTATTTTTACAAACAAGGCTCTAATCTTGATGTCTTGTTCCCATTGCAGGCACCTTTTACTGCAGGGTGAAAGGTAGTGGCCCTGTTGAGTTTTCCTCCCAGCTGTCCTGCAGGGCACGATGTTTTAAATCCCCTTCTGCACTCTCCTGCTCTCCTTCTTCTCTGCTGTACTCGGGCTTCTTTAGGACACAGAGTCTTAGTAGACACGAGATATGCTTGGACCGACATGAGGTGCCCTGCCATGCTTTCAGTCCACTTTCAACAGGCACAAATGAACCTCACAGTTTATGAATAAAATTTATATTATATACCCACATTCAGTTATGGACCCAACCATACCCCTGACTGGTGCATATGCTATCTATACCTGTATAATATACAGTCTCTATACAATGATGACATCACTTAATGGCATGTTAGCAGGTTGCCTTCTTCATTAGGTGAGATATGATTGTATAGTTTTTTTTTTTTTAATTGCTCAGTTCTATGACTGTTTTCTGCCTATCTGTCACTTTCTGTTTGTTCGTCTACTTTTATTCGCTATGTGTTTAATAGACTTACTCATTTAAAACCAAAATCCTGTCTCATAGTAAATTCTCAAAAATTTGGCAACAGTAAGAGATTTCTGGGTTCAAAAATCAAATGTCTAATGAATCAGAAGTGTTTCTGGCAGTGCCCACCCATGTTGCTTCACATAACTTCGCTGCAATTGCAGTACTGAACACCCAACAAGCTCACTTTTCATATGAGAGAATCACGTT